>NC_041830.1:12052416-12353500 GCF_900964775.1 Scleropages formosus | reverse complement strand
CGTGAGCGCGCGGAGGAGAGTCGCACCCACGCCGGATGATCGCGCTGATTGCGGCGCCGTGGACGGGAGCCAGTTGACAGGGCGCGCGCGTGTTTTTATTGCCTCGGGAAGCGCTCGGAGGCGGGTTCCCGGTGCTGAGGACAGCTCCCATCGCCGCGGTCACATTAGTACAGTAATTCGGTGTAAAACATGGTGCGTGACCGCTTGACGCCCACAAAATATAATAGTGCACGTTGTGGCAGCGGAGTTGTTGTCTTGGAAAAAGTCACGTTTACTGCTCAAGTGTTGGAAAGTCTTTTTCCTAACAGTCAGTGTTGGAGTGTGTGTGTGTTCATATTAATCCCACAATGTACAGCAATGCATGCAGTTCACTTCATTATTTATTATTGGCGATCCTCTACCACTATGCTCCTGAAGTCTTAATGTTATAGCCTCTGTGTGTGTGTGTGTGTGTGTCTGCGTGTGTGGGCGCGCACATGCACCAACAATTCTCACCACATACCACAATTCTCTTACCAGTAGCTTCACCTCCTCTATAGTCTTGTTAAGTCTACCTCCTGCAGCCAGTACTCCTGCCCTCCCCTCTTGCCCCGTGCTTTACTGTGCTTCAGACACAGTAAACTCATAATCACAGTGCTGGGTGCCACATGTAAACTGACAATTTATGATGTATATCTCATTTTTTTGATTTAGACTTCCAGAGGCAGAACACACACATCATACTTTGCACTTTTAAATATTATCTCTACGCTGGTGGCACAGATACGCTGATTGATGTCTTTAATGTGTTCGCTACATTTCACTTTGTTCCTCTATTTGGATGTTACTATCAGCTGAGCACTGAAGTGTCTGCCAGGTCCTGGGTGCGAGTGGGACCTCTTCTGCTGCTCTGCTGAAACGAAGGAATGCTTGTTAGATTATTATCAGAACCACGTGTGGGGGGGGGGGATCTTCCGGTGTCTCGACGTCGGGGCGTTCCTAGACCCTTTACCTGCGTTGTTACTTTGTGTCCCCTGCAGGAATCCGGCCTGAGGTTCCACTACGTCGCTGCGGGAGAGAGAGGCAAACCCCTGATGCTCTTTCTGCACGGCTTCCCTGAGTTCTGGTAAGACAAAAAGCACTCAGATTATGTAACATCTGTCTCATGATATTAAGAAGATCACGTAAAGGCCGTCTTCACACCCCAGTGGCAGGTGCGGTGCAGGAGGCTTCGGGGTCACGGCCGCCCAACCCACGCTTTTCTCCGGCCTCCGCGGTCACCACATCTCCTTTATACGTGACGATCCGTCTTCCACCGATAACACATTATTGTTGGGATTATTATTGTTTATTCATTTTCCTCATCATTACACCTTGGTGTTATTCTGTTTAGTTATTTACCCATTTTTATAGCTGGGTAATGTTTACTCTATCAGTTTAGGGTACCTTGATCAGGGGCACTGTAGTAGGAGGTATGATTCAAACCTGAGTTCTACAAGTGCAAGGTGGCAGCTCTAACCGCTACGCCACCTGCTGCCCGCTTTGGATGAGCCCCCAAGGCCAGACAGAGGTTCGAGTCTCCGTTGTGCCACCACCTGAAGGGGACTGGTGCAGAAGAACGTGTCAGCTTCTCCTTCAGGGAGGGAGGGCAGGAGTCAGCTGAGGTCTCTCGGCTGCCTACCTGCACCTCCTGGGGCGCCGTCAGTAACTTGCAATGACATGTACACCAGCGGAGCTCTGATGATCCTCTTCTCTCTACACACCTGCAGCATCTCGGGCAAAAGCAACGGGATCGAACTCCCACGCTGACGGGTGGGGTTGCAGAGCTGCTTGCTTTACAACCATATAAAGAACTGGAGAGAAGTGCAAACTAATTAAGGGGAAATAAAAGCAATAATATGCAAAAGAATTGAGTACGATAAAAGTGGTGCGGCGGTCAAGGTGAAAGCGGGCCGCGAGGCTCTCGGCAAGGACGAGCCCCGCCATCTCGGTGACGCGCGGAGTCCCTGGGCCGTGACGGATCACCCTGGATATGGCGAATTCCTCCATGGCAACCGTGATGTTTGCAGCAACCAAAACATCCAAACAACTTTTTTTTATTTATTTAACTAATAAATACCTACAGCAGCACCGCATGAAATAATTCCTGTAGGAAGCGGATCTTCACGTTCCATTAGAGGATTTTGTGCAACAACAAAGTGACAGCTGGGAGAGCTGAGGGTGTCCCCAATTAAAATGTTTCTTCAAATCCTACAGATTAACTGCTCGAAATAAAAACATGACGGCATATAATTAGCCCGGTCATTTGTCATTACAGTCTACACACTGGCTGTGCGGGTGTCAGAGCTGATTCACCAGCGCCTTGTATTCCGCTCGAGGGTTAGATCTACTGGTGCTGTGCCTGTGTCTTGCAAAAATTGTGCAAGGTAACCATTTTTATTAC
Source organism: Scleropages formosus (assembly GCF_900964775.1). Classification (NCBI taxonomy): domain Eukaryota; kingdom Metazoa; phylum Chordata; class Actinopteri; order Osteoglossiformes; family Osteoglossidae; genus Scleropages; species Scleropages formosus. Next base: position 12,351,078 of record NC_041830.1, on the reverse strand, counting down.
CATGGGAAGTGGTGGCAACGGTTGAAACACAGAAACAACATTTATATTCCAGCATATCGGCCGTCAAAGCCTCGGAGTTGTGCTGATTCACAGATTTTACCGTAAAGCCTGTAGGCTCCTTAAATCTTTGAAGAATGGCCCTGGGGTGAAACTCTGTAGCCCATGAACACAACTGAAGGTTGTGGAAGGTCTTCTGCGGACTTACAGAGGTTAATCTCAAAGATCGATGTCAGCTGGATAGAAATGTTAAAATGAAACCGATCATCTCAAGAGGCACGGAAACAGTGTTGGGTCGCTGACTATTGGTAGTTTTACGTTTGTAAATGTGTGAAGGAAGTGGCTAGTCAGGTGAAAGTAGTGAAGAAGAGGTGATGGACTTTGAAAATTAACGCAGCATGATCCAAGCTATAACTGTGAAGGAGACCGCATGGTGATGCTGGACTTGCTTCTCAGCTATGTGGAGTTGGGTGAAATCCAAACTTTTGCCTGGTAAATGCAAAGAAATGTCTCATAAGCCGAAGCAGGTGGTTAAATTAAGCTCCTCGTAACCCAAATTTCCATATCTTGGGGCAACGGTACCTGGGTGGAGAGAACTGCACCTGGATACAACCATAGGAAGTTCTGATTTCACAGCAATGGCTCTAACCGCTGTCATGTTGAAGTTCTTGTGATGGACTTAGGTCCCTCCCACGGTTTATCCTGCTTCACAGCCTGTGCTTCTCGGATCAGCTCCCGATCATTATGAACCAAACTGGAATCACTTCGCTGACCGCCGGACGATGATGTTCTGCTCAGGTTGGTTTGTCGATGTGCTCAGGTTGAGTTCTTCACTTCCTCCTCTCTTCTTCCTCTACTCATTTCTCTGGCTGCAGGTATTCCTGGCGTCACCAGTTGCGTGAATTCAAGAGTGAGTTTCGGGTGGTGGCCGTGGACATGAGGGGCTACGGCGAGTCAGACCAGCCCACCTTCGCTGACAGCTACCGGATAGATCACCTGGTTGCCGACGTCAAGGACATTGTGGAGTGTCTGGGTGAGGCCCGAGTGTTGATGGAGTCGCGGCCTTCCATGTTTTCCGCCAACTCTCTAAATAACCACTCTTCCCCCACCCATCATCAGGGTATAACAGATGTTTCCTCGTGGGCCACGACTGGGGTGGGTTCATTGCCTGGCTCTTCGCCGTCCACTACCCTGAGATGGTGACCAAGCTCATCGTCCTCAACTGCCCCCACCCATCGGTGTTTGCAGGTATTATTATCTGGCTGATACCCGCGTCTGTTGACTTACGATGTTTGGATTGTATGGTAAACTACTTCCGATGATTTACCTTTTTATACAGCTGGGTAATTTTTCCTGTATCAATTTAGGGTAAGTACTTCCGTCACAGGTACTGCAGCTAGAGCAGGGATCTGAACCCAGGTCCTATCTGCCTTACCCCCCATATCCCTGAGGTTCAGTCTCACATAGTTAATATCATGACTCCTTAACAAATACAGTCTTTACTATATTTTTTACAAGTGGCATTCTCACATCCTGCTTTGGGCTGCATTTATCAGACTTCCCTCATTCCTCCCTTATAAACTATTGCAAAATTTCAGTCCATTCATTAATAACCGCTTGTCTAGGGCAGGATCACAAAGGTCCAGAGCCTATCCCAGAAGCAAAGGGCATGACAAAGAGTGTCCCTGGATGGGACATCATCGGCAGGCAGTCGCACACAGTCGCGCGGTTTTGTATACTATGGAAAATTTATAGTAATCGGCTCACCATTTTTTATGAAATATTGCCATATATGTACTTAATTCGAACATTTTTCGAAGTTGCCACAGCAGCTGACCTTGGACCACAGTGCGGTTATGTGGACAAAGCTGGAATGTTACTGAGCGGTCGGTACTTTTGGGTAGCCTTCGGTATGCAGGACATCTCAGAAAAGAGCATGTTGGTAATGGGGTTGTTAGTGTAGCCAAAGTTCACCGTTGGCTTGCGTTCCCAGCAATCATTAACTCCCGACTGCGGTCCTCCGGTAGCTCCGCATGCCTGTATTAGTGCACTCGGGCACACGCCTGCGTCCAAAGAGCGAGTCGACGGTGCCTCCGACTCCGGGTCTGTCCCCTCCTCGGTTAGGCCAGCGGTCTTAAAATTTTTGCCGTGGGGTTGTATTTTTCATGCCTCCGCTCCCAACCCCCCCTTGAAGCCTGCCCGTCATTTCAGATTACACCCCCCGGCACCCCAGCCAGCTGCTCAAGTCCAGCTACATGTTCTTGTTCCAGCTGCCCCGCCTTCCCGAGCTCCTCTTCTCCATTCACGACTTTAAGGTGAGCGATGCTATCGTTCAGAGGTGTATCCATGGTAACAGGCCAGGACTTTACTAAGGGAAACTAGCGCCGATAACATACTAGAACAGTTCAGGGTGCATATCTCCCAATTAATGAATAATATACCAGTGTAGCAGTTGTTCATTTGTACGTTAATTTGCTCACCTGATGCTTTTCTCTTGAGCGACCGATTAGGCTATTAGGTTTTTACACTAAGCTACTGACACGATTTACCCATGTGCACCACAGGGTGATTTCAGTATCGTATTGAAGGGTCCTGCAACAGGAGATGGGGTTTGAACCCAGGGCTGAGCACTGAGAATACTTTTTAATTTTACTTGCCAATTTCTAGCGCTTGGCTCATTGCTGTTCTGGCTCACATTTGAATGACACTGATTGAATAACGTTTTTCGGTTAGAGTTATGGGATTGTTGCTGAAGAGCTATTTAGAGGCTTAGAGAATAATTGCAGGTTTCCCCGGATATCAGGTGCGATTTTTTGTCAGCGGAATCTCTGGAAGGTTAAAGACAAGGATTTCTAATATGTCCTAGACACAGACCCTCACCGGCATCTGCTTCCCTGTGGTTTTCTGTCATCTTTCATTAATTTTAGCCGAACCATGTGTTTTAATAGGTTCGACAGGGGATGTCGGATGAGATGCCGCCCCCACTTTACCCTTGACACGTACTAAAGGCAGAACTTGCAATGGCCCACAAATCACAGAGCAGAGCACGGTGTCACATGGGTCCTCATCCGGGCGGCTAGTTCTCGTCCCTGGGCTCCTCAACCAGGAAAACGGAGGAAGCTGATTTGAAAGAACTCATTCAGGCGGAACTGCCATCATCTAACGTGACGTGTGGCCCGGGGCGTGGAAGCCACGGAAACTTGCGTGAGGGAGAGAAGCGCCAGGAACAAGGTCACCATGGAAACGAGTCCAGAGATTACTGTGTTGACAGTAACGTGGTGAACACCCAGCCCGCACCAGGGTCGGAGGAGAGGGCACTGTGTGGTTTCTGTGACGACGCAGGTGGCTCTTTCCAGTGGCGGAGGTTTGGGCTCTCTAACAGCACCGTATTCCCTCCGTAGGCCCTGAAAACCCTGTTCACCAGCAGCCGGACAGGGATTGGTCGCAAGGGTAGTGGGCTCACCAAAGAAGATTTGGAGGCCTACTTGTACTACTACTCCCAACCGGGCGCCCTCACCGGCCCCCTCAACTACTACAGAAACATCTTCAGGTGAGAAGGAAACGGTGTGTCGATCCTGATTTTGATCAATATCCCTTTTGAGCCCAGAAGTCTGCTTGTAGCTAAATTTGTTTGTAAATCCAGCTGCTACATCAAAATCAATGAAAGCTTAGTAATGCCAATGTCCCTCAATTTATTCACGTTGTAGGTTATGTTAAAACGGCAGATAAAGCTGTAATAAATTTTAAAAATGCTATTCAGTTTTTCTCAAATGCTTAACTTATGCAGGATGGTTGTGTTCTAGACCCTATTCTGGAAACACTGGGCATAAGGCAGGATAAGAGTCCATTGCATCAATTTCTTTTTTTTTTTTTTTTTTTTTTTTTTCTTTCTCAACTCAAAACAACAATTGTCAGCATCTGGCCATTTTCAGTTCTCTCTATTATGTCCTGCGGGGTGCAGTGGTGCAGCGGGTTTGGCCAGGTCCTGCTCTCTGGTGGGTCTGGGGGTTCAAGTCCCACTTGGGGTGCCTTGTGATGGACTGGCATCCCGTCCTGGGTGTGTCCCCTTCCCCTTTAGCCTTGCGCCCTGTGTTGCTGGGTTAGGCTCCGGTTCGGTGCGACCCCGCTTGGGACAAGCGGCTTCAGCCTGTGTGTGCGCGCGCGCGCGTGTGCGCGTGTGTGCGTGTGTGTGAATTATCTCCAAAATCAATAAAAGCTTATTAAGAGAGATACCTTGATTTATTTTCTGGGTAGGTTCTATAAAAGTCTTGCATATAGTCTCAGACCACCTAGGTGAAATATAATTCAAAGATGCTGAACTATTATTGTACTTTTGCCCACCGCCAGCGCCCCACCCCTGAGGCAACAGGACGTGAAATGCCCTGTGCTGCTGCTGTGGGGCGAGCGGGACGCCTTCCTGGAGCAGGAGATGGCCGAGCTGTGCCGACTCTACATTAAGGGTCACTTCCGGCTCAACATCATCTCCGGCGCCAGCCATTGGCTTCAGCAGGACCAGCCCGACATCGTCAACACCCTGATGTGGACCTTCCTCAAGGAGGGCGAGGGCCGCCTGAACTACAGGCTCCCGTTGTCGTAGGCGGTCCTCCGCGATCGCCCGTGTGCCGCAAACAAGCCAGCAAGCCCGATGTGGTGGTGACGGTGTCGGTAAAGATGACGATGATGATGATGATGATGACCGTAACACAATCATACATTGTTCGACTTATTCTGATCATTAGTACGACGAAAAAGCACATTTTTATCAACGTGAAGTAGTTTTTTGAGGTTTCTTGCACACATTTCAACCTCCGCCTCAGCACTTGTTCGTGACCCCGTTTACTGACGGGGCAAATCTCCTTGTGAATTGTATTGCATGGTGCCTTTGACCTATTAAAGTGTGTCTTGAATATTTAAAAAAAAAAAAAAAAAAAAAACGCAAGACAGTCTACATTTACAATCCCGTATTTGCTTAGCCAGACACACGAGTCATATTAAGTGTTTATTCTGTCATTTCTTGAGCAAAGACGGGTTTTAAAGCGAATTTCTCCACAGAATTCATTCAGACCTGTTTATAAACGCGTAACAGTTTTTTTTTTTTCTCTTCTTTTCTCCCTCCCCCCTAGAAAGCTCTTAGTATATTAATGTGATAAGTGGAAGTGTGTGATGCAGAGATTCCTGAGCTATGACGTTATTTGTTAGCTGTCGCAGAACACTATTTTACTCAAAGGAGAATGTCCTCCACCCTCTGGCCTAGCCTTCGATATCAGGTGGTGTCGTCTTAATGAATGTCTTTTCCTATTGGTATTTTTGATTTTTCTCAAATCTTCCAGTTATATTGATCTTTCTGTAAAAAAAAAAACGAAAAAGATGGTTGAATATTGTAAACTTTTGTACCTCCTCCTGCGCACTACATTTATTACTTCAACGAGAAGAGAGTTTTCATCATTTTAATTTTCTAAACAAATAAACAATGTTGGAAAAAAACATCACTTGCTATTTTTGATGGGGTTTTATCTCTTGCTGACCTCCAAAATGTGACGACGGCAAACGTTTGCCTGTGTGGCATGACCGTCTCGGTCCACTGCAGCAAAATCGCACCGATAACGTCCTGAAATGCAGCACCAAGACCTTGTAATAACGGCTGTGATTTAAAAACAAATTATAACGCTTTTCTGAATGACAAATGTTATCATATCGACCCACTCCTTTTCACAGCAGCCCCAGCTGGGCAGTTTATTTTAAGGAAGAGGTTAGGCTTGCCCCCTCTCCCTCATTTGGCTGCATGTGGCACCTAATGAAGAACTTCTATATTTATCCAGCGGCCATCCCTCCAAGCTGGGAACGGGCTGTTCCCTGTTTTACCCTCGGGAGCCCTCGCATCGTGAGCTGATTGGCCCGTTAAGTAACTCCACGCCAGGAACAGGGCTTCTCTGTGACTAAGCAGAACTGTAATATGCATAAATCTCTCAAATTTTATTATGATTAGTATAATTCTCCCTTAAACTGCTTTTCTGGTTAAAAAAAGGTCTCTCCAGCAGCTGTACAATTTCTCTACAGATAATGTGAAAAGAGAGTAAATTATACTCTAATTATGATTAACAGTTCAATTTTATGGGTCATATATATAATTTGCAACACATACAGCAATGTCATCCACAGTGAGAGTGCTAGAGTGAGGTACCGGTACTATATAGGTGTGCAGTCTAATCGTTTCCATGAACCTGACCTTTTCGGCATGATTTTTTTTTTCCATAAAAATGTGATGATAAATGGTCTGCCCTAAACTGCAGTAACCTTGATCTGCCCTGAGTCAAAGATAGGACGAGCAGCCCGTGGTGGCAACAGCCTTCTCTTCACCACTGTAAAGTGCATCTTCTCAAGGTCACCAAAGCCGCGCATGATCATCACCTGAATCATTGCAACCTAAGGCTACGTGAAGTAAGAGCAGGTTATGGGAAATTGCAGTGTGTGTGTGTATATACACTATATACTGTGTATATATATATATATATATATATATATATATATAGTTATACTAGGTAAGAACTGGAATATGACATTTTATATATAAAATTATGCATATATACAATATATAAAGCCTGCTGTGTACGATAGTTCACCACGAGCTGGAACACTTCTACAGTCACGTGAAGATCAGAGCAGATGAAATATGCTCCTCAAGCAGCAAAGAGGATCAAACATATTTATGGATGTTAATGGGCGGCTCAACTGTCACGGGGAAAAAAACAGCCTTTGTTTCCTTGTGCTGTCCCATCGGCTGTGTGACAATGAAGTGTTTTACTGAAAGCTGCCTAGATGTTTGGTTTCGGGGGTAAATAAGAGCAATGAGATTCCGGGTTGGATCCACAGGCTGGCCCCGGGGGGCCGGTAGCTGTGCAGATAAGAGGTATCACTCTCAGCCACCTGCCACTGTTAGACTGTCACCAGAGAGCAGCCCCTACACACACACGCACACACACACACACACACACACACACACACACACACACACACACACACACACACACACACACACACACACACACAGCTCCCCCCCACCGGGCGCTGTCTTCCTGAGATGAGATTCAATGTGACTGCGCAGGAGACGGCACCTACCGCAGTCCATCTTTTTCATAGCTGGTAAACAGTTAAAGAGGGGGTGTCTGTTTTTGAGGAACACGGACTGCTGAAAAAAATCTGTCTATCTGACAGTGGATAAAGGGATTCTGCCGCTGGCACTGAGACAGCAGATGTGCATGGAAAGGTGCGGAGGGTCATCAATTTACATAAATCTCTTTGGCTTATACCTGCATCATAGATTTTCCCCCTAATTTCACACTGTATGTTTTTTTTCTATCAGCTGCATGGTACTGCAGTAAGTATTGTTGTGCTTCACAGTTTCTGGGCTGCGGATCTGGACATGAGCTTGACTCCAGCTCTGGAGTGCTCTGGTTTCCTCTTCAGGTCCAAGGACAAGTGTTTCAAAGTGACTATTGACTGTAAATTGCCTTGAGTGATACCTCTTATCTGCACTGTATGAGTGTGAACCCCGCTTCACACCATATGCTTCTAGGATAGGTGCCAGACCGCTGAACAAGCGGTTATCGATGACGGGTCAATGCACGGATGGATTTCTTTCTGGTAAATATGTAAGGCTCCACCTGGTCTCCTAGTTTTATAATTAACCTGGGCAATTCTGGGGAGGAACAACAACATGATGCCATGCATAAGGTGGAAAATTTGCTCTAAGTTCCAGCAAGTCTCCCATGACATAGTTTATGGACGCAAAGTGCCAATACAATTAATGCTTAGGTGAACGGAACCAAACCTTTAAGAAAATGTCATATATTAATTTACCAGAGGCTGATGGGGACACCAGGTTTGACAAGGCCACAGCTGAATGCAGTACTATCCATCAGAATCCATAATCCTGCATTTTCCTTCTCTCCTCACAACAGGAAATTAAAAGGTAAGTTAAGCTTAATATTATATAGAAAAGTTAATGTGGTACTGCTTTCTAGTTCAATGCAGTGCTACATCAGTACAGATCTTAGCAGAATAAAGTTAGTGTTTCTGCCTCTGGTGCATTTCTTTTGTTATAAAGGCAGTGAGGTATTAAATTTTATAATCATAATTTCCATCAGTCTCATAGGCACAAAAAGTTCATTGCATGTCCAGTCAAATAACTAATAAGGTCTGGCAGTAAGTCCATCACCATGGCTACATGGAGGTCTGTTTCACCAACTTCATGTCTACCTGCTGCTTGGGAAGAACATGAACCTCACTGTGGGCATTCCTGTCAGTTGTGAGTGGTTCTCTTTCTCTTTATCTCAGGGAACCTGTGGGATCTACTCCAGCTGACCTATAGGATCCATCCCATTGGATCTTGAGGATCTACTCTAGGCAACCAGAAGGATTGGCCCCATTGGATCTGCAGCATGTAACCAAGAGGACCTGTTAGATCTGGATTTGTCAGCCCTTGTTAAGGGCTTTTTATTCCAGGGTATATCTTTTACATTTTTTCCCCCAGTGTTTATAGATTCATGCAATTTTGCAAGGTGAAACACTCATTTAGTCACACTTTTCTCCAAAGCAACTTACAATTATTTACCCACTCATACAGCTGGGTAATTTTACTAGAGCAATTTATGGTAAGTACCTTCCTCAAGCATACTACAGCCAGAGGTGGAGTCAAACCTGCAACATTTGGGTCCAAAGGCAGTAGCTTTAACCACTATACTACCAGCTGTCCCTACACTCAGAGGGTGTGTCAGTTTGGAGGCAGCATATTATGAGAAAATTCTTGCCGTTACACTGTATTTATATATTTCTATAATTTTTTTCAGGCCCCAACAGGATTTTGAGTCTGGCCACAGATGTTGCAAATGAAGCATGAAATTTGCCACCCATGCCAAAAAAATAAAAATATCTCCTCAGCTCCTTGAAAACAGGAGAAAACACAAAATTTGCTCGAATAACTGTATTCATACACTGTTCTGACTGCTGAGCTGAACACAAAGTGTTTTCAGTTGTCTGAAAAGTTGATGTGAGGCCCAACAATTTCTTCTGCATTATCATCCGATCAGAAAAATATCAGATTACGTGAAATCGGGTCAGGTTCCGGGTTCACATTCAGAATTTGACCTCATCGAAGCCTTCTTTTTTTTAAATTTTGATCCACTGAGCCAAATTGGAACAACTATCTGAAAACATCCAAATTCCTTAAGTCTGCTGAATCTCCTGAATCAAAAATATTTCCAGTGTTCTTTTCCTTTATGATTATTATGGTCTTTTTTCTTGCATAACTATTTCGCGGCGCTGAACGCAGCTCAGTATCACAAAACAGATTAAAAAAGTTCAAAAGCAACTTCCGCTGCATCTTGGAAGTCCAGCGCAGCACATTCGACGCACACGGCTGTTGACGAACATGTTTCGGAGCCCAGCTGGAAGAGAACTGCTTCCTGTTCGCAGAAAAACCGTAGCTTTGCTTTCAGACAGGGGGCGCTAAATCCTCATAAAGACACAGGAAATGGTGATTGAGGCTGGCATAGTCGGGTGACGACGGACCCGAGATTAAACCATAATCCCAGCTCAGGTGGTCAACCTGATCCAGGGTCAGATCGCAACACAGAGGTCGATGGTCGCGGTTGACGGTCAGGGGCAGCGCAGAGGCCGCGGAGCCCTAGGAGACCCCCGCGCTTCGAACCCTGCTGTGACAAAATTCATGACTGACTGTGGGTATCACTGATTGTTGATTGTGGTTTAATTAATGAGTAGCATGTGGAACGCAACCCACCACATATCCCCTGAACAGCTCAATGTTTCCTCGCCACAATGACCACATCCCTTTGAGCCTGATGACCTCTTTCCACTGCACTGCAATTCCATCAGCTTGCTACTGTAAACAAGCAGTAAATGTCTTACAGGAGGTCAAACGTGGGTCGGCGTGGTGCAGCTTTTGCCAAACGCAGGTGTAAACCAACGGTTACCCTCCTTTGGGGGGTTTGCTCTGAAATAGCTGACTGAAACAGTCACGTCGTCCTGTCAGACAGCAAGGGGAATTATTACAACAAAGGCAAACAAGCTTCAAGCTTTATTTACCGCAACAAAAACAAGGTAAAACTAGACCTCGGTGCATAACCTGGGGCGGCAGAACGGTTAAGGAGATTAATTTGTAGTTTGCAGGCTGCAGATTCAGGATCCATCACTTGCCACTGCTGCAGTACCCTGGAGTGAGGTATTTACCCTGAATTGCTCCACTAAAATAAGTGTGTGAAATAGAGGAAGCTGTTTTGCATAAGTGTCAATTAAGCAAAAAAAAAGTGTAAATCCTTCTTCTTGAAGGAAAGAAAACAGAAGCCTGAGAAATGGTATTTGCCACCACTGAACACGCAGCTCCCACCCTCGCTGGGGTGCCGAGAGGGTACCGTGGCGAGGCTGAGTATAAGCAGACCAAGAAACGTAGGGTTCGAACCCCCAGTGGCAGTTTCTCCGGACTGTTTGTGGGTCACCTCCCTGCCGTGCTGCCTCCTACCTTCCCACTGCCACATCAGTGCACACCAGACCTCTTGGAGGAGCAGGAGAAGTGGGACAGTCTGCAGGAGGTCACATGACTGCAGTTTCCTACCACGAGAGGACCAAACAGATCACATCTCCAAAATAATAAATATTCATTATTCACTCAGTGTCCTTGCTGGGTAAACCAGCTGCCCAAAAGAAAAATGTTTGCATCTGCAGTCATTTGCTGGTCTGTGGTCCTCTCGTACATCGCAAGAGTGTTTCAGATGGGCACGAGAGGTCAGTGGTGTGCGTGGTTCTATGTGCTCTATCTATATGTGATGTGTGGTTGCGTGTCACTCTGCATGTGTGTAAGCGAAAGGCCAATAACCATGCCCCCCCAGGGGCCAGACTCCTTGAGACGTTTGTTAGCGGCATGTTGTGCAGTTAATCAATCCAATACTGCCGATGAGACCAGGGGCTGGGGAAACGTCGCCGCGTTTTGTAGCTGTGAAACATTTATATGCAGGTTAAATAAGGTGGAAACACCTGGTAGTATAATGGCTAGACCAACTGCATTTGGCCCTAAAGGTTGTAGGTTTGGATCCCACCTTCAACTCTGCTGTGCTTTAGCAAAGTATTTACCCTACATTGCTCTAGTAAATATTGCCCAGCTGTATAACTGAATAAAATAATTATAAGTATCTTAACACTTTAAGTTGCTTTGGCGAGAATGGGACCCAATCTACCTCTGCAGGACTTTGCACATGTACGACTTCCATGCTTACGTTGCGCACTGCACGCTTTATAAACGTATATAACCTCGTTTCTTGGATTTTTGCACTAATAGTAATTTTTGTAACTTGTGACTTTGCACTAATAGTAATTTTTGTAAATTTACGCCTTGTGTTTTCCTTGTGTTTTCCTTTCCTTACGCCCTTATAATTTATGTCATAGGCTGCTGAGAGGATTCACAGAGTAAGAATTTCATTGTGTGGTGTAACGAACTGTTTACTGTACACATGACAATAAACTCTTGAATCTTATGGGGAAGTGGGCAAATTTGAACCTGGGACCTTTGGGTCCAAAGACAGCAGGTCTAACCACTACAGTACCAGTTGCCCCTTCTCATATTTAATCCATTTGCTCATTGATCATTAATACTTGTCCAGTTCAGGATCTCAGAGGTCCAGAGTCTCTCCCGGAAGCACAGGGTGTGAGGCAGTGTACACCCTGGGGGGTGGGGGGGCATCAGTCTATTATAGGGCAATAACACACACACACTGTGGGCAATTTAAAGTCAGCAATTCAGCTGAGACGCGATAAGACTGGCATATACTTCATAGTTAGACAGCACAGCTCAGAATGTATCACATATCACTGGAAAATATGACTATTTTACATGTAAATAGATATAGAATGGCCTTTTGCTCATCAGCTCTCCATGTTCCTCATGTCAAGCTGACCATTACAGCTTATCATGAAACATCCTCCTAGCCAAAACACCAGTTTCCAATTAAAAGACTGAGGTTGTGCATCTCTGGCACCAGACCAGGAGGGCAGCTCACTGAATTCAAGCAGCTGTTGAGTTACCTTCATCTGTGCTCCAAGGAGGTAAACAAAGCGTTAAAGAAGCGACGCAGGTATCTCCATCACGTTGCTGATGTAGCGGCCCACCTGCGTCTGCCTCAAGCTGCCTGCCTTCGCTCAAAGGCGCTTTTGAAGGTTGCGTTTTCCTTCCGCCCACTGGTGCAGTAATCTGTGTGCTCTGGAGAACAGGGGGTGATGGGGGGGACACACCTAATGCTCCACACATGTGCTCCAGCACCCACAGCTGGGTGTCCATCATCCTGTTCATCTGCATCCCACTTGTTTCCTGCACCCTGATTCCTCCCTAAGCCTTCCTCGCTCCTCTTCTTCAACCTCCCCCTTCTTCTCCCACCTCGTCTTCGCACAGCTGTTCACCTGCCTCCCACAGTGCCTCCACCATCCTCCTTCGAAGCCTCCTAGATAACCTTCATCCTTTTCTCTGGCAGCACCGACCCTTCCCACACGTCTCCAGCTTTCATCCCGCTGCCTTGCTTTCCTCCCCCTCCCCAGTTTCATCCTTCCCCCTTTTCTTTCTTCCCCCGAGCAGCTCTCTCGAACCCTAGGTATCCCTTGCCGTGCACAGCAGGGTTGCAAGGAACTTCGAATGCAGAATAGAGCGTCTCTACAGCATCCCTCCTGACAAGCAGAACTGAAGCTCTTCTCACACCAGCAGGTGGAACCAGTGTTTTGGGCCCTCAAGGGGTCTTCATCAGGCGTGGACATCAGGAGCAGAACCATAGCGCCCCCCTCTCCACCCCACCCCACCCCACCCCCGCCACATTGCACCAGCACACAAGGCCACCGTCAGCCGATGAGTGAACGGCGCTATGAAAAGAGCACGCATGAGTCATGCCGCCTGTTTTATCTTTTGCCAGCAAGGGAGGGAGAATGTCTCACCAGAGAAGATTTATGCCCAGTTTGGCATCTTGGCTAATTTATACAAGACACCTATATTTAAAGCTGAAGAACGGCCCACTTGCTGTCCATATGAATCCATGGTAGATATATTTAAACTCTTAATAGAGGGGTCTGTTCCCCGTTGGCGAGAACCCAACCCAAGCGCATGCAGCCGCCAAAGAGGAGCAGGGTCACGAGAGGAAGAGACCGATCACCAAATCATCCACTCCCATGGGCCACATTGGGCTGTACCACTGTAACCTGTGTTCACCTGTCGTTTACTATGCTGTTACATTCACCGAACCAGGACAAGGGAGTTCTAAGCCCCTTAGTCCGAAATACAGGCCGGCCGAGAGTTCAGATGATGCCTGGGACGTTTCCCCCTCATGGTTTGGGAAGTGGAGTAAAAATATTCTTTTCTAAAGAATATATCAAATTTATTCATAGAATGTATAACAGCAAAATTTTGTTTATCCTTACCACTCTGGCTCCACTAGATTATACATTATAATTTAATACACCTGTGACTGAGGTGAGGCCCACTGTGAGGCAAAGCCTGAGTTAAAGGGCTCTGCTGCCCCCCATCATAGGACATGCCTAAATCCACTCAGCTCAGGCTCTAACCACCGATGTCCACCACTTACACATGATGACGATCCTTTACTTAAATATTTATTCATTCAACTGACACTTTTCTCCAAAGCAACATACTATGTTAAGATACATACAGTTATTCACCTATTTATGCAGCTGGGCAATTTTACCAAAGCAATTCAGGGTAAGTACCTTGCTCAAGGGTACTACAGCAGCAGATGAGATTCAAACTGAAAACCTTGTCATCCAAAGGCAGCAGCTCAACCCACTACATGACCAACTGGCCCAATGTCAGCTTTGCACGCTAAGCTACTAACAATTATTTACTTCTTTATACAGCTTGGTATTTTTACTGGAGCAGTTCAGGGTAGGTGCCTTGATCAAGTGGATTGCAGCAGGGGTTGCAATTCAAACCCGGGCCTTCCGATCAAAAGGCGATGTTCTAAACACTGTGCCACCTGGTGGCCGAGTTATAAAACAGAAGGCCTAGAATATGATGGCTGATGTAACAGGCCTGGTTTCACCCTCTACAGACAGAGTTAATATACAGGAGGATGTTTCCTTCACTCCATGGAGGACAGCATATGGATTGCGCACTAGAACCAGCAACATGTGAAAATTGCTTGAGCTCAATCAACTCTGAGAAACTTAATTTGATCTCCAACGGAACCCTGAGGGATCAGGAGTGCGCCGCTGGAGCTGAGGGAACTCCACCGTTCATATCGCGTGTATTACAGGTCTCATTCTGCAGTTCCTGAGAGACCCCCAGCAGTATCAGTGGTTAAGGGGCAATTCAAAAATCCAGCTCTTTGTAAGTTTTCTCCCCTCTGAGCGCTCCCCGCACCACCATCGAAAGAGTGAACCCCCATATCTCCTCAGAACTGATACTGACCGCACCATATGATCCGAGGAGCGCCACTAAGGAAGGCATCATCCTCCGAAAACCAGCCTACCGCGATTCACAAATTCTCGGAAAACCTAGCTCATGCCTTCTCAAGTCCGTCTTTATTACCAAAGGCAGTGGTGTCACCGGGACCAAACATTGTCAGAAGAGGGTCATGGAAAAGGAGCCTGAAGGGGAATTCGTGAAGGCAGTTTGTCGACCTCATGAGCCAAGGGTTCGAGGTGTGAAAGAGTGGTGTGAGAGTAGCCGGGGGACCGTGGTGAACCGACGACTTCTCAGTCTCGTTGATTTCTAACATTCGGTGTCGGTCCAAATTCTCATCCGGCCAGACTGATGTCACACACAACAGCAGAGATTGCTTCTTCTTCAGGAAAGACCTCACAGGTTTTAGAGCGTAATGGCAGAAGACACAACAGGGGTTAAATTTTCAATTTTTTTCTGGTCATCTTGAAGCACTGAAATAGCGTGAAGACTGGGAAAACAAAGAAGTGGTCACTGCAGATGAAACCTTTCATAGACCTGCTGTCCATGATACAGGAGTTTTATGGTGTTCTAGTGAAATTTGGGGGTTTATGGGCTGGGAATGCATTACTATTTTGTCCCATTCATAGTAATGGGCTTTCAGTATTCGCACCGTTTCCAGAAATAGATTCATTTCACTGATCAATGGATGCCTGTACATAAAATTCTCCATTATGAATAACTGGAATCTGGGGTGACAGACATATTAACAATCGTTTTTTATGTTTGTGAAACTAATTAAAAAATTGTGATTTGTCTACAAAGGTTTCACTGCAAAGAATTAAAAATCCTTATGATGCGCTGACGCCTCATTCAGGTTGTACCTTTCCTCATGCCCTATGCTTCCTGGGTAGGCTCTGGGCCACTATGACCATGCGTTACTGATGACGAATGAATGATCAAAAGTTCGGAACAGTCTGTGTCGCTCTCAAATGATAAAGGTTCCAGCAGGAGCTAAAAAAAAGCAGACAGCTGTATCCAAAGGTCTTCGGTTTGGGGACGTCTTGCTTGGTCTCATAAAACGAATGTATGCTGATCATTGGCATCCACGCAAGTACAAATCTGCCGTGGCCACTCGGCTCAGAAGAGGGCTGAAGGCTCAGTCGGCCCATGTGACCCAGTTTTCCCAGGGTGGGGCAGTCATTCGCATGGATGGTGCAGCTCAGTTTGCGTTGCCGGGGGCTGAGCTCTGCGATCCCTGACTGATGCCCGCGTTCGCTTTCATCCTCCCCGTTGCTCTGCCCTGCTCAGACACACACATGTATAATGCATCACATCGGATCTGGTTCTGCCCTCTGAGCTGCGGCCTCAGACTCGTTTCACAGAGAGCCACGAATCCACCGATTTCCATTCCAGCTCATTCCAGTACCTCAATTATTCCAATTAGAATTCACAACATATGTAAAAAAGCACATGTATAACTAAGTTAAATTTTGTCTTTATTATGTGTGGCACACAGAAAAAATACAACTGTCAGTTTTTTCAATGTTAATAAAAAACTGAAATATCAGATTTATTGTACTCATTAGCCAAATTGAGAATAGCAGGTACAAAAACCTGTAGACACATGGCCCCCTGTCAGATCAGCTTTAGATGCATAAATCAGAAATTTTCAGGTCTTTTTTTGAAGATCTCAACAAGACATATCCATGAAGGAAAGAGCCTAGTGCAGTGCATTTCGACATCTTGTGAATTACCACTGTAGGTGTCATGTATGGGCAATGCAAATTGCTAGCATGTCATGCTGTAGGGAAAAAAGCCGCTGATGATGAGGTTTGGTGATGCAGTTTCCAATGTGTCTAATAACAGACTCAGCCAGCGGGGGGGTGAGATGGTGCACCATATTGTAGAATAACCAAAATCCCTGAACAAAAGTATTGCTCAACACCTGGCTCCGCCCCCACCTGGCTCCGCCCCTGCTCGACTCCACCCAAGTGGACCTAATCCACAGAGCAAATCATCACGTGGCAAACGAGAACAACCCTGGGAAGTTAGTGGTCTGCCAGGGGAGCACAGGGGGCACCATCTGGTACCGTGTGTTGATCTCCGGAACTCAGCATCTACAGAACACACGATTCTTTCAGCACGCGTGTGTCAGGGCAACGGCGCTTGCAGATTCTTAGCAAAAACAGTGTCCCGTCACAGTGGACACAAGACACGAACAAGCATGTCTATCATGGTTGCCCATCACAACCCAGTCGAACCCCTACAAGTCATGGTCCTTAGTGACCCTTTCCTTAGTGGCACTGCTTGAATCGTACGGTGCAGTCATATCAGTACTCTGGAGTCATGGTCCACCAGCCCAACCGTTGTGGTACCCAGGTCAGCAGCTGGCGGTCAGTGGATGGATCGACATAGCCTTTATTTTTTTGTTTTAATGAAACTCTATGGATTCCCTGTTAAACTGCAGCGGTTCACAGTCGAGCATCAGAATAAGAGTGAGGGTAGGTGAGAACAGGGCCAGCAGCATCCGTGAGGTTTGACTTGGACGTGATGAGCGGTGCACCTTGCATCTGTACTGGCACATCGTCTCATCCTAAAGTTTTGGACACATACTGCCCCTCTTCTTGTGAGTATTAACTCAGAGACCCGATGCATTTTTTGAAGCATCTATCTATCTATCTATCTTTGAATTTGTCTTTATTTTTTACTTCAGTCAGTCATTTTCCAGAACTGCTTATCCCATACGGGGTCACGGGGAACCGGAGCCTAACCCAGTAACACAGGGCGTAAGGGGAGGGGACACACCCAGGACGGGACGCCAGTCCGTCGCAAGGCACCCCAAGCGGGATTCAAACCCCAGACCCACCGGAGAGCAGGACTGTGGTTCAACCCACTGCGCCATCGCACCCCCACCTTTTTTACTTCATTTAGTTATATATTAGTGGTTTATTAATGTTTAGGTGCATGTTTTAGGGTTGTTCTAAACAAAACAGACTTATGTACTGTAATTATATACTGTAATTTGGCCTTCTGTCAACCACTGTGTTCCATCTACTGCAAAATCTCATAATAAAATTACGATGAGCAGCGTGTTCCTCGGCTATTGATGAAATGCTTGAAGGCGTAAGGGCCAGTTGCCAGTGGGGCACGGTTCAATTAGCAACCGCTCCACCCCTTGGGCAACCTCAGCGCCCCCCGCTGGCAGCCAACTCCACCTGCTTGTTTCGCCACATCGATTGCTGTCACAGGGGGTGACATTCACACCAGGAGCTTTTCCTTGGCCTCCTTTGGAAGAGTGCAGCCAGGCACTCTAATCAATGCCATGGGGAATTAAATAAGATTCCTGCCCTATATCTGTATTTTTTTAAATCCCCTGCAGGACCATGAAGGCAAGCAGCATGGTGGAGCCCGCAGTTTGCCCCAGACCTTCCAGAAAGCATCTTCTTCTCTTTCGGCGAGAAGGGTCGGACGCCTGTGAAACGGCGGAGCTGCCGAGCGCCTCTCAGCCTGCACGCAGTCCTGAGTGGGAGTGAAGGGTGTGTGTATGTGTCGGGGGGGGGAGGTGGGGGGATACTGGGGGTGGGGTCTTCATTTTTAGGTCAGAGCTTGCGAAATATTTTCATTGCGGCAGCTCTTTGTGGAGCGCTTCCCACCTCATGGTTATGCAACCCACCGCGTCTGTCTGTCCCCTCTGCCCACTTACCCACCCCAGCGAAACACATGGAGCGTGACGGGGAAATGGCAGAGGATCGCCTGCGAACACGCTTTATTCACATATTTCCACGGATTACATCAGATAATACTGTAATGCGCAGATCCTTTATCCCAAACAGAGAGATCGGGACCGAGCCCTGCTGTCATCCATTCCCACTAGGTCAATCTCTCCCTTACTTTCTCTCTCTCTCTCACACACACATACGCACACACTGAAATCTCTGCCCTGCAGTGCTCTAAGTCCTCACCTCAGAGAGCCGCAAGTTGCGTTTGGTCTAAAAGCACAACCCTTGATGGTTCCTGATGAGTTCCCTTGCTGCACAGTGCAGAATTTGCTTCAATGGCTTTGTGTCTAAAAAGAAAAATACTTTTGGGGGAGCATAATTAATATTTTGCACATTTTTCACTGTCATGTTGTGCATCAGTTATAAACGTGTTTGAACAATAATTCTGGAGTGTGTTTTGTGATCATGATTGCAACTGTCCCACAGTAACTTGACTGGACCTCAGCTGACAAACTCCCACGAGCAAGAGCCCTGGGAGCAGCATCTCCGTTGAAGCCATATTTTCACTTATTAATAACTCATGAGGGAACAACGTGTGCGTTTAGGGTTTCACTAGCATCTGAACATGGCGGTCTGTTCACAGTCGAATGAGAAATACATTCATATAGACCCACGGGGGATAAGACGCAGCTGAAAAAACTGTTGCTTTTGCTCAGTGATTCTCCGCTGTTCCCATCAAGCATTTCGGCATTTCTGGTAATATAGAATCAAAAGTATTGGAAACCTGTGTTTGTTCACAACTCATTCCGTTAACAAGTTTCACCAGGATATGAGACTTCGTATCTTCCCAGCTCTCCTGTAGGACACTCGGACTGTAGGCTGCTTTGTTTTCACTACTCTGCCCGGGTCATTCAAGGCCCAGGGTGCCCCTGCCGAATTGTGATTCCAGGTGCGAACCGAAGAAACACCTTCAGTCACTCCACCACAAACAAGTCGATTTATAGGCAACCTTCATATTCGCACTGATCTGAGATCAGTAGTGCAGAGAGGACTCAGGAATGAAGAACAGCATGAAGTGCAACCCTGCTTATAAGGGAGCGGACAAACTCTTAGTGTTGCTCATTATCTCTTCTTTTCATGGTATGAGTGTGAGCAAATCACTGGTCACCCTGGGGTGTTTTCATAGAGAAATCCACTCAGTTAATCTTTTTTTAATATCCCTCAACATATGATCCCTTCTATACAACTGTTTCGATGTTCCCGTCCAAGACAGGTCAGCTGCACACATCATTAAGTGATGCCTCTGAGGAATGGAGTCCTGGGTACAAGATCTCATGTGTTATGTTTCTACCCAAAATCCTCTCCCCGGGGGGGCATGCTAATGAGACGGCAGGTCATGCTGCCACTGTGTGGAGACACGGCACTGTTGATCTCAATGAGATGTCAGTAACAGGGGCTGACATCCCTTGTCGCCAGAGAGGGGATTTCAGCAGACGGGTGGGCGATGCTTTCAAAGCCGTTGCAGACCAAGCACTGGATTTAAAAAAATATCGAAAATTCCACTGAAATCCTTCACGCTCCCCATTTTTAAGTCTCCCTGAGAAAATTCTTATGCAAATCGTAATGAAATTACAATCCATACATTATAAATGAGTGCACTGTTCTGACATTTCTTCATAGACTGTGTGAGACAAATTCATTACCATGTCAGGGAAGCTCACCCTTATACCTATATGCAAATTAGGCTTCTTATTGGTTTGATAATATGTGCTATGGTTATATTTTATCATTTAGGATTATATATATCAGGATTATATATATCAGGACTACTCCTTCAGTCTCAGCCTTCAAATCCAAGCTTAAGGCATTTTCTTCCGCATACCAGCTGTAGAGCCATTCTTGATCCATTCATTGTGCGCTGTGTTTTTTACCAGAGTAATTTCCTTGTAATTACCTCCACTAGATATTGTCAGTTGCTACCCCTTCTTTTCAGCTGGTGCCCTGCAGCAACACGGGAGGCACCGCCAACACAAGATGTTTGAAGTATTACCTTTCCGGGAAACTATTGACAGATGGGACCAACAAACTTGGGTTAGAACAACAAATTGTAGCTTCTATAGGCTGTAGTTCAGTTTTGAAAGTTTTACTGTTCTTTTTTGTGTTAGACATATCCACACAGGTCCTTTGTCTCTTGGGTGCTCCCCTGTAGGGTAAGTGGACCCCCAGACATTTATTTTTCCTCCCCTTGGTTGTGATTGGAACTTTTTTGTTTTCCTCTCCACTGTTGCCAGCTGATTTTCATTAGTGCTATTTATTATAACTACAATTCTGGATCATTTTCAATAACCTTGTTCAGCATTCTGTGCCACTGGTGAGAAAAGTGCCCTATAAAAATGAATTATATCAAAGTGAGCTTCGCAACGGGACAGCTGGTAGCATAGTGGTTAATGCTACTGTTTTAGACCCAAAGGTTGCAGGTTTGAGCCTCACCTCCAGCTGTAGTACCCTTGAGCAAGGTACTTACCCTAAATTGCTCCAGTAAAATTACCCAGCTGTGTAAATAATTGTAACCTAAACACTGTAAGCTGCTTTGGGGAAGAGCATCAGATAAATGTGAAATATCGGAGCAAAGCAAGGAGGGGAGAGCACACACAAATATATGACACGTTTTGGAACGAGGTCTTCATCAGCATCATTATATACAACATAATTATACATTTAAGATGTAAGTATGATTCTAAAATATTTGTAATGTATACTTGTGTAAAAATTGTAACATATTACTCATAATCTGTATTGCTCATTTACAAGTTTTAAATTTGTATGTATAAGGTGGGTAAATTAATAATACTGTTGTGCTTCGCCTTTCAGTCTGCATTCAGGGAACATTATCCAGGCTGGATGTTGAGGTCCATTCATCTTTTATGGAGATCTGCTAATTCACAGGGAAGCCCCTGTCCTCAGCACTGTATTCTGAATTGTTAACAGCATCCAGTACCACTGCCAGACCTTTTCACTGTGATGTAGAATAACTTGGCAATCAGGCCTTTTTGGCACTGCTATTAGCTTTTACCCACTGTTTGGTTTGCATCGTCATTAATCATCACCTCAACCGGCCTTGCTTGCCTTCTCACCGATTTCATTAGTCCCCGGTTGAGGCCCCACTGAGATATTTGTCCTTCTGTAAATGGCTGCTGTTCCCTCGGCTTGCAACTAGAAAAGCTTTGATACGGAGAGCAGCTGCTGCCCTGGACCACATGAAAAACCCCATATCCTGCTGAACAGAAGCAAACCGAGCATGGATATCTTCCCACGGGGTGCAGGCATCTTCAGCTCAGTTGGTGCATTCCAACTAACAGAGGCACAGGGATGGTGGCCTGTTTTCAGACTTTTTTTGGAACATTTACACCCCAGGTTTATCCAAGGGCAGTCCAACGCTGGCCACTTTGTGAACGACTTTAGGTACATGATGTTTGTCACACGTTCCACAGGGGGGTAAAAAGTCCTTAGGAGAGCTTCTTTAGTGTCCTAGTGTGGAAGACCTTTATCTAGAACATGGGCACACCAAATGATCGGGGTAAATTTGTTGAAAAAACACACGGGGAGGGTATGAAGAATTTGACAGAAATGACAGAGTAGACATCACCGAGCGTGCCACTGTGTTACTTTCCCAGAGCACCTGATTCCTTCCAGATTGTAAACTACTGAACGTTTCCATCAGATAAGACCAAATCACGCGGAGGATGGTGACGTTTCAGTAGATGGAAACAAATTCATTCCACCCCCTGATGGCAAAGCTGGGCAATACCTCATCATCAAACACTGAATTGATGGGAAAAAAATCTACTGATTAGAGAGTGACCCATTATTGAACTCCTATTAGAGAGAACAACAACAGCAATAATGAGGCAGTAATTTCTTCATGTTCATTTTCATCTACTCTGGCAGCGTTGTGAGGGAGCCAGTTGACGTGGATGCCCTCGGCACACAATGTTATGTTGTCCATTTGCGTGCTCCTCTCGGGGGAATCCTTGCACTCGCTCATTAATGAAACGTACCCTCCAGTTTCGTTGCAAGGACTCCACATGTTCTCAGCCAGAAACTACATTTACTCATTTATCTGACTCTTTTCTCCAAAACAACTTACAACGTTAAGTTTCCTACACCAATTTACCCATTTATTCAGTTGGACAACTTTACTGGACCTTCCTCAAGGGTGCTAGAGCTGGAGGTGGAATTTAAACTTGGAATCTTTGGGTCCAAAGGCAGCAGCGCTAACCACTACGTTACCAACTAAGAATGCCTTTCTGTGTAGTTGAATAGTGAACCAGTAAAGGGTACAGAAAAAGCAAGGAGAACATCATGTCAGCTGAATGGGGCCAAGCCTGATTGGAGTCAGTTGGTTGGCCTTAAGCATTTGAGGTTCTGCTTGATTCCCAGTCAATTGCTCTGGGCCTGAAGGCTGCTTGTGATTAAACCTCTCTAGAGGTTCCCCATAATGGCCCTTTGCTCCCCAACCAGTCATGGAGATGACTCCTTCTGGAAGTTTTCCCCGTTTCATTCTCTGCCTTCTCATCTCTCAAATGTGTAATGTGACCAGATACAAAGAATAACAGTGCCGGGGGTTTAATACAATTTCCACAAGAGCGGATGAAGGTTGCCTTGTTAGGGATGCCCGTCTGAGGAAATATAGCTCATCTAGCGGTGCCCTGCTCCTGACAACTGCTGAAGGTAAATGTTCCTGGGGGAGCTTCCTGTACAACCTCCTCAGGGGTACCTCATCAAGAAGCATGGCCACGCACCACGGTAACCCCCAATTTGGCCCTACACAGTTTGTTCCAGCCAGTATTTGTGTGCACTGTGTGAGTTCCTGTAAATATACAGGAGTTACCATGCAACTGCATCGCGTTTGTGTGCCTATGTTTGTGTTCACATTTGTGTAATAATACTGTACGTCTGGGGGTGCGGTGGCGCAGTGGGTTGGACCACAGTCCTGCTCTCCGGTGGGTCTGGGGTTCGAGTCCCGCTTGGGGTGCCTTGTGACGGACTGGCGTCCCGTCCTGGGTGTGTCCCCTTCCCCTCCGGCCTTACGCCCTGTGTTACCGGGTAGGCTCCGGTTCCCCGTAACCCTGTATGGGACAAGCGGTTCTGAAAATGTGTGTGTGTGTACCGTACGTCTTGATAGGAGAAGAAAGCAAAGATTCAAATGAAAAGCTCCGAAAGGCATGCATGTTGAAGAACAACAAATGCAGATGGGAGGAATTTAGCAAACTAATCCTGTTACAGACGAGCGGAGTCGTGATGGTAACCGAAGGCACCAATGTGCTCCTGTCTGCTTACATGAGTGTTATGAACATATATGGTTTCTAAGTACTTTTGGCTGAAGCCATTGTAACTGTAGTGTTAGAAGGTGTGAGAGCATCACAAACAAGCTGGGTAGATGATTTATATAGCTAAACTTTGAGCTGTTTTAATGAAGAGCTGGTTATTTCTGGCACATTCTTCATTGTCATACCTTCAGATAAATCCTCTGTCCACATGTAGGGGGCAACTGGCGCGGGGCAGATGTGCAGCAGCCCTTTGGGTCCTCCAAGTTACTCAAGTCACCTTTGACGGATCCTCGAAGAAGAGGCTTAGGGCCTCCGTGATGGAAATCCCTCACTAAGGACATGTAATGGGATTAGCATCTTTGAGCTGTGGAAACCAGGAGAGTGAAAAGAAAACGCATGGAAGTCTGTTATGTAACTGCGGAGCATCCCATAAAACTCGCTGCAATGTGGACTGCATCACCACCCCACTCGCTGCCTGGGTCCGTACAGACAAAGGATGTATTGCAGGCTCCCTTAGAAACATTTTAATAAGTCTTATTAAAGGAAAATGAATGAAAACACCTACGAGAAGAATTAGAGGGAGTGGTACAGTAGGTGACCCTGGTGTCTCACAGCTCCTGAGTTACACATTTGGGTGAAGGTTTGAATCCAGCTCAGGGAAGGTGGAGTTTCCATGTTCTCTCTGCATTCACAATCAGAAGATGTGCATGGAAGGCACTATGGTGATCAACTGCTATTCTTTCCTAACTATGTAAATAGGTTGCCATGAGTTGAACACAATTCATTTACTAGACACTTTTCTCAAGGAACAACTTACAGCGTTAAGCCACTAACAATTATTTACCCAGTTCTAGAGCTGGAGCACTTCAGGGCAAGTACCTTGCTTAAGAGTATTACAGTTGGAGGTGAGACTCAAACCAGCACCCTTTGAGTCCAAAGGCAGCAGCTCTACCCACTTCACTACCAGCTGTCCCCAGCGGAGGTTTACCCTTAAGAAAACACAAAACAGTACAGGACCTGGAAGAACGCTGGTTTTATACTGTTGCTGTGGAGGGTGATCACAGGCTTAGCATCATGAAAAGAAACTGCATAGAAACTCTTTCATAAAAGAAACTGCAGACAAACTTCTTCTCCGCACCAGCTGCTCCTATGTAGGTGGAAAGCGCTTCAGAGAGGTAATAAATCCTTGTCTTTCAAAGAGCCTTTTTGCTTGAGGGTGCTGCTCAAATTAGGACATTATGACACATTTGTCTGCAAGACTTGTGAAAATTTAAACATCACCAGGAAAAGGAAGGAATGTAAAACGGTAAAAGTTGTGGTGCAGATTGGACATTCATTGCTTGCTCAGTTTTACAGATTACATCAGACAGTAAATTAGAGTGGAAATGAGATCAGTGGAAATTTCCGGAGTCTAGACCCTGCAAGAGTCCAGAGCCCTGAGATGATGACTCCACAGAGGTATCAACTGTGTCAATGTGAAGACCATCGACTGTGGTAAATGACTACAACATTTAGCAATTTACTTATTTTGAGGGCACTTTTATCCAAAGTCATGTAGTGTGTATGTTAAATATGCAGCTTTGCTTCATATGAAAATCCAAGGATATGGAAATTTAAAAACTGAATAAATGCACATATTTTGAAGTGCTAAGGTTAATCTGCTGGATATCTTTCATTAGAGTGTCACTCACTAAGAGCAGAACAGCCTGGAGAAGCATGAAATGACACTTTGATGATAGTGACCCTCTTACAGAGTGTCAACTTAGGTTAACTGCCATCTGCTTCCATCTGGATCTTTCTTTCGGTCACTTAGGTGCCCATTGCGATTGGCCTGTTGGGCAAAAACAACAGTGGAAGAGTGCGGGGGTGTGGAATCAGTCGTTTCCTGTGAAAGTCCCTCCAGCGGGGTGACGGACGCGTGTGCGGATCCAGTCGTGGGTTTAAGCGGTTCTGTGAGTCACATAGCGTTGGCAGGGGTGATGGACTGGCAGGGGAACAGCTGATCAATCGTGGGCTCCGCACAGTGTCACACGAGGACCGGTGTTGATTCTGTTTCTGGCCATCTCCCAGATGTTAGACCAGTGATATGGATATCCATCGAATGCAGTTCCAGCTTTAGGACATTCAATGAGAGCTTGGTTTTTATGAGTTTTTTTACTGGTGTTTATGTTTGACTCAGCTCTTCTGCATTTACGTTTATTCGTTCCACTGATGCTTTCCTCCAAAGCACCTTGCAGTATGTGGCTGCTTATACTTATTTTCCAGTTTATTAAGCTGGGTAACTTTCCTACAACAATCTAGGTGAAGTACCTCACTCAAGGGTACTAGAGGTGGAGGCAGGATTTGAACCTGTAACCTTTTGGTCTAAAGACAGTAGTCCTTAGTTCTAAACAGTACACTAGCAGCTTCCTACATACCCACTCCATTCCAGAGAGGTTGGATTCCTCATGACCCGAACCCCCCCCCCCGAGGTCACGTGATTCCGAGGCTCCCACAGCAACATTCCCGGTGCTCCCGATTTCAGAGCGGAAGACGCCAGCGAGCGGAGATGTATCCAATTACATCAGTCTGTCTCATTCAATTTTTAGGCCGGAGCTGCTAATTTGTTTTGGAGAACAGCTAGAGTATTGACAGGCGGGGTAATCAGGACTCCTAATTGAGTGGCTCTATTTTTCCTCTGTCCAGACCCAAAGCGAGGACGCAAGCATGGTACAGCAACTCAGCCTTGTGCATCACCCCAGCTGAGAATCCGCTCCCAGCCTTGCTTCAGAGTCTAGCGACCAGAGTCTCGGAGATATTAAGGGGTGATATCAGTCATTTTAAGGTCTTTCAGTAAAAAATTAATGGTCTACAGTGGTTGGGGTAATAGTTAAAGCTGTCATTTGGAAGTTATCATTTGGATGTTTGATATCTAAATACTGGTAGGTAGCTGTGCTGCCTTAAATAATGTAAAATCAGTCAGGATGTGCTGAATTATCTGAAGGATAAGTCCCTAATACTTCACTAGGATGCAAATTCCAAACCCCTACAAACCTTTCCATGTGAAAAAAAAAGAAAAAATTACTGACGTAAGTTGTTTTTTCTCTCATTTTTATTTCCTTGGTGTTTGACATTATGAATAAAAGTGCTTGGAGTGATTCTCTCCCCAAACGCTCTATCATCTGCTTGGGAAAGAGCGGTTGTGTAATTTCTTTGATCAGGTTAATGCATGTTTATCGCCCATACTGGCTGATGACGTGCACAGTTATTAAGGCAGGATTATTAAACACCGTACAGGAAGCGCGTGTGCATTTATGCGCATTTCTTTGTATGAACGAGTGTGTGTGTGTGTATGAGTTCTTATATTCTCTCAGATCAAAGGTCATCAAATCAGCCCATAAATCCTTTTTTTCAAAAATGCAGCATATGGCATTTTTTGGGGGGGTTTCTCAGTTTCTCACTGGGTATTAGTTAGTATCATACTGTTTTTGTCGTAAGTTATAGTTAGTATGAACATTTTTCTTTTCATTTCACCCTAGCTCATATGTTGTAGACATTGTGTGTGTGTATTAATTATTGAATAATAATAATAATAATAATAATAATAATAATAATAATAATAATAATAATGCTCAAGCATTGTTACCCATTTATAAGATTATTCCAATCCCTCATTACATAAAGCATTATACAACATGCAATACAGTATTGTATAAACAGTATTTGATGGTCACATCTTCTTTAGAAGAAACTATGCAAATAAACAAATCTTCTCTGCAATGTTTTCACTGTAAAGGGTCAGAGGCAGAGCCGGCGGCAGACAGATGCCAGTGCATGTCTTAACAGATTGTGACGGCATGTTGGAGCCCACCCTTGCCTACCCTTGTCTCAGAACCCTCTCTGAAGGGGACGAGGCCACACCCACTCTGTGAGTGTGAGCCAATCAGATTGTTCGTCATGCCGACATGAGTGCCAGTGGATGGTGGCAACATGCCATTTTCATATGTTCCTTTACTTGATGCTTCTGTCTAAAGCAACTTACAGTGCTAAGATACATACCATTGCTTGCGAATAGACAAGCATTTTACCCACGTATACAGCTGGGTAAATTTAACTGGATCAATCCAGGGTAAGCAACTTGATCAACAGCACTATAACATGAGGTGGGACTCAAACCTGGATCCTTGCAGTGCAAGGTGGCAGCTCTAACCACTATACCACCTGATGCAAAAAAGCACTGCATGGAACGGCATGGAAAGATATATTTCTTTGCATAGACTTGGTCCCAAAAAGCATCCGGTTTTACAGTTGTCTGAGGTCCGTTTCAAGGCTAAAGGCTAGATACCTGCCCCTGATACCTTGCTGCCATAGACAACATGACTGGATATGAAGATCAAGATACTTGTTGTGGGTGAGAGAGGAAGAGTAAATGATAAAGATTAAGGCTCTTTCCCCTCCTTCTCTGTTCATCCATCAGTTTTTTGCTCCATTAGCATGGCATGCTAACTGTATAGTAGTTCTGCCCCTCATAGCTCATAGCAGAGAAGACTTTGGACCAAAGGAGGCCATTCCCCTCTTTGCACCTGAGACAAGCAGCACACTGGAAATGGCAGCATTTCACTCTTATTTTAGCAAAACTCATTCCCACCCCTCCCCCCAGATGCCACCAACTGAATCAGTTCTGCAAGGCCTGCGCTGAGGAATGTGAGAGACCCACGTTCAGGCTCAATGGCAAGGTCCCAGGTGCGAACAGAACAAACCCACCCTGGGCTGGCAGTAGCCGAGCTTTGCATTCCTACACATTTAGGGGTAAGCCTCTTTGAGGGCACGCCTCAGAGATTTACAGTGTCAGCACTTCTCGAGTGGCCCAGATGAGCGTGACTTTGTTTGGATCATATGTGTGGTTCCCCGTGCTTTGCGGTTCAGAAACGTCCTTCTGCGACTCACGAATTTCTGCACCTCCCACAAAGAAATTCCCTCTGCAGGATGTGCGATCGCCACATTTAGGGTTGCTCTACATTTTACTCAGAAACACAGACCATCCCTTTGGGTAGTCGCCACCTTCAGGCTTTTCCATCTGAATCTCCCCAGAGCCTCTACCCTCATACACAAGCAGGAGAGACCGAACACCCAGGCAGTCTTCAATCTCAGCCATGACATCACTGATTCAGCTTGGGGAGTAAGAAGATTCACAGGGGAATAATGATTGGTTGCCATGGCGACGGGCCCTTAAGCGGCTGCTGATTTGCTCTTGCGCTCCTCACCCTCCCTTGCTCTCTCTCCCTCTTACTCTCTCTCTCTCTCTCTCTCTCTCTCTCTCTCCTCGCTCACCCTCCCTCCGTTTCTCCGCCAGTCATCAAGGCATGAGGCACAGGCACAGCACATGCGGATCTGCACCCCGCGTCTCAGGTTCCTCCACGCACAGCGATGGGAGCACCTGGTCCTGAGGAACGGGGAGCCGATACCAGCAGGTAGGCCACTGGGAACGGGTGGTGGACAGGCATTCTTCCAACGCACACTATGGCAGACCAAGGATCCGTCGCTTTATCACGCTGTTGCTTTGTGTTGCTCTTCTTCTGTCAGTGACGGTCAATGAGAATGACATGACTCCTGGGACATCCCTTTGGAACTTGTGTAGGGAGTACTGGGATGTGCTTCGTAGAGACGGTTGTTACGAAGCAGCATGTGCTGCTCATTAACAGGCAGGGAAGCCCCTGCACCGGGGCCACAGTCGCAGCAGCAGCCGAGATGCTCCCGGCTCCCTCCATTGTGCGACCAGCACGTTGTCGATGGCGACCGCCTCATTAATCCATTATTCCCCCAGCTGATCCATCTAACTGCCAAGATGCACGTGTGTGTATCCACTATGAGCAAAACATCAACTTGATGTAGAGGCCAATAGTGCTGTGTATTGATGCAAAACACAAATCATTTATTTTCCGGCATTTGTAGCCCGTCTTTAACGTCTTGATCTTGAGCCATTATTCATTGTGCCCTGCAGAAAGGCAGAAACACTCACAGCACATATGCATACCATACAGAGATATATGTTTATCTACGTATATATATGTAGCATGAAGGAAACGCTGTGTGCTTCTGCAGTGGGTTTGCTCTGGGGGCGGTGCATCGAGAGGCTTTCACCCACTGCATGAGGACAAACTAAAGCTTCCCTTAGTCCTTGTGCACCAGGATTTTTATCTGGCTGATGTGAATTTAGCAACCTGCAATCTTGTTCTTTATTCAGGAAAATTTAGATCACCTAGCATTACACTTAATTAAAATCTCTTGATATTACTGAGCTGAATCACCCGACAGAAGCTTCTCCTGTTATGCTGCTAAGCGTCTCCAGAATTAAGGTCCCGTCTTCAAACAGAAAAGAGCAGCGAAGATTTCTCGAGCCATGCTATCTGAAGCCATTCCTTCCTGAGGAATAGCAATTAATTTTCTTTAATTTGATTTAACAACCGAATACGTTGTCTTTCCCTCAGCACCTCTTGATGAAAGAAATAGCTGAAGACCCTGCCAGAAGCCCAGAATCACTGGTCCAGGTAAAGCACAAAGGCATTCTCCATTTTCATACCAGCCGGCTCGGTCGTGATTTCCATTTGCTTGATGTCTCCGCGGTGCCGTGATTCCCCATTGTGTGCTGATGGCCATGGGGGGTGGGGAAGGGGGCGCCGGTTTACTGTGCGCTGCCAACGGTACTGTGATTCATGCCTGCCAGTTCTCACTTGTATCTCACATGGCTTTTCACTGTCCGTGAGAATAGAATATAATGAATAGAACCTTTGGGTCCCTGAAGTCGCTAAGACACGTTATAGGGCTGAGGAAACTGGCCAAGCACGGGCTACAGAGTGTCCATTTGCGATTTCATGGAGGAAGGATTTGACAGATGCTGACAGGACAGGCCAGGGTTCCTCTCTGGCTCTCTGTATACCAGTTGACTAATGAGCACCATTTTGCAGTTAGCACGTCGAAAGGCCATCTCCCCAGTTGCATTGGCATGTAATTACACAAATGAAGCTAGGATGTGCAGGGCGCAGTGGTGATGGCGGGGCTTAGCATGTCATGATGCTCCATGCGTGATGTGTGTGTTTCTCTACGTGTCCCCAGCAGCTCAGGTGTGCGAGATTCCCCAAATTCCTTCCAGCTCCCACTTTGGGTCATACAACGCTCCCAGGAAGTCTCAGAGACACAAACATCATTTCCTAGACTTTTGTCCTTCTTACCCCAACAAGTGCTGGGGAAGATGAAATCCGACGGGCTGGGTGGGCCCGGACAAACAGCTGTCTCAGGGAGGGTGATCTGCAACAAGCCTGAGGACAGCGAAGCCCTCAAGGCCAAGAACTGCAAAGACAAGGCTAAGGTGTCAAAGTCCGGCGACAGCGCTGGGCCCACCAAAGCTAGGATGGCTGCCAGACCAAAGCCTGAGCTCAACGGCACTCCCAAGGGAGAGGTCTTACGACGGGAAAACTCAGCAGCAAGCAGCAGCTCCATAAGTGGGCTCCGGGAGCCGAACGGTACCAAGGAGAAGAAACCAATCCCAGGTACTAGGCCCAAGGCCACGGGTGGTGCTACCACAGGCCAGCCAAAGTCCACAAAGACCAAGAGGAACATGTCTGGGAAGGAGCCACTGCAGAGCGCTGATGTGGCAGTGGCCACACCCCCTCTAAGTACCCCTACTTCTGGCAGCGTCTCACCTGAGAACAACTCAAGTAGCCCTCGCAGTGGAACGCCAGGTCAGGAAAGCCATTCCGGTAACTTCCGTCACAGCTTCGCACTCATAAGGAACCTAGATGCTTGATTATCCATCCTTTTTGCACAACTCCTTTTAAAAGTCAGTAGGATGTCTTTAAGAATGGGAGCAAATGTGCCGCAGCTGAGGTTGAAGGTCAAACCATGCCACGAGTCAAATATCTGCCTTCCCACCCCCCTGCTGAGGCCCTCCAGCTGGCTCATTGCTCTGCCTCAGGGGTTCAAATTGTTTCTGTCCTGTAGTCAAGGCTTGGTGACCCCATTGTTCTTTTATGAACATCCCAGATGCGGCTTGGCAATCGGTCCAACAAACACCCCGTCTGCCCCCTCTCCCCAAACCACCACAAACCACCTCATTATGCCCCCATTAGCTCTCCAGGCTCCCTGCACAGCCACAGTAAAACAGATCTCTCTATCTATCCACATTAACCACAGTAACACTTTATTACTCACAATGAGTAAGTGTGCCAGGTCCTGCTGCAACGTGGGACTGCAAACAAGAGCTGACAAGAGGCATATATTAAATCCGGTTTTGTGGGTGATGGGTAAAAGTAATGTTTCCTCTGCACAAAGCCATATTCTTTTTTGCCAGGTGCAATTGTTATATAGAGCTTCTAGTACAATCTTCACATTGAAAAAGCTAACATGAAATCATTTGACCTTTTCTTTAATATCTGTGCTCTCCGCAAGCCAGTGGAGCGATAGAATAACCTTCGCTAACAAACCTTGAACGTTTCTAGATAGTGATGGCTGTTTTATCTCAACAGCCCGGGATGTTTTGTTTCAAAACAACCACTTCGAATGAAGCTGATGAAAGCAGAATAATGCAGGAATGCATAAAAGTCACTATAAAAGGTTAAAAGCCATTATCGATGCCGTTTATCAGCCACCTTCCTGTCACAGATTTGGCGTTTTCTGAAGAAAATGATTGTAAGAGGAGCCTAAGATGGGAGCTTTAGCTATCTAACTAGCTAGCCATATCAAACATCATTCGCGAGAAACACCTCATACTGTGCTGTAGATACTGGGCTGTAAAGTTGTGTTTTTTACAAGATCCGTATTGCTGTGAGGATTTGCAACATGTTATTAAGAAGTGGAGACGTATGGAAATGACTGTGCGATCTGAGCTGGAAATGAGAATAAATCCTCAGGGGTTGTTTCAGGTCACAGGCCAAAGACCACTGCAAAGGCATCACCCAGGTCCCCCGTGACAAAGATGCTGCAGAAGTCCGATTCCACCAAGACGAACAGGTAAAAAATGGGTCTTCGTGTTCAGCCCCAAAAATCGTGTTCTGCCATGGATGATACATGTAGCTAAAGCTGTCTTTGCTGCCCCTTAGTGTTCAGTATTTCAACCTGCATGATAATAGATGTAGCTAGTGAATGACAACATACACTTTCAATAACGTGGTGGAGACGAAACATACATTCTTCTGACAAGTGAATGTGATTTTTTTTTTTTCGAAAGCAGAGTAAATCAGCTCATAGTAGCAAGGACTGTAGCTTTAAATATGATTTATCTGCCACAGTACTGTGAGCAAGGCAAACGCAAAGGAGGCCGGCAGGTCCAAGCCCCCAGCAGCAAGCCGCACGGTCCAGGGGTCCCGAGCAGAGCTACGAGGGAGGAACACATCCACCTCACAGGGAGAGAGCCTGGGTGAGACAGATAATTTTACTTTTCTGCTCCATAGGTACAAAAGCATATCAGAGAATCAAGCTGTACCCTCATTATACAGACATACGCTTCTGCTGCCCTAACATTCATTCCTCATGTCTCTGTTAAGTCAATTTATGCATTCATGATGAAGACATGCATCTTTTGAACTCATCTAGGCATCTGCATCTATGAAACCTTGGCAACACGTGCGTTGTATGTCCCTCAGATGAGCAAAACATTCCAATACAACATTTAAATTAAAATTCAAAACAAGAAGCTATGGCCGTTATCTTCTCAGTATTAATGATGCTCATGTTGCTGATGCTACTCTGTCGGCAAGTGGTTATATTTAGAAGGCAATTTGTTAAGTTAATGATCTGTGTGTGATCCTTTGCATGTTAATAAGAATTGAACTTGCTGAACTCAAATGAAAGCATGAAACTCTAGTTTCTTTTCTGGATCCAGGGGTCAAGCCAGCTTCCACGGGGAATAGCAAGAAGCCTGCATCACCAAGGAAAGAGGAGGGCAGGGAGAGCCCTAAGATGTCAGCTGGAGACCAGCTGATCTCTGAAGTTTCTAAAAAGAAGCTGGCAAAGGCCACAGCTGCTGCTGCAGCCGATGCTAAGACTAACGGGAGGTCTAGTAAAACTCACAATCTGGCGGGAGGCAAAGGGTCCCCAAGGCAGAAAGGTGTCAACGAGTCGCCCACACCAAAGGGCTCTCCCAAATCAATGGCACATGAGAAACACCCTCCTGCTGGGCCCAGGAAAGATTTAGCAAAAGCCAAGGAGACTTCAACCCAGAAAGGTGCAGCCAGCAGATGTGTGGGGCCCAACTCTCGCGGGCCCATCACCGAGGAATCACGGAAAGCAGCACTGGAGCAAGGTGAGAGATCACCCTCCATAACCACCTGCCAGAGCTCAGGTAACAGCCAGGGAACACCTCTCCAGACAGATGTGACCAGAGATCAGAGCAAGGTCCTTCCCACAAACCATTCCATGCACATGGATGCAGATACAGCCACAGAAGGGAAGCTTGGGCCGCAGACTCCAGGTTACGTTCCCACATCCTGCTGTCCAAATGTACCCAAGGACAAAGATGCAGTGATGACTCCAGGCAGCGTAGAGGGATCTGAGACCCCTCTGGAGGACTCCTGGAGTGGCCTACACCATCAGGTCAGTCCTGAGTCAGAGTCTGCCAGTGCTGCCACCACCTCCTCGGATGATATTAAGCCTCGCTCGGAAGACTACGACGCAGGCGGTTCTCAGGATGACGATGGGTCCAATGACAGGGGCGTCTCCAAGTGTGGCACCATGCTGTGCCACGACTTTCTGGGCCGCAGCAGCAGCGACACAAGCACGCCCGAAGAGCTGAAGATGTATGACGCGGGGCTACGAGCCGAGTTGCGACTGCGAGCCCGTGAGGCCGGAGACCCTTTCCATGGCCACTCAACCAGCGAGGAAGAGGTGCCCCGCCACCGGCCACGGTCTTGGCTCCGCCACAATGATGCACCCGTTGAAGAGGAGGCATGCGAGGAGGACACTACCGTCACCGTCAAAAACATTCCAGACCACCAGCTGTTCTCGTCTGATGAGGAGGAGGAGACAGAGGACGACCGCTCAGAAATGGAGGTCCCAGAGGAGGCCCCGCTGCCCTCTGCTGATCTCTCCCCTCGGCAATTCCAAGGCATCGTCAACCTGGCCTTTGAGGACATCGGCGAGCAGGAGAACGAACCAGCAGGCTACCAGTCGGCCTCTAACTTCCGCCGCTCCGTGCTGCTTTCTGTCGATGAATGTGAGGAGCTAGGATCTGAGGAAGGAGGGGCACAAACTCCTCCACACCACCCCAACAGCCTCGCCCCGCACTGTGATGTGTTCGATGGCACCAACCTTGACCGGGCCAAGACTGCTCATGGCTCCTCCCACTCCACAGCAAAGCAGGGCCCAGAAAGCACATTGCACAAGGACAATGGTGTGGAGCAGGAGCACAAGCACTCCTTGTTCCTGACAGAAGTGCGGGAGACCCCGCAGGAGGAACGTGATCCCACGGAGCCCAGTGACCTCCGGCCTCAGGAGAGGCCCTGCCATCTTGACCTCCAGTGCAGCGAGCAGTATGCAGACGCTCCTCCACGGCGGATCCCTTCGGCAGGACTCTCGGACGGCAAGAAACAGGACTCACATCCTGACTTGTGCGACCAGCAGTCAGCAGAGAGCATCCTTTCCACCCAAGCCCCGCCTTCCCCAGCAGGTAAAGTATAGCTTTAGGGGCTCGGCACATGCCAAAGAGCTGGCCGTCTCTGAAACGCCACAAAAAGCAGTATATCCTTAGCATGATACAATCCTCACAGAAACCCTCTCATATCAGAGTCCTCTCTCCACCTTAAAGCACTGAAACCATTACTTTAGCTTACTATATACAACAGCATAAGATAAAAATGTCTATCTCAAAAATTTCAACTCTCAGTTATAACTCTGGTTTATGCAACCCATGCTGGATAACAGCAATCACGTGAAATACTGTGGATCCTCTTTCATTAATACAGCAAAATATAATTCCATAGCTACACAGCTACATATGTATGCTACACAGGCTACGTAGCTACAAAATGGAGGTCTCTCCTAAAAGCGAACAGAAAAAAATCTTCCTCGAAACATAAACTACCTTTGTCCGCGCAAAAGCAATGTCGTTAAGAACCAAAAACAACAGAAAAAAAGGTTATGAATCGAGTCTCAAGCTCACTGCACGCTCCTAAGAGATGTCCAACTTGCAGCACAGCAAACGCCTGTATTGTGCAGTGATGCAGGTTGAGAACCATCCGGCCTCGTGAAGCGTATTGTCTTTCATAAGGTTTACCACGGCACTTTGATGTACATAGAAAGCACTTGCACATTTTCTTTTTTTTTTTGTCTTCTGTTAAATGCCCTGGCCCTTTCTGCACTCCGGCGAACGCGCCAAACGGGATCCCAAGACGCGTAGGCCGCTCGTCCTTTTCACACCTTTACGAACTCCTGGCACGTTTTGTCTTTTTCTTTTTTTTTTTTTTTTTTAATGCAAGCGAACAAAATTCCTCATGACTTTGCCAACCAGCCCAGTGCCATACGTGCACCGCAGTCACAGCAGCGTCACAGAGCTAAGGCGAATTGACCGGTCTCTTGAAAGACCCACGTGGACAGTTCTTCGACTCTATGGACTGCTCTCCGACAACCGCCTCTGCAATCAGTTTGCTTTTAAAACAAAGGGGCATATGTATATGTGCTCGTCTTTGTCTGCGCAGGCTCGGGTTCGACTCGTTTGTCTGACGCGCTTTTTAGTTTGTGTTGATTTCCTGATCTTTCGCATGCCGATTATTACCATTTTTGTTACCTGCTGTATTTTGAGCCCGGAAACAGTGGCAACGCTTCCCCGAAGTAGCTTATAGATTTCTGTGTGCAGCTCACTCTTCTGTTGATCATTCTCTCTGTTCCATTGTTTTCTTTTGGTGTTTCTAGTCTGTAGACGACCATCTTTAAATACAACGGATTTCACCGAATGCTGTGGTGTTTTGTTTGTTTTTTTTTTTTTTTTTTCCTTTTTGGTTTTGTTTTCTTGTTTGACTATTCATTTGTGGCGCTTACAGCTTATTATACTTGATGTGCTTTAGGTAGAGCTTTGAACGATCTGCTATGTCTCTCTTTTGGTCAAGCTTACACAGCTGTGTGTCACACGTTTGCTTGCCCCCCCCCGTTCCGCTGCAGCGGATTAAATAAAGTCCAACCTTCGGTTTGTCACGCTGCAGCAGGCCCCCGTTTGCTGTAATGCGGTTTTCCAAGCATGAGCCTCAATCCCCCTCCTCTTTGACCGAATTACTGGAAACCATTGTGGCTGCAGAAGCCGACATGCTCAGCTGGTATTGGAAAAGCGATGCTTGCGATGCGCTCGCGTCTGTGAGCGGATTTCTCTTTCATTTCAGGACATGTGTGAAAAAATATATATTAAAAAAAAATACATATTTACTTAGTAAATTTTGTGTATTATGCGTTTTTTTAAAAGAAAAAAAAAACAAATGAAGACTGACAAGCGTATCATATAGACTCATCCTCCAGAGTGGCTTGCTGTGTTCGAGTGGAAGCGGATGATGAAAGAGACACATTCAGACAAGAATCTCTGTACCTCCCACCTTTAGGGCAGCAGTCCACCGCTGTGTGTAACGGAAGCGCTCATCTCGGTCGCGATGCACCATTTGTCACTTTTTTCCCGTTACAGAGGACATCTTCGTCCTTCGACTATGTGTTTGGACTCCGTAACTGCTGTACACGTTATGAAGTCAATTTCAGTCCAAATACATGCAAACCATAAAATCTGGACCTAGATAGTGAATTGGCACTAATTTATGGTCTGAAATCATCAGGTGAAACCACTGAAAGCAAAGTGGACAGTGTTGCACTAAGGGTGACCCTCTGACTGTGCTCATCGTATCAGATGACCGTGACAGTTTGCCCCCCTGTCTAACGTAGCGCTTGTGACAACGCGTGGTGGAAGGTCTGAATCACTTTGATATTGTGAAGTGTTGTTAATTGCTTCTAGGGGACTTACATGATTGTGAGAGATTGGATCAAAGCTGCACGTATGACCGCCGCCCATCCAAAGCCCTCTCCCCCATCTACGAGGCGGATGTGGGGGAGGCCTTTGAGCAGAGCTTGGACGCGGACAGGTGCAATGTGGGCCGGCCCCTGGAGCCGCAGGAAGAGGACGAGGAGGAGAAGGAGCAGGAGAAGGAGGCGGACGACGATAACGAAGATGATGGGAGCAGCCATTTTGCAGAGCGGGACTGGACGCTGCTCCGTCAGCTGCTCTCGGAGCAGGAGTCCAACCTGGGGATCATTAACTGCGTCCCTGAGGACCTGAACCTGGCGCAGTACCTGATCAAGCAGACGTTGGCACTGTCGCGTGACTGCCTGACCCCGCCCCTGGAGCAGGAGACCTTCAAGAGGTGGGCGGAGCTCATTTCCCCTCTGGAGGACTCCGGAACCAGCATCACCGTGACCAGCTTCTCCCCAGAGGATGCCGCCTCACCCCAGGGAGAGTGGACCATCGTGGAGCTGGAAACTCACCACTGAGTCGGAACAGGATGGGGAAGGGGTGGGGTTAGGGCTCTTGAGGCAGTGCCATGGAGGCGGGGCCTTTGAGCTAGGGGTCCGGCTCCAGTTTGCCTTCTGAAGGACTTCATTTGTATCACAATGGGACTGGGACTGGGACTGGAACTGGCCACATGGGACATTTCTTTCCTTTTGCTGGTTTTGTTTGCTTTTCCGACGAACCTTAGATTCGGGCTTTTTTCGGCGAGCGGACACTCCTCATTTCCCAGCGTTCTCCTTCCAAGCACAAAGCCTGACTCATAGTGGACATTCAAAGAACTCATCTGCATGTGCATAATTTCTGTATGTTTGACTGTTTACTTGATGTTGCTTCAGTTACATAGGCAGGACAAGGCATACCTCTCAAATTACCGATCAGTTTGCCGCCAGACACGGTATCAAATGATTTAAACCTGTCAATTTGCATTTATTGTAGCATTTAAAGCAAAATAAAATGTGTGGTTATGAAAGAACAAAAGGCCAACAAGGTTGTTGTAGCCTGTCGTATATCTTGCTCTGGGGCAAGATTTCAGTATCTGTAGGTGGTGCACAAAAGCAGTTACTGAAGGGATGAGCCACGCACAATGAGTGGCATCATAAGTTAATGAAAAAATCTGAAATACCTGATATACCCTTTCTTGGTAATAACGCAATCTTGTCGCAAACTTCAGTCACTGCTTAAGCAGCATGTGGTGTATGAGGAATGGAAAAATGTCGTCATATGGAAATTTTCATCGCCGTATTTGCATTGTACAAGAATCCCTTAAAAAAATAAAATATTAATATTTAACAAAGCAGGTTACAGGAAGATTTGAAAAATAGGACGTAACAGAACCGTTAACCAAATGCGTCGTAACAGACTGAAGAAGGAAAACTTCAAGAATGGAGTCTGGATCTCAGCCACCATCAGTCAGTTCATAATGAGAAAACTCAACAAGGGTTTTGAAAACTGTGGCAACAGCGGAATTCAGCAAACGTTCATCTCAGAGTGCATTACCTCAGATTATTGAATGTGTTTACACATTGCAATCCAGCTCTCGTGTTACCGGTGCATCCACTGTGGCCCGTATGGATACACCCCTCTGAGACCCCACCAGGCAATCGCAGAGATGGGAAGGAGAAGTTCCACATGGCTGCCTGCATTCCCAGTGCCTTTCTAGATGGCGAATCAAGAACGGAGTATCGCATTGCCACGGCCAGTCTTCCAGCTGCTTGGGAGGAGAGCTTGATCCATACACACACTCATACGCTCACTCACACACACCGCAGTTAGAGCATCGAGTTTCTAATGGCTCTACAGTTGCTGCAGGGCTGTGTTCCTGTGTGTTTGTGGTTTGGGCGGATGCCCACTGCCTACAGTCTAGATGCCTATTTAAAGAAATCCAATACACGGTACAACGTGGATTGTTTAAGAGCAGCGATCAGTCTTTGTTCCTCAGATTAAAGCCAAACAATAAACTGATCAACACTATCATCTGAGTTGTACTCACTCACACTCTCAACCTTGATTGCTTGTCCCAGAAATATGACACATCGCAAGTCTTCCTGTCACTCGTTTCTGGGAAAATTTGTACAAGCACATTTCAAAGTTTCGCCAGATAACACATCGCCGCACTGTTTTACACTCTGTCTCGCGTGGCTCTCATTTTCGATTGATCTAGTTGCGCTTTTACTCGAGTCTGACCGTAAATTTATCATGTGAATAGGAATTTGTGGGCAAGTGCACGCCTGGAAAAAAAGATCATGTAGGGTTCATACAGTACCTTCTTAGAAGAGTAACACGGCTCTCTGTGCAAACACCCACAAACAGCTAAATCACTCCTTCCTACTTAAATTGTTAATACAAAATTGTTTTTGCTAGAAGGGCTTGGTTTTGCACAGTTTTTTTCTCTCATAATTTCTAGCAATAACAAGGTTAATACACAATATTTACTATATTTATTACTTTTCTCATTTCACCTTTGAGGAAATATTTAGTAATACTTAGTTTTGGTTGGTCATCTTGTGCCCATTTCTTCAGCAGAGCTTTATTTCAAAAACAATTCATTTATATCCATGGCTGAGCCCGAGAGTGCACATTAATCACCTTCTCACAAAGGTCTTGCTGGTCAGCCTCAAAGGGCAAACGCAGACGGAGTTAAGCTGATTTTCCCCGTTCTCTGTGGGGTTCCACAGGAGCAAAGACACGCTTGCATGGTGACCACACTCGTAACCAGGCAACCAGCATGTCCTATGTCAGCATGGGGGGGGCTGGATTTAAATCTGGGGTGAGGGAGCGGTGTGGCCTACAGCAAAATGCATCCCAAAGACACAGCAATAAACCTGATGCATCTCACAGCCATTTAGGAAGGAAGTCCAGAATGAGCAGAACCTTTCAAATTCAACTTAATGTTCTATCATATTATTTCCCAATGCACAAACAGGACTAACTAAATCAAAACATACTTGCAAAAAATGTTCTGTCCGCAAGAATTTGTCACAACTGAACATAAAAAAATAAGACCAGCACAGGATTGCTAGAAAAGGCTAGTTTTATTTTAAAAAATGGTGTTTTGTGTTAAAAAAAAAAAAATTGTCACATGCACGTCCTTGACCATGCAAATACAAAGCCATCTTAGTTCACCAACTTCAGCAGTCACTTCTAGCAGCATAAATTTTACTAGTCAGGTAAAAATGGAACAACAGCATCCGCTAGCATCTCTATCATCTTTCCATAAATAATATTCTTCATGTACACATGTAATAGAGGGGAAAGCAGAGCACTGCCACAGTTTAAAAAAATAAAATGAACACAGGTGAGTTTAGTATAAGGATCAGTCCCATTTCTTCTCCTTGTTAGACATTTGGCTTTACCTCTGTGATTTCCTCAATTCGAGCCAGTACGATCTCGATCATATCGAAAGTGTTCAGGGCTGACTGCAGGACCTGGAACATCAGAATGGATTACTGTAATCAGTGTTAACAGCCACCTCCCATCTAGCTGGAGATGAAAAAACCCTTCCTGCTTAGTGACAGTGGCAGAAGGACATAAACACAGAAACAAAAGTAGGAAATTAACACAAACAGAGGAAAAAAATTATCAGGACTGGAAGGAAGGGGGTGGAACTTGTAGTTCAGGGAGAGGGGGCGGAGCTTATAGATTATGACTGAGGACAGGAATTAAAAGATTACGAGGTGGAGAAGTGGGGAGGTTTTATACATTGGGACTGCAAGGAAGAGGGTGGGACTAACAGATCAAGAAGAGTCAGGACCAAATCAGGACTGGAATGAGGGGGAGAGACTTATAGATGAGGAGGTGGAGGAGTGGTAAGGATTTATACTTTGGCATTGGGAAGAAGACGGTGGGACTAATAAATCAGGAGGAGGTGAGATAAAGAGTATGACTGGAACGAGGGGGCGGGACCTTCAGATCAGAATCGAGAAGAGGTAATCAGGACTTACTTGAAGCTGCATCTCAGGGGTCATGTTGGGCAACTTCTCGCCTCCCACTGTCACAGTGCAAACGGGCCCACCAGCTTTGGCCTCTGCAGAGGACACACACACGCACACACACACCGTAGAACAATCAACTGTGGTAAGACTCAACTATAGGGAGTAGCTGCGCTGCACTCCAGACAAAAGTGATTATTTTATTTTCACACCACTTCCATCACTGGCAAACAAAGCTCTGCACATAGCAGACTGAGCTGTAGGGGGCGTTTTTTCACAAAAAAAATGCTCCTCACCCACAACTCTGGCATCCCTCCATCACTCAGGATCTCTGACACAAATTGAAGCTGTAGTTCAGGCTCAAGATGCAGACAAACAGTTTAGGAATAGTTTGCAATGCAATGACCCATTCCTACCATTGTCTGGGGTAGTTCTTCTGGAGCCTGGTGGGTACTTACCTCGAGCTCTTAGCTTTCTGCTCTCCCGAACGCTCTTGAGCTCCGCTTCATAGTGGGCTCGTGACATATTGAGCCCCAGCCGCAGAGGCTTCATGAAGCTGTCCTCGATCCTGTAGAGCTCCGTCCAGATCCCCGTCTGAAAACACCAAAGAGGTGAACTGGGGTCACGAGCCGGGGATGACATCCCTCTCACATCAAACACTGATCACAGCAAAACTGGTTTGGTGTTTCCACCACAAACACCCACCTCGTTCTCAGACTCTTTGTCCCTGAGCAGCAGGTATCTCAGGAGGTTGAGAGACTCCATAATCCTGGGAAGAAGAAGCACAGTGGTCATGAGCACCCCTCAGGGAGCCTTTCCACAAGTACACTTTATATATAAATTATATTATATATATGGTGTATGGATGAGTGACCCATTGTAAGTAGTGTATCAAGCAGTGTAAGTCACCTTGGTGAATAAGGTGTGTGGGCTGATAACACTACACAGTATCCAGTGGAAGTTGCTTTGGAGAAAAGCGTCTGCTAAATAAACGTAAATATTATATAGCGTGTGTACATATATATATATATACCATTTATAACACATCCTTAGATGTCTAAAAAAAGGATACATCCTAGACAGGATACCAGACCATCAGAGGGCAATAACATGCTCATTCTTTCAAATACACACATAAAGGGCAATTTATTCACCAATTAGGCCAAAAGACGCATCTTTAGACTGTGGGAAGAAACAAGAGCACCTGGAAGAAAGCCATGCGAACACAGAGAGAACATGTAGGCCACATGCAGGCTGAGCCAGATTCAATTTCACATCCACATGCACACCCCAGGAGATCTAAAGTATCAGTTCTACAATCACCACCACTGTGCTGTTCCATAAACTGTTTAGTCTATGATAAAATATAGATAATCCATAATCCAGTGAAGGGTATGCAGTTTGATGATGGTTTATTTCTGGCACCTTCCACATGCGAATAATCTCCTCGTAGCGCTTCCTTTTGGGACACTTTTATCAGCTGAGGGCACGGATACAGGCGTGTGTAACCTAGGCGCACCCAGTGCACCGCCACAGCCCTCTCCATTACTGAACGTCGGCTGCAGGTGAGACACCTGAG
Organism: Scleropages formosus; assembly: GCF_900964775.1. NCBI lineage: Eukaryota > Metazoa > Chordata > Actinopteri > Osteoglossiformes > Osteoglossidae > Scleropages > Scleropages formosus. The sequence continues at coordinate 12,308,073 of NC_041830.1, read as the reverse complement.
CCCAGGCTGCTGCTGGGTGTGTGGACGCCTGCTGGCGCGCCGTGTCCGTGGGAATGCAACAGCCCGCCCTCCTCTCATGCATTAGTGATGGCAGGCAGGGATGGGGGGGGTGGTGGTGTCACCTGTCCAAGCCCTGCAGCAGGTCTGTCTCCGGGCCCTGGGGGAGGCTCAGTGCCAGGCGGAGGAGGGGTAGCAGGTGTATACCCAGGAACCAGGGGTTTCCATTGCCAGGCTGAGGGTAGCAAAACAGACACACACACACACACACACACACACACACACACACACACACACACACACACACACACACACACACACACACACTATATTCATCATACTGTCATTCTAAGGATTTCACACACAATTCCTTTAATGCAGTAAGGAATTCCTGAGTCAGCCCCAAACAGCTTTTACCACTAATTTTAGATAACAACTATAAAAACCTTTTTTAATGGCTTTAAATTACATTAACATCTACATTTCAGGGTTTAATATCATTCTGAGGACATTTGTTTCAAGCGAACTGGTGAATCTAAACAGCCCTCAGTGTGTGTATTTGAGAGTGAGTGTGGGAGTGTGTGTTACCTTCCTGTTGCCTAAATGGGAAAATGAATGTAGGAAGTTTACCATGGTATATTTAGCATTAGAAAGGTGTCAGCTAAATACTCATTAAAAGATGTCCCTTAAAAATTATTCTATTGTTCTCTCACATTATGTGCCACTACTGTTATTGTAAGATGTACCTTGAGAGCAAAGTCAATCTGATTTCTGATATTCTTAATGACGTAGCCCTCAACGCCAGCATGGCTGCTCGTCTTCAGCATGCATCTGCAGAGAAACGCAAAACCAAAAAAAAAAAACCCTGTAAGCAAAAAGGGGCACCGTGGGGGGTGGGTACATGAGCATGCGGATGGCGTCAATCTGACGACAGCCACCTGAAGAACTTGTACTTGGCCTCCATATCGAATTTATCGATGCTCAGCTGGAACACAGAGAGAGCACGGGTTCTCTGGAAAACGGAAAACCACATTTTATCAGCACCCTCGATGCTATAAACACAGTAAAATATGGTAAGGTGGGGGCGGCTCGCTCATGATTGATATCATAAACACAGCAACCCTACCAGATTCTGAATTGGACATAAGGTCATCACGTTCACCAGGTTCTGAAAAGAAACACAGGAAGGTTTCTCATTAGCATTCATGATAAATACTTTGTGTGTATGCACTCTATCTCTATGCAAACACACACACACACAGTGTGTGTTGTTCATTGGAGTTCTTCCACACCTGAGGAACACTGAGGAAGGTCTTGAGCTCTAGCAGCATCACAGGTAAGCTGTTGTCCTCCAGCCTCACCAGACTCTTCTCATACAGGTCCTACATTGGGAAACACATTTACATTTTACACACACACACACACACACACACACACACACACACACACACACACACACACACACACACACACACACGCAGTCTGTAACCGTTTGTCCCAAGCGGGGTCGCAGCGAACCAAAGCCTTACCCAGCAACATAGGGCACAAAGCTGGATGGGGAGGGGACACACCCAGGACGGGATGCCAGTCCATTGCAAGGCACCCCAAGCAGGACTCGAATCCCAGACCCGCCAGAGAGCAGGACCCCGCCAAGCCCGCCGTGCCACTGCGCCCCCTTCTTTTACATTTGTTTATTTAGCAGATGCTTTTCTCCAAAGTAACTTTCAATGAACTCTATGTAGTGTGATCAGCCCACACACCTTATTCACCAAAGTGACTTACACGACGACAAAGGTGGGACGACAACATGCCGTAAAATTTCAGGACAGAAACCGTGTTTTCATCTTGAAGGTCATCCATCTTTCCTTAGTCAGTGCTTTTATCAAAATGGATTTCATATTTTGTTCATTTATAGAATAACAGTCAAAAGTTTGAGTACACCTGGACAATACTTGGTGTTGCAAATAGGACAGAAAAGTCCAGGGATCTCAGGTAGCAGAGAGCATAGTGGAGCAGATAGCACAGCATAGCCACCTTCAGACTGCAAGGTTCGCAGGTTTGAATCTGACCTACCGCTGTCGTGCACCTCAACAAGGTACTTACTCTTAACCAACCAACCACCGTCAACAACAGCTTGTCCCGAGTGGGGTTGTGACGAGCCGGAGCCATACCTAGCAACACAGGGCGCAACGCCGAGAGGGGAGGGGACACACCCAGGACGGGACGCCAGTTCATCTCAAGGCAACCTAAGCAGGGCTCAAACCCCAGAGCAGCCACACAGCAGGTGCCGGCCAAACCTGCCAGGCCACCGCACCCACACACACACACATTTTCAGAACCGCTTGTCCCATACAGGGTCACGGGGAACCGGAGCCTAACCCGGCAACTCAGGGCGTAAGGCTGGAGGGGGAGGGGACACACCCAGGACGGGACGCCAGTCCATCGCAAGGCACCCCAAGCGGGACTCGAACCCCAGACCCACCGGAGAGCAGGACTGTGGTCCAACCCACTGCGCCACCGCACCCCCTTGCCACCGCACCCTCCTTCACTTTAATTTTAACTGATACAGTTAAAATTAATCAGCTGTACAAATGGGTAAATCAGTGTAAGTCAGCCCACAAGTGTCCTACATCTGTGGGAAGAGCTGGGAAGACATGTGGGCTCATTTTCTCATCAAACTTCTCAACAAAACTCTGAATGCGGGAAAAACAAGTTTCCAGCAAGTGGACTCAAACTTTTGACTGGTACAAGTTCACATTTTACTGGAGTAATTCAACAACAACCCTGCAGACTGGAGGTGTCATTCTGTCATTTGCTAGGTTTTCCTTCACTTACCAGTCCCTTTTGCAAGCGCGACTCCTCCTTTCTGTCCATGGAAGATTGAGGGGAAAACCAAACCAGAAATCATTAAGACTGGCCTTTACATTGGATTATTAATATTATATTAGCTTATAAAAGAGTCAAATCAATTAAATTATTTATTAATTATTTTTCATGAAGCTATTCTAAGCCACTACCACTATGCTGTATTGTGGACTCTGTCAAATCCCTTTCTGAACGCATAACAAATAAGAAATGAAACACACTTCAAATTCTCTAATAAAACATATAAGTACATAAATATAAGGGCTATTTAGTCATAAGTTCAAATAACCTGCACATCTTCGGGCCTCGCAACCTCAGCGCTGGAGCTGAGAGACTCCAGATCTACCTGCTCCTCTACTGTACTGCTTCAGTCCATAAATAACATCATTAAATCTATGTTAATGTCTCCCTGGAGGAAGAAGAACATCCACATACCTGCTCAGTAAAAGATCGATGTACTCCATATTACACTGCAGGACAAACACGGGGCTAAAAATGAATAAAGGAACAGCTGAAATTGAGATACTAAACCTTATTAAAGTAATAATGAAACTTTCACCAGCACAGATAACAGCTGAAGTGAGACAGTACAGGAGCAGCGCTACACCCAGATATAAAGTGCCACGTTAATGAAAGGGGACAAGCAGGACGCTGACATTATGGGTTTATTCTTATTACTAGTTTTTAGCTGACACTTTCATCCAAGACATCAAAGCGAAGCAATCTACATTTATTCGTTCAGTTGACATTTTTCTCCAAAGCGACTTACAACGTTAAGCTACTTTGCAATTATTTACCCATTTATACAGCTGGGTAATTTTACTGGAGCAACTTAGGGTAACTACCTTGCTCAGGAGTACTAACAGCTGGAGGTGAGACTTGAACCTGTGACCTTTGGGTCCAAAGGCAGCTGCTCTAACCACTATACTACCAGTTTACCCCTCATTTGCTCATTTTCTCTCACACACACTGAAGGCAACAGAGAGTCACCAGCTCAACTGAAACCCATGTACTTGGACTGCGGGAGGAAACCAGAGCACGTGAATGAAAACCACGGGAAGACGGCAAGAACGTGCAAATTCCACACAGACCGAGACGGATTTGAACCCGCGTCCGAACCCGAAGCCTAACCGCTGCAAGGCACCGGTGCTACCCACTGCGCCACCTTGAGGCCGTGCTTCATCCTGTTACCTGAAGACAGCAGGGAAGCTCTCTGAACCAATGTGCTCCACAAACAGCAAGTAGGCCAAGCAGGCCAGCGACTCCCTGGGGTACCGGACGTCCTCCTCCAAGAAACCTGGCTCCTCCTTGCGCTTCAGCAGGTGGTGGAACAGGAGGCTGGGAAGGGCCTCCCTGATGCTAGACAGGATGAGCTGCAGGGAGAAACAACACGCTGTCGCTGCTTTTACGGAGCGAGTTCGATGCTGACAGTGCCTCCACGGGCGCCGGTGCATGATGCAACAACTTTGGGGAGGGCTTACCAGGATCTCGGAGGCGAACCTCCTAAGGGGAAACTTCTGGGAAGAGTCTGGGTCCTCCTTTAGATTTGCCTCCATGAGTGGCTCCTTAAGGCATTTCATACAGCTGAAAACACAAAGCAAATCGAACACGACACCACATATCATTTCAAGGCCCTAATTTGCACGTTAAGTTTAAAAAGGAAACAAAAACACCCAAACACAAACGCCACCTGATTTCACCAATTAGTTAGTTGTCTCGGTTCAAGGACTAACTAGTTATAGCCAGTAAAAGTAAAAGCCCACAGGAGAAAGCCTTGCCGCCATCAACCACTGTACCCGCTTCAACAACCAGGAGGGAGCATTCTGACTTCAGAGGCTCATTCTCATTCCACAGAATTAAATATTGCCGGGGTGCAGGCACTTGGCTGGGTAATAAATAATACATCAAACAGGTGGGATTAATAATAAATCAAACCCAAGTACTGGGAATGTTGTCGCCTACAACTTGAGCAGCTCGGTCCTCAGCTCGTCGTCCTGGAGGCCGCCCTTCCCCAGGCTCAGCCGAACCTCCTGCACGAAGGGTTCGACGAAGGCCAGCAGCGCGGCACAGCAGCGGCACAGGCCGAACGCGTCTTCATCCTCCTGCGCCGCCGTGTAGGGCACCGGCAGCCGCGCCACCTGACTCAGCACCGTCGCCAGCGCCATGCCCACGGATGAGGCCTTCTTACTGCCCAGCTTCAGCAGCACTGTGGGCCGAACAGCATAGTGGGAAGGGGGCGTTGAGGGTCTCCAGTAGGGGGTGCGCAACAAATCTGAATTCTAACATCGTCCTGGGGAGGTCTGATCACACTTGGACACCATGTTCCACGTTCATTAATTACATTACTCACACATGATCTGACAGGACTTTTCTTGTGTTTTTGGTAACCGAAAGGGTCTCATCATCCTTTGCTCATATAAAATTAAAAATGAGCAACACAACTATCAAAGGACAATTAATTAAGTGAACAATTACTCTGAATTTGAGAGCAAACAGCATTTTGTGTTATAATTCCATATATATTTTTAAACTTATTCGGTGAGAGCCCAGACTTAAAGGGAAAACGTGAGTCACAACAGATATAGGATTCCAAGCAGCAAAAGACAGGGCTGTAAACACTGGGAACGAGGCGACAACTCCCAGGGAGGTGGCAACAGCCTGCTACCTTTTTGGAGGGGCTGGAGCAGAAGGATGACAGTGTCCGTGATGGAGTCCGGATGTGCATCCTCAACTTGCTCCAGCAGTCCTACGAGCAGTTCTTTGGGACTGCAAACCTGATGGAAAAACAGAGGGTTTTCCAAAAGCTATGAGCATAACAACCTGAGCCTTTCTGTTCTTTAGGTCACGTATTTTGTCTCTTTGTTTCAAAAATGAGCGAAGGCATTTTTCTAACGATGATAAAATATCGATTATATTAATGCAAAAAAAAAAGAAATACATCAGTAGGTGGCTAAATATTGGATTCATACTTTATACTGGATGTATCAGATAATTAGATTTTCCCAAATATTAGTAGTGAGTTGCAACATAATAAACTCCAACCTCTAGTATGTGGGTAAAAATAGCCAGGCAGTGAGGAAGACTCTCCTCCTCTTTCTCGATGAGCACCTTCACCAGAGGGCCCAGCAGACTCCATCCCATCGCCCTCACGATGTTCTGAGCACGTGTGTGCGAGAGAGAAACGTTGACAGAGAGAGCAGCGTGTAGGTGAAGTAAGACATAGCGTAATACACAGAGCGAGATGCAACGTTTTCTTTCTCCGGCCGGAAGATGGCTCGAAGGAGCGACGGGCATGATCAAGGGTCTCCGTCACCTTGTTTTTCTCATCTTTGATCACTTCCAGGAGCTGCGCGCTGCCGCCCTGCTCAACGACCTCCCGCCCGGCGATCTGAAACAGTTCGTAATCCTCCGGCTTGAAGTTGTCATCCTGGACAGCCTGCTGCGAAGGGACAGCGAGAGAAAGAGAGGGGAAGAGGCGAGGAAGTCAAGAGCGAATGTGCTGATGGACGGACGGATGGACGGACGGGGACACACACACACACACACACACACACACACACACACACACACACACACACAGGCTTACACATCTCCGGACGATATCTTTCAAGTGCGAGAGGGTCATCCTGTCGAAATCTCAAACTGTCCTCCCACCAGCAGCACTGCCTGCGGAACAGAAAAAACGGGCCAGTGCTGAAACACCACCATTGCACCACGGTAAACTGAGAGAAGTAAAAGCTGTGCTCTGTCTGTTGCTCAATTATTGTTGAACACGTGTGTGTACCTGTTACAGGACCCAGTCTGGCTCTGTCAATGTGCCCGCAGCCTTGGACGCTCTTCTTTAAGAGGATTTATTCAGCTCATCGCAGCACTGCTCCACCTGAACACACCAGAAACTTCTAGAATCCTTGTATTCTTTACACATGATTCAAACACACGCGAGTCTTCTCTTCCCGCCGGCTTAAGTTAATTTCTTTGGTAGATTTAAAACACAGCAAACTCCTGCTTTTCTTGTTTATATATAAATACTGCGATGTTGGAAATTAAGGATTCATTCAATACACTTGACATTTGACAAGAAAATTCATAAACGTGAGGTACGATTCATTCAGAGTTTGCCAACCGCTTGAGTTGAAATTATATTATACACAAACATCTCTGTTACAAAGAAAGAGTTATCTAGAGAGAAATACTTAGTTTCCCTGCCGCCGCTAAAATCTACAAGCGAGAAAAATCCGGGCGACCAACTAACACTTACGCTTATGTAAAATATTTTACTGCAACGCGAACCATAGCATGGCCGCATGTGTCCGTTTTCATATCATATCATGATTTTTGGGGTTTGTCGCTTACCGCTTCCCGTAGAACTGTATAAAACGCGTTTTTTTCCATGCTTATTTTCCCTCGCTAACTGTAGAATCGTTTCTAAATTATTGAACACTGGAATCTGCGTTCAGGCAGTGCTTCGCAGTGTTTGACCCTTAACGCTTACCATAGCATTGTGTCGAAACGGGGCGGGGTTTAGATAAAGTTTGTTCCGCGTCGCTTACCATAGAAGCGTTGGGGAAATTATTGCATCCCCTGGTTTGTGTTTGCTGTCGACAGGAAGTGACTGCCCGCAGTGTTTGTCCTGCACTGTTCTCCGTACTGTGCAGTGTTTAATATTAGGAAATAGCGGTATGGCAGAGGAGCAGAGAGTGAGGAGTCGTTCTCGAAAACCAGGGAAGAAAGGTGTGATAGTAGTGAACTTACGATCATTTAAGTTAGGATAAGGGTTTTAGGATATAATCCATGACGCCGGTGTGAATGTACAAATAGCAGCTAAGCCTAAGGCTTAGTTATGCCATGGTCAGTGACAAATTTGTGTGATCATATCATATGATGATCTGGGAGTAGATTTTCTGTTAGTAAACAGATTGTTCGGAACCCATAACATTTAGTCCACGACGTGGCACGTGTAGCTGTATCATGCCTTGTGCTAACTCTGAATTGTCATCCCTTCGTTCGTAGGTGGAAACGCAATTAAGCCTCAAAACGCCCAAGATGTTGCTAAAAGGTATCTGTTTCACCTTAGTGGCCGATTTCTAATTATTTCCTTTTATTTAGCTGACACTTTTGTCCAAAGTGATATATTATATAATCAGCTATTAGGGTAATTTTACTCTAAGTAAGTCCTCTGGTCAAAGGAGCAAAAAGCTGGAGTGGCCCAGTGGGGTTTGAACCAATAACCTCCTGAATACAAGGGAGGGAGGGAGCAGTCCTGACCACTGCATGACCCACTTTGCATTATTCGTATTGATTCAAAATGCTGTCGAGCAGTATGTTTAACGTCTCAGAGTTCTTTTCCACAAAAACCAGCGAAACTCTCAAAGCTCATTCACCTGGAAACATAGCAAGCCCTGCTCCTTTCGCATGGCTTAATGGAGCTCGGAGGGAAATGCTTCTTGTCGATGGAGCCGCCAGATCCGACGGCGAAATTATAATGTGACTTTGTGGCGACCTGCAGGAGGGAGGCCTTGAAGGAGACTCTGAAGCTGAAGTTGGAGCTGGAGAAGAAAGCGCGTAGTGTTGTAGGGCGCCTCTTGGAGGACGGCGTCACCGGCGACTTCCTCATCGACTGCGTGCGTCGGCCGTCTTCGCACCTGAAAGCGCGTTAATTCAACAGGATGCAATTTGGAGAACAAGTACATATGTAGTCGATATGTTTTCCCCCTAAAATAATGTTGTTTTCAATCTTTAAGGCAAGGTTGATCACCCCGAGTAACTACAAGGATGCGGTGGAGGAGCGATCCATCGTCAAGATGTGTGGCTACCCAGTCTGCTCAAACCAACTGTGCAATGTAAGACCTGGGTTCTAGTATACCACCGTGTTCCTATTTACCAAGTCATTTATGAGTAGCACCAACACTGAGAAAACAAGGTGTATAAATACACACACACACTGTCTGAACTGCTTGTCCCATGCGGGGTCGCGGTGAGCCGGAGCCTAACCCGGCAACAAAGGGCGCGAGGCCGGAGGGGGAGGGGACATACAAAGGACGGGACGCCAGTCCGTCGCAAGGCACCCCGAGCGGGACTCGAACCCCAGACCCGGATGTATAAATACTAAAGTGAAATTTGGTAGATTAGAATGGATGCTGTCTGTAGAGTGATTTGCTTGCCTTTGGATGAGCAAAGGATGTAGGCAGTGAGATGGGAGAAGTGCCCCGTTCGCGTGCAGTGATTCTAAACTTTGCACTGAAACCTGAGATCTGCAAACAGGCTACTGTCAATTACTGAACTGATAATGAACTGTCTTTGTGCACAGGTTCCTAAGCAGCAGTATAAAATTTCAACCAAGACCAACAAAGTATATGACATCACAGAGCGGAAGGTAGGCAGCATGGGAAATTTATTGTTTTTCCTCAGCTGCTTTATAGAGGGGGGAACCTAATTCCCGCTTTTCAAGACTGCTTTCTTCTTCGCATTAAGTAGCCTTGCTCTCTTCCAGTGTTTCTGCAGTAATTTCTGCTACAGAGCATCAAAATACTTTGAAGTTCAGATTTCCAAGACGCCACTCTGGTTGAGGGCGGAGGAGAGGTAATATGAGGGATTGGAACTGAATCCCGGGCAAAACCGCTTCTGCATGTCTGCGTTTTCCACCTGTTGGCACTTCATTCATCTTTTCTTTAAACCTTTGACTGTTGGTTCTGTTTGTTCGATGTAGACCCCCGGATGTGAAGCTGCTGAAGGAAGGACAGAGGTGCGTCTGTGTTCGATCATTTCCTGCTCTAGCGCAGAATTCACCGACACCCTGAATAGACACCGATGTCATACTCGCAGTTTCAGCCAGCAGTTAGTTGTGTGAATAAGCTCATCTCTGCATTATTGCATCTGAAGAATAAATACACGTGAAGCCGTGTTTCTGCTTAAAATATGAGTGAACCTGGTTGAGTCAGCCTACGTGCTGAGATTGACTCCAGTGCGATGTGTTTAAACACAAGATGTCATGTTTCTTTATTGATCTATCAGACAAAAATAGTTTGAAAAAGCAGAATGAAGCATAGCCACTTCACATGTAAAACTACCTGTCTCATTCTTTATGATCTGGCAACGTGTCTCTGTATCTCCACCCAACGCCTGTTTGTTGGTGGATGATCTTCGGCAGAAAGCCTGATGTTATCAGCTGGGCTCTTATAACCACCTTACTTCGCAGAATGGTGACGGGCCTCTGCTTTCGCTTGGAATAATCCATCTTTCAAATGAAATCGCGCTGCGAGCCGTCCGATTGCACAGGTGGACAGGTTTCGGCAAAGCGTTGAGTCGCGAAACCCCGCGGCAGATGTTTCCCTCCGTCGCCCATGTAACTGTATATCTGCGCAATCATTGACTTCCTGTCTCCATAGAAAAGCAGACCTTGCCCGTATCTGTGCGGGGCTCGAGACGCTGGTACTGATTTGCCCAATGAATGAGAAGACAAACCTGTTTGAACGGTCGGATTTGTCTAGCAGCTGCCCGCGTGTTTGCGCATCTATTGCCGCGCGACGACAGCCGTCGGCAAAGTGTCCGTCCGGCTTTTGTGCTCTTAATTGGAGACTGGTGATTTTTGTCCTTTTGTAGCATTACGGGGTACCTGTAGAATAAATGAATTTGCAGGCTGTGTGGTTTCACCTAAATGCCCACCCTCCATAAGGCAGCATGGAGAATGCTGCCTGTACTGTGGATGAGTAATATACCTCATCGTTTAATATTGTGGGGATGGTACATTGCTTTACGTACCGCGGTACGACACTGGGTTCACTCCTTAGTGGTGCCTGGGTTTTGTTTCATGTTTCTTGCTAAGTACAGTTGAGCTCAACGTGTGTCAGGTACCGTGTGTCCGCTGTGTGTTTTCAGCACTGCTTGGCTGTGTCATCAGCGGTGCGCCGATTGACTGCAGCTTCCAATGTTTGTAACTCGAAATGCCAACGTCACTTTTACTACTGTGTCACTGTGGCACAAACACGCAGGACGTGCCCAGTAGGTGGAAACACTTTTCAGTCACACGTTGGGTGCGTGAGTGAAGGGAAGCTGTGAACGGGAGAGGGGTGCTTGCTTCTTGTGTTGTGTGGGGCGTCGGGACTTCAGGGTCCGAGGTTCGATCTTCCTCGCTCTCTCAGGTCCGGTGTCCACCTGGAACTCCCCGGTCTGTCTCCCCTACTGTTGGGGAAGACTGGATGAAATGGGGCCAATTATTACCCGTAGGTGTGGTAAAGTCGCTCTTCCTTACCATTCCCCTCTCCCGCAGCTCAGAAGCTGTAAATGCTGTAGTAGTGAGTTAAATTAAGGTGGTTTAGGTGTTTCACTGACATCTGTGTTAGCTTAGTGTTGCTAAGATATTTCAGGTACACAGTTGTGTGTTGTGGTGTCAGAAGTGTGATCCGTTCATTCTCCTGACATACAGCGGCAGCTCTGGAGTTGAGGTGAAAATCGCTGACCTGCCCATCAGGGAAGCAGAGATTGAGAACCCAGCGCCCGAAAAGATGGCACCGCCTTGCGACTCCTCCGCCAGCGGAAGCGAGAGCAGCGACGGCGAACGGGACTTCATTTCCAGCGTGGTGTCCGGGGAGCATGCAGAACCTTCCAGAAGGAAGACGCTGGTGAAGAATCCAGCTGATAGCAGTGCTAGAGAGAGAAAAAGAGTGACCTTCTTCAGACCTGCCGAAGAAGATGCTGGAGAAGAACGCCGGAAGGTGGAACTCGAACGCGAGCCCAGCAGTGTGCTGGCACAGAGGTCCGAGCAGCAGGCTGTGGAAGGCACCAGGGAACTTCTGAACAGGTGTACACTGGGGGATGGAGAGCCAGATCCCGTTTCTCATTGGGAGCGCCAGAGTGCTGAGGAGAACTATCTGAGCATCACCCAGGTGGGAGTGAGCAAGAAGGGGGCAGCAGGCTTGCGGAGCCTGCTGGGAGGCTTGGGTCTGGGGACGGGGGAACCCAAGAAGGGTCCGCTCGGTGCGGTCAGGACTTGCCTGCTGGAGGCCCTCAGGAACACGCTGATGGAGTGGAGAACAGCAGAGACTCTGAGGTTCCTCTATGGGACTAATTACACCCTGACACCTGGGGCACCCCACAGGAAGGATGACCATGAGGAGGAAGAACTGGATGAGGATGACTTAGAGGATGCTGTAGAAGAACTTGAGATGGCTAAGCCTTCTGGGAAGCAGCAGTGGACACCATCAGCCACGGTGCCTGACTATAGAACCCTGCAAAAGGAGGCGGAGCTGCTCACCCTGAGGGTGCGAGAGTTCTACCGTGGGAACTACGTGCTTCCTGAGGAGGTGGAGCTGGGCCCAGAGACGGAACGCACCGACGCAGAGGTGAGCAGCACCGGTGCTCATCTTGAATCACGGTTACTCCGGTACACTGGAAATGAACCCGAGATAGAATTAGGGTATAGCTTGAACATGCGGTGAGCACACCAGTGTTCCTGTGAAACAAAGAAAAATATGACAGAAACACATTTTGTGGCAGCACGATGACACAGTGGGTAATGCTGGAGCCTTAGAAGTCCTGGGCTATAGGTTCAGACCTAAGTATGACTCTGGATCACCCTGTGTGGAGTGTATATGTTCTCCCCAGGTTCATGTGGGTTTCCTCCCACGCTCCAAAGATGTGTTTATGGTGAACTGGTGACTCTAAATTGCCCTTCGTGTGTGTGTGTGTGTGATTGCCCTGTGATGGATTGGCAGCCTGTCCAGGTTCTGATTCCAGAACAGGCTTTGGTCCTCTGCAGCGCTTTTGTTTACCAGGAGTTGTGTGTCTCTTTGCAGAGAAGGATTTGCCAAGTGAATAAATGTGATTAAATAAGTTATTGATAATGAAGCAGTGAGTGTTTGGTCTGAGGAGATCAAGGCTAAGAACCTCGAGTCAAACAAACGCAGCCCTGCTGAACCAGAGAGAGGAAGATGAGCAATCGGAAGACTCATCTTTTCGTCCTGCTGTTAATTTCTTCTCTATCAACTCATTTCAGGGGTCATCAAGGTTTGGGCCACGTCCCTTCATCAGACTTAGATCACATCACATTACTTGTCCTCCACAATATTAGTAGATCGACACAAGATTCATCCTATCAGTGAAAGCCAAAGTTTCCTTGTGGTCTCTTTGCAAAGGTTCACGCCAAGTTCAGATGGTATCTTGGAGGCTTTGGATGCTTCAAGGGCTGTGGGAGGTGGCGCACTCCTGCAGAGGGCGCCGTTTTTCACCCTTCTCACAGCATCACCACGCATTGTCACATTTAAAAGTAGGATTTTCCAAAAGACAAGTATGTGACATTTACAGAAGTAGAGCTGCAGAGCCGAATGTGAAAGATGAACCAGAGACATGAAATCTTGATGTTAGAATCAACTGTTCGTGAGGAATTGAATTTAGTGATATTGGCTCCTATAGGTTTTTGTTTATTATTGACTGACAGCCACAGTTTTTGTGTTGTTTTAAATGTTATGTCAGGAAGGAGAGACTTGGTACTAATCCTGTGAGTTAGGGCTGTTGTCACCACGTCTCTATCGTTGCTGCCAGCAATGTTTCCGCAACTGATGCCTCGCTGCAGTCTTGAGGGTAAAATGCAGTGTCCAGCCGCTCAACCCCCCCTCATGTGCACAGACAGGAAGCTGTTAGGTTTGAGATGGTGTTATGCTCCCGACGCACATTTGTGATCTTGGGTGGTTCATGGGGCCGAGTACGTGCCGGCTGACTGCAGTGCAACCGTGTTCGCCTGGGGCCTCTTGGGATGCACAGCAGGTCTGCGCCCCAGCAGAGCCCTGTCCGCTCAAGGGGGGGCGTGTGGACACGTTTGTTTAGACTGGTCTGGTTCAGAACAAGTGTCTTCACCATCTGAAAAATACAGGTGTGGGAAGAGGAGTCAGTTGTGTGGGAGATGTTATGTCTGTGGTTGAGTCACCCCCCCCAACCAAAAGTGCGTTTCACCGTCGATGAAGACCTGTAGGTAGATATCCATTATTGAAGCTGAGCTTTTGACCCATGTAAGTGTGCACTGTAATGCGGCGATGAAGCTACACTCCTTCACTTTTCCTGCAGAGCATCGACGCCGCGGACCCCGCGCTCCCGCTGGTCGACTCCCGTGCCCAGCACTCGATCCAGAAGCGCATTGTTGTGGAGAAGATCGACAGAAGGTGGGCATGCACCTGGGGGAGGGGGGGGGCGGTGACTTCTCAGGTTTGGAACCCAAGTCACTGGAATGGATATAGTCTTACTGAAGTAGCGTATTACTGCAAGAGCACTACGGTTTTTACCATCAATATGAGTGGGAACTTTGTAGCGCTTCAAATGTAACTTTGGACTATAAAAGTCCATATTTACAGGGGGTCCACAAAGAGAGATGATAATTTTAAACAAGTTGAATAGTGCTTTTGGTCTGTATAGTAATTCTGTGTCTGTGCTCTTGGGTCACCGCTATCAGGTAGCCATGTATATTTAATAGACCGACATTAAGCGCTGGTTGTGTAACCAGATTCCCCGATGGACTCAGGAGCTCGCTGAAATTTTGCTGGCATTGGAAGTGTAAAGTGGTGTGTGGTCCAGCACTGGGAACAACTGTCCTCCTGTTGCTTTGTGTATAAACCGTCTCTTTCTTTCACCTCCCAAGCCTTAGAGACATTGTTGGGCAGCTGAGGTTAACCATGAGTGAGATCAGCACTGATCTTAACAACTTGGTCAGGACTTTCAGGTGAGTCAGACGGCCCCTTTGCCTCATTTCCTGTTTGTGCTGAGCGCTGCCACATCAGCAGAGTGACAGTTCCCCTCTGTCTTCTGAACAAACCAGTGCAGATGAAGATTTACCCCTTCCATTCCATGAACCTGCATAGTGCACTGGTGCCTTGGCTTCCAAGCACAGTTGGGACTAGAAGTATGTTTGTAACTGTTTATTCATCAATCCAAAGTCACTTTCACCACCAGGTTACAATGAATAAAAGCTTAAAGTAAAAACTTGAAAATGACTGTAGATTTAAAAAAAAAAAAAAAAAAAAAAAAAAATATGTTGCCTGCCAAGACGATCCTATTGTATGTTGATTTTTGGCTGATATATCCCATAAATGTAGAACATTGGTGTTTTATTTATCCTCAAGACCTAGGAATCGCACACAAGGGCTTTAAACACTGTGGAAGCGAGTTTAACGAAGGCGGTACTACACTCGTATTGGAATAATGCGCTCTTTGTTACCGTCTCTTTGCTGGATGCTTAAGCTCAACTTACGTAAGGCAATGCGTGAGCTAAACTTTGGTGGAACTGAGCCGTGCACCTAGAAGGAGTGGGGCGCGGTAGACGAAACCCGCAGTCGTCGAGTCTTCGGGGAATAAGTCTTTGGAGCTGGGAGCGCGGGCCGTCGTGCAGATCGTTGCAGTCCATCCACCGCATGCACATCGGTTATCGCGTGGTTGAGCTTCACGGAACGCAAGCTGATGCCGAGCCGCAACGCCCCGTCTGTCTGCACCCCCGGTCGAAGTGCCTCGGGCATCGGGACCGAGTCAAACGCTTCTGCCTTTGCTTCAGCTTTATTTTTATTCATTTTATTATTATTTTTTTTTAATAAAAACACAGCTAAGCAGTTTGAAGTGAATTCATTCATTTGAAATCTTGAAGAAAGTCGTGCAATAAGGAAGCGTGAGCGGATAGGTGGAGGTGAACTCCAGGGCAGGTGTGTGTGGAGAGGAGCTCGGACTGAGTAGGCTGTGCGCAATCTGAGAAATGGAGAAATGCAGTTGCAGTCTCACCCCCCACCCACCCAGCCACCCACACACACACACACACACACACACACACCCCCTGCCACCAACCCCAACCTTTTTTCCCCACCATTGGCCTTTCAGAAGTCTGCACTTAGTGGAGCGTTGCTGCAGCCAACTCCCCCACAGGGCTTCTGCAGCTTGTGGGGGAAACCAGGCAGGCGAGCAGCAGCCCTGTGGGAGTCCCGGTGCGAGCCACTGTAATGCACGGATATTAGTGTAACCACTTAGTGCACATGCTGGCCAGATTTGCTTTAATTCCTTTACAGATTTCTTTTGCTGTAGCTCCTTAATGACTTTGATTAGCTGCTGGGAACGAGGAAGCAGCTTCCACTTGCTACCGCACTTTTTATTATGATACTAACATTAAATAAAGTAATCCACGATGGTCATATTTTCTTCCCTTTTTCTTTTCTTTTTCCTGCTGAGTTGTGGACACATTCATGCTTGTCACTCTGAGATTCTCCTGTTCCGTTTGTCCAAAACGTAGCGGTTCAAAGAGCCTTTCCATCATTCCGGGCAGTTGCAGACATTCTGTGGGTCCGAGTCTTTCAGGAAGAGGCAGACGGCGCACTGCATCGGCCGCTCCGCTGGGCTTTGGAGGGCAGGGAGGCGGACGACCTACGCAGGCTGAGGATTAATGGAGCCCCTGGTCTCACCACAGGGAATCTCGGCCCGGTCGGATTTTGTAAAAGCCTTACATTTCGAACCTTGCGACCGAAGAGGGAGACGGGGATGGGGGTGGTGGACGGGTGAGGGGGACTGTTTGTGTGTACGTATGTGTGTTTACAGCTTCGGGCTGTCCGCGGAAAGCGGACTCCCTCTTGATCGGTCCCGCATACCCCTGGTCTGTTATGGGAGATGGAGCGGAGAGCTGGCAGCCTGGGATGTTAGATCTGTATGGTGTTGTAGGCCTCGTCTCAGGTCTCAGGAGGGTGGTTGTTGGAACGGGGGGGGCTCGGTGACAGCGTGACCGTAAACCACCAAAGCCGCAGTGCCACCGCCAGGCCCGCTCCAGCCTGTTTCTCCTTTTGTAAACCGGCATTTTGACAGGCGGCGACTAGTGTCGAGTCGTCCTCAATCGATAGCGAGCAAGAGCCCCGATCAGCACGAGCAAATGGGCTCTTCTGCTGCCAGCTAGGGGAGAGTGAGCCGCTGATCAATACGGGCCGCAAGGCGCCAGATCGCCCGCGGCGTTTCAGCCCTGCCCTCTCCTCAGCATTGGAGTGGGGATGTCGCGTACGAGCTGGCTGTCAAGGCGATTTCGTCAGCGCCCCCCCCTCCCCCAAGGGTGCTCGGAGCAGCCGTTGTAACGCAGACATGAAGGCGGTGTGGTGGTGGGGGAGTTTGGGAGAGCTGTGGTGGTGCGGCGACACACTGTTTTGGGATTCCACCATCTTGTTCAAAGTGGTGGAAGCTTTTAACCTTTTCCTTTATTCGCTAAAAGGGCATGCCGTGGTCTCCCAGGCACCTCCGCACACCTCTGTTCAGCCAGCGGTTCAGCGGATTTTTATTAAAGCCATGTGACACATGTGCTTGGCCTCTTTAAAACACAGACGCGGTATTATTTATTAATTCTTCCTTGCCACAAATGGTAATATTTGTTTGGTTGAATTATTGATGGGGGGGTGTTTGATCCACATTCGTGTTTTTGCGCGGACCTATAAGCGCATTCTGACGAGGAGAAACATACGACAGGAACTGCGGTTTATTAAGGATTAATCATGCGGTGACATTTTACCGTTATTGGAGGCCCGTGCGCTGACTTTGGTGCACTGGGGCGTGATTTCTCGTACCTCGCTTACAGGAAGCAGTGGGCTGCAGTGCCCCTTGATTTACTGCAGATTTCACTAAGACCAACGCTTGCTATTCGAACGCTCAGATTGAACGCACTTCCTGAAATGATTGTGCAGCTTTACAGATCTGTCAAATCTCAGCATGTAGTCTACTAAACAAAACTCTTCCTGGAGTATATTGCAGTATGTTGCTAATATTTGTTGAACACCATCCTTTATTTGAGAATAACTGGTGATTAATATAATTTTACTCTAAAAACTGAGAATGAAAATCACTCAGACTTGTATATGTCGACTACTGTCTCAACTTATAATTTTCTTAACCACCTTGTAATTATTTCATGCATTTTCTCCCCCTCTGTCAGGTTTACAAATACAAACATCATCCATAAAAGCCCTGAATGGACTCTGATTGCAGTGGTTCTGTTATTCGTGTGAGTACCCATCCTCCCGTTTTCTAACACAGTTCCAGGAATCACACTTCTGCCACCATCCATAATGGAACATGTTACTACTTCACTTTAAAAGAAAAGAAAAAAGTTTTCCCTTCCATTATTAATGCAAGTTGTGACATTTTTTCCAATGCATTTGTATGCATGTTTTAAAAATTGCGTTATCTTAGTCAGTCAGACAAGAGGAAACAGTATTGCGACTCTCGTCGCTATGGAGACAGTTTTTTCTTTTCTTTAGTACATTATGTTAACAACTGTTTACATGAACAACCCTACTATAGTCCTCACCATGGTTTTTGAAACTAGTCAGTCACTTGTTATGTTTCTTGTATAAAATGTTTGGTTCTTTTCCTGGCTTACCATGTACTGTAGGAGTAAATGAGCTGGACAACAAAATATTGTGAGGTTATTTTCCAGGTAGCCCACTGCAGTGCTGTTTATATTTACATTTATTCATTGAGCTGATGCTTTTCTCCAAAGCAACTTACAGCGTTAATTTACCTACAACTACGTACTCATTTCTACAGCTGGGTAATTTTACTGGAGCAATTTAGGGTAAGTACCTTGCTCAAGGGTGCTACAGCCAGAGTTGAGATTTGAACCTGCAACCTTTAGGTCAAAAGACAGCAGCTGTAACCACTACACTACCAGCTGTCCCTGTCGTATTTGAAAAGCATTAACGACAATAAAATCCCTGGTTCATTAATTTATAATTTGTGTTTTTCGAAAATACTGGCATTACTTCACTGACCAGCTCATGCGTCAGGTTATCATCCTGAATTTCCAGAACCTGCTGCATTGCAAGTAGATACTATAAGGTCCAGAGCAGACCAGCACATTGCCTGTAATGCTGAATATTTTACATTTCAGCAGCAGGAGGCAAACGGGCCAGAATAACAGCGCTGCGGAGGAAATTCAGCCGAGAGATATTTTTATCCCTATGCGCTTTTCGCGGGGATTTGATTGAGGACCTGCTCTTGCATGTGAGAGCTTATCTGTCCCAAAGAATTAGCACAGATAGCAGCAGATGGCCTCTGAACAAGTGCAACTACATCTCCACTGCTGTTTCTAACTTTTTTAAAGTTTGCTTTGTCTGAGTCTTTTCCTTTACAAAATTCAGATTGAAGGTAATAAAATATAGATATTGCTTAGGGGATTTCCCCACTGCATTCTCAAAGATTCATTTTTCTCTGCGACGCAACCTGCCATGCTAGTTGTAAGCCTAAATGTGCAGGAAGAGCCTTAAAGGTTTAACGTTACCGTTCGTGTAAAGCACAGCACAGCAAAGCTGAAACATGGTACAACATGCTAAAGAGAATGGCTCCTTCATCAGTTTCCTGCTGGTAGAATATTTAAATCTGGTCCTTGTGGTTCACGTTGGTAGGAGTTAAAACGGCTTTTTGGTGCCATTTGTGACAGAATTCCTCAAACCAGCTCTTTCGCTTCCACGGAGATGGACGGTTTGACCGACAAATCTGATTAAGCGGTTTAAACTGGAGTCACAATGGAGTAAAGGAGTTAACACCAGCACATTTTGGCTGAGAAAATGTTAATCTGTCAGCAGTAGTGTGGACCCTTCCAATTTATCTTCACTAGCCCCCACTAATAGAGGAGCTGTGTGATCGTAGGCCATTTATATTGTCCACTTGAAGCCTTATCTATGCATGTGTTTCTAGTGTAATTTCAGTTTTGTAAAGCAAGCTTCAGTACTCAGTGTTGGAGGTCTGCCACAGTTAAAATATTTTTCAAAGTTTAAAGGTATTGTAAAATCTGAAGAAATGATGTAGGCCAGCAGTCACCATCCCCTAAGTGTCCATCAGCAGGGTATTTGGGCCTTGGCTCCAAGCTCTACCCCATTAGGGAAGGTTGGGCAAGTCCCATCGAGTCAGTCAATTCTTGGCAAACACTTTGGTTTTCTAGCTCCCTAAGTACTCAAAAACAGTTGAGTGTAGAACACTGTGTTGCCTTTCATGCAAGGTTTGAAGCACTTGAAGTTTTCACATGTTGAGGACAACATCTGCTTAATTAAGACTTATTGATGGCTTGATGAAAGTTGACGGAATAACCTGCACGCTCCTTCAGTCTCTAGAATGAGGTCCAGTTATCAGTAATGCAGGTGCAGTTCTCATCAGTGTTTATATAAATTACTTGTTCTTTTTGTAATACTCTCAGAATTCAATGACATGAATCACCTAAAAGATTTTTTTAAAATCATGCACAAGTGTCACATTTCCTGCAGGCACTAAGAATTGAATGAGACATTGCTTCTCCTTAGCTCCCTTTTGAGATCCTGTTGTCAAATTGCCTCGATCCGGCTGGGGTTCCAGACCAGCCCCAGAGACCGGACGACTAAACAGGCCATTAGCACAAGCCTCGGACCTGCCGCTTCCCCGTCCGCCCACGCACGTCTCTTCAGCCACACGGTCCTCAAATGATTCATTAAATCAGTACACAGAAAGTAACTTTACTTGAATGCCTCAAGATAAATTTTTTATTATTGCTGAGAATAAATCTTTTTGTCTATTTTTCCACCCATCCTCACTCCCCAGCCCTCCAATGCCCGCATGCTTGACTTGGTAATTTGTGAAATAGATCTTATGAATTTTTCAGAAAGTGTCATAGCTACAGTCAGACTTGTTTAAGTGGATGGAGTATGGCCATACAGCGTCTAGAAATGCTCCGCCAGTTTCGCCACGCTGTGTGCAGTTTGCAGCTACAAGTCTGGGCTGAAGTAAACTGAAGCTCGACTGGGCGTTAGACTCGTTTGGTCGCGAAATCTTATGCCCGATACGTGTAAAAATTAAGTGCAGTTCTGCTTTAGTTCACTTCCTTCACTGAAGTCACGTTAGGTGAAAACTGAGAACCTTTAGAATCAGGAATGTGTTTTTAAAGTCGCTTTTTCCCATTAATATTTTAAGTGTTGGTTGTCATTGCTAATATTTTTGAAGATATGAAATGTTTTGTCAAGCCTTTTAACATGTCCTTTTAGTGCTACGTTTAGGACTCGTAACCCTAAGACAGGCTGGAAATATATGGTGATGCAAAAATCTTACAAGAGAATTTCAGCTTGGACATAAAAGAGTAGGGTGTGTTTAATTTATATTTCCATTTTTGTTCCACTTATTTTCCCTGCTTTTTAAATGGATATTGAGCCAGTTCTTACAACAGTGTTGAGTTGAACTGTTACCATTTATTTTTATTTTCATAGATGACACTGTGATACCAAAGGGAAGTCTGTCAAATCTATAATGTCCGTAGCTGTAAATACCCTTTGCCTGTGTGTGAGCACTGTGGAGATTTTCAGTGATACAAGAAATAGATCATTTCCTTTCACTATGCAGACTTGACACCTTGAGGTCTTGGGGCTGGAATACACCTATGGTTTTTTTTCCCCCATTAACATGGGCTGCTTTCAACCTATGCTCAATACTTATAGTCAGAGGTCATGGGGTATGTGGTACAGTGATCTTCTTGATGAAATAACATGATCGATGATTTTGGTCTCGTAGGAAAACAAAATAAGACGTGTTTTTCATGGTAAGTAGGCGCGCGCTGATAAAACCACGCTTTTGATGTTTGATCTTCATGATATTTAGAAAGATCAATTTGATATTTCTCAAAAATAAATTGAATCGATCGTTGCATCATCAAACGGTAGGGCATCGCTTTTCTTAGTGGCGAACTCTAACTTTATACAGGTTAAAAACAATGAGGGTGACAGGCTTTATTTTATTAACCTCCCAGTATGTTCTGTGCCTCATTATATTCGTGAGAAGGTATAGAATCAGATCCGTCTTTCCTTGCGTTTCACACACTGGAACCGATGCGCAACCGGCTTTATCAAACAGCGCTGGAAATTTGTCGCCCCGCTGTAAGGCAGTCGAAACCTCCCTTCGTGTTTTGCAGGGTTGAAGTTTATATTTCTGAGCTTAGTTCTGAGTGATGTGAGAATATCTGGAGCATTTTGTCTTCGGTGATTCGCTTGTGTGTGACTTGAAAGTCCAGAAAGTATTTTTACATCTGAAAGTGTCACTTATACTGCAAAGACTGTTTGGTGAGATAAGAAGCAGGGCTTTATATGCCTTTACCATCAGTCCTGGCATGAGGCGTGATACAGGAAGTGAAGTGACAAACAGGAAGTGTTTAATCACATGCTTTCAGCATCCATGGCAACGGGTGCAAAGGGAGGCTGCAGCTGTCAGAATGGCAGTGGCCAAGGCAGGCCATCCGCACGAAACGCCTGCTGGGCACGGAGCCCCTGACGGGTTTGCGAGGCACGAGGGTCAGAAGGTCGGGTTGCGTTGTTTGATCTGCGGCAGACGGTAGGTACGGCTCCCAGGTTTATGGCGGAGGGCGCCGAGCTGAGCCGCGTGACGCCCTGTGCAGATATCCAAACTGTGTCAATAAATCAGCTCTCTTATCAGGCGCTGAATGCTGAGTGTGGAAAAGTCTCCTGCCTGCCCACCGCCCTTCATGGGAGAACCTCCACCTGAGGGCTCCTGCGTCTCAGACAAGGGCGTGCAACGTCGTCGCCGCGTGTCGCGAACGAGCTGGACCGAGCCTCCTTCGAACAAGATCCCGCTGAACGAGTAACTTCGTTTCACGAAAGTCTGCCGTTTCGGCAATATCGCAGCGGTCGCTCGGCATCGCTTCCAGAGAGAGGTCTGGCATTACACCGTGCCGTCGAGCGCGCGCATCACGGCCTCGAGGGATTCCGAGAAGGCCGTAGTGTAACTTTGATAGCCGTCACACAAACCGCCGTCTTTCGCTGGTCCTTGACCGAGCACCTCGGGTAAAATCCTTTATTTTGGCTCCAGGCTACGAAGGTTCGTAACCAGTACCGCACCCTCCGACCAGGTACATCATCTAGTCCAGAAACTGGCAGGCGCTCATGGAAACTCCTTGATGAACCTGAAACAGAAAAGCTTGTTTTTAATCATCCAGACTTTCACCACGAAATAGATTTTCACCTCATCCATAACAATAAAGATTGTGAGAATGCTGAGGTGCAGCATTACTCCTTTATGATGCCTTTATAGTATGCGGATTTGGTTTTGCTGTACAGCTTTTTTTAATATAATTACTTTCAGATCTTTGGCATTCACGTGTATTCTTAATCAAAACACACGGGATCGCTGCGTTAAGGCGGTATGAACAAGGGCGCTGCTGTCAGTCTGATTTGCGCTCGCCGGTCTATCGCGTTTCCAAGAAGAGCAGCTGTTCCATTGTGTTCGAGCAACTTGCAAACAGAGGTTTCGTACTGAACATACAAACACGCGGCCTTTACTTTCATTAGCAGGTGAAGCCTCGGCTCAGCGGCAGCATGTTTGGAAAGTGATCGTTTCGCTCGATCTCTGCGACTTCCACGAATCTATTTCGTAGTTCGGGAAGGGACGGCTGTGGAGACGTCGGAACGTTTAGAGTAGTTTTTACATTTGTCTGACACTTTCCTCCAAAGCAACTTGCAATGTTAAGGTTACAATTATTTCCCCGTTTCTACAATATATAAATAATTAATATTGTATAAATATTTAATACATAATCTCAATATATGTTAACAATACATATACCTCGATATAACTTCACTGGAACAATTTAGGGTAAGTACCTTGTTCAAGGGTACTACAGCCGGAGGTGGGAATCGAACCTGCGACCGTTGGGTCTAAGGGCAGCCGCTCTAACCGCTACGTGACCAGCTGCCCCCCGTATTTGATGAAAATGGGGCACAGCCCGTATGAGGAAAATCAAAGTAAATCTATTCTTCATCCGTTTTAAAACTTTTACCTGTTTACTTTTTGACTAATCATTTTATTGTACCACTCATTGTTATGACCAGCCTTATATAGCAATAAAACAGAGTGACAGTTCCTAAACTTGTGTGCAGTTTACATAACTTGTACAATTCCACAGTAATTGTATATCTTTTAACCTTTAAATGATTTGGCAATTTTATGACTTTGCAAAAGCAGTAAAGACACTCCCTTTAGGTGTGGCCCCCCTTTTTTTCTTTTTTTTAAACCCACAATATACAGGACATTTTTGTATTTTTTTAATCTCAATACAGCTACACATTTGTGTCTTTTCCTGTATTCTCACATCATTATGAGGTTATTTTGCAGCGAATGCCTCGTGTGCGATGGAAATGGTTCTGATTTTCTTTTTCTGAGTTTTAAAAAGTACTTTTTTTTTTCCTCCCATGTTTATGGCCACGTTGTGCTGAGTCGCAAACCACAAACAAGAGAAGAAGGCAAACAATTTCTGACGGCTCGCTGTTACATATACTTGATCTGCACGAGTCTGTGTGTGTGTGTGTTTTTTGTTTTTTTTTTGAGGGTGGCTCTGCATATTGGCAGCACGTCTTTCCTCCCGGTGTCTGAGAGAGTCTTCTGTTTCATCCATCCTACCTTTTGCAGTGCAGTCATGAATAATTTGTGTTTGAGCCTCAATGCTGAATGACAGATGCACAGTTGGCTTGCGGTCTTTTGTTCAGATCAGGTGAATAATGGATAACTCCTGGCAACAAAAGAGCTGCTCATGTTGAAGCTGCAGTCCTCCTCCATCGCTGGGAACACACACACTCTCACACTCGCACACTCGCACACACTCACAGACACACCTTTTCAGAGGGACAGAGCAGAGGGAAGTGGTGCAAGGCGCAAACCCCCACCTAACACCAAACTTGGATTTTGCTGACCCGTGTGTGCTTTACTGGTGATCAGCCTCCACCCATTCCCTCCTTTCTGTCGCTGGTCGTACCCAGGACCGTGGACAAAGGGTTGCCCCGCACCGCTCCTCCATCCTCGGCTCCGTGTACGTTGGCTCTGGGGGAAATGCACCTGTATTGCTTTGCGCTGTAGAAGTAAATACTACTAAAACAATAAATGGTGAAGGTATGAAAGAATACTCAGAATACGTTTCATATCTGACAAGAAAATGTATTCATTTTATTTACACGGTCTCCAGCGGTAACTCCCTCCACAAATACACACATTGTACGCATACGCGTGTTGACTCGGCTATCTAATTTTTCTTCCACTTGTGACTTTACACGATAATTCTCATGAATTTAGGGAAATCCGGTTGTGTTTCTGGAACAACTTGCATGAGCACCCGTGCTAAATATTGCGTCCCTTCGTCCGTGTGACGTACTTCGACTGGATGCGATGGATGTGGTTGCAATGCGGAGGCTGCAGCTCACTAAACGTCCTCTGCGCAGTCTTACAGAAAAACTTTGGCTAACAGCCCTTTTTAAGAGGCTTGTCTTGTGACAGCATTTGTTTGTCGACTAACAATAACATTTTGGGCAAATTTCGAAACCGATGCCTTGCTGATCATAACACGCAATGAACATACCTCTAAAAATGCAGGTGAAAATGGGTTTTGCTGCTTTGTAATATTTCTTTAAAACACCTAGTCATCAGATGTTTGTGCGATTTAATCGTATCATATATACTTCAGTGTCACTTTTTGTTTGCGGTGGGGGAGGGGGTGTTTAACCTTTCCTCACCCGCTCAAAATAATAATGCGGAAAAGCAAATTTGCGTTTCACGTTTCCAGTGCGGTCGTTCAGGACCAACATTATTGTTCAGTTTAACGTAATCTTTGCTCATCACTTGTGGCTCTGCTGCTCTTTTTTTAATTTTGATCCCCCTCAGCTAATCCAGTAAATCCTGTTTACGGTGTGGGTTCGGCTTTGTTTGTGTCAAATCTAACCATTGGTGTGTTCAAGAGAAGCAGTGCGGCCTGCTGACAGCTCCAGGGCTCTGGCACAACAGCCGCCTCCGTGCTCTCCCGCTGCAGATGGTTTTCAACACGTTGCAGACATGTTTACTGCCCGGCATCTGCCAGATGCTCGAGATTCTCAATTGTGTCCTTGCAACGCTTGTCTTAATTTGCAAACGCCTAAGGAGTGTGATTTTTTTTTTTTTAAGTTTTTATTTTAAATAAATAATGATGGTACTCGGATCGCTGTAGTTGAGCTCAGTCAAGACCCAAAAGGGATAGTAAAGTATGAACCCACGTGCATCTCAAGGACTGAGCCCTTAATTAAACTTTTCATGGATGATCTAATGAAGTTCCAATATACCATGACTTGTTTCAAAGAGCAGAACTCCTTGAGCCCGATGTTAGGTATGTTTAACCCAGCTGATGGAGACCTTTTTTCTTTGCTTTCTGTGTTCCAGACTCTCTGAGGTGTCTGTCCTCCTTCGCGAGTCCTTAGCGAGACCTTCGTCAGTCGTGTACATCTCCACGCTGATGAAGGAGCTGGGGCTCAAGGACGAGGACCTACAAGACCTGGTGCAGATCTTCAAAAGCTAGGAGGCGTGTGGTGTCAGCAGGCATCTGAATACAAAGAAAAGCATCTCTTTGCTGCTCTAACAGCTAACAGAAATTTCCCTCCAAGGTTGGCAGGAACAGCCCCCTCATCACTCGGTCTCACTCGTGCTCTTGATCTTTTCGAGGTTTGAGAGGGGAACTAATCATACAAGTTTTTTTTTTTTTTTTTTTTTTTTTGGCACCTTCAGAAAGTTGTAAATTCCATATCACCATGGAAATCTTTGTTTGGATTAGAAATAAAGCATATATTTGGTGAGCAGTGTTGTTCTGTTGTCTGTTGCTACCATGTGATTGATTAACCACAGTTAGTTAAAAATGGTAGAATAAAATTGCTCAGTTTTCTCTGAAAATTATGGTAGTGTTTTTTTAATTGTCCCGTACTGGACAAGTGTCCTAGGGGGAAAAAGCAGTTGATGCTCATTGATTAAAGAAAAAAAATTAAATCAGTTGAAAATGATCAAGTGTTATAGTTCACACACAATAAAACATGAAAGACAATGTCATTTCCTATTTGCATGCTAGTGTTGAGTGGTAGCTTATACAAAGCCAGTTTCAGGAACACTAAAATTAGACTTCCCTATGTAAATGTGAGGAAGTCCAAGGTTAATGTTAGTCTGAGTCTATGACACATGAAGGGTGTAAAAAAAAAAGTGATGTGCAATGAGCTCTCAGGGGAGGTAATTTTGAACACCCAGGGGTAAAGTAAATCACTTGGCAGTGTTTTTTTTTTTAAAAAAAAAGAAAACACCAAACATACAATAATCATAACCAGAACTGCCCAAAAGATGCCTTTAAAAAAAAAAAAAAAACCTTGTGGTTTCAGTATCAGTAGCAAAAGACTTTTGTGACCACAAATGTCAAAACACTTCGAGGTGTCAGTAATTAATAATAAGGCACTGGAGAGTAAAGTCCATGATTTAACTATTTGCAATGACATTATTGATTTTGGACGTCCCAAATGGACCGCGATGCTGAAGAGCGAGCGCCGCGTGTGTTTTTACGCCCTCTTTGCGGGAACAGGCCGCGGGGTCTTCGCCAAGCATCGTGAGAAGCGCATGGCCCGGTGGGGCGACTCACTCTGCCTCTTCTCTCAATCTCGCCTTTTCTCGAATGACGCCGTCCACTTAAGCGGTCATTTGAACACATTACGTGTTCAGTCTATAACCAGTCCGCGTTCTTTTGGTCCCGGGTGTGTTTTGGTTTAGAGGAACTGAAACAGTCATTGACTCAGTGGTTTCAATCAATGTCCGGAAAGGGTACCTTGTATAAAAAGCATGTTGGTCTTTTTAAAGGTTCGCAGGGAATGGCATGGGAAAAACGTACTGATTTCTGAAAGGGGAAGCAGAACACTTCTTTACAGTAATCAAGTGACCAGAAAAAAACGGATGCAAATTTGGTTTATTAATGTCTGAATTCCACATTCTCATGCCGGATGTGGAGGAGAAACGAAAATGTGCCACACAGCAAATTACGCATCGACTAAAATTCTCATTTGTTTGTTAATCATTTGGGCCCGATCAGTATTATAGCCGCGAAGCCGGGACTGCGGTGAATGTTTTCACATCCTGGGCAGCAGCTCTTAGTGCTAAAGATCAGAATTTATTTGGTATGTTCATGAAAGAAGGATAAATTTCTGAGAAATTAATTACTAGCCGAACATACAGTATATATGAAAATAACTGGACCAGCGTTCAAGTACTTTGTGTTCTTTTTCTCCAGGAATAATACGATTGTTGATTCATCGTTTCTCATTATAGGCTTCTTCGGCACTGAGATTTTCTTTTGTTTATAAAAGTATATTTGACTTCAGCATTTTAACTGCCTGTTTTCTCTATTGAAACAGAGGCCATTACATTGTCATGACCTCAGCACCCTTCACTCTGCAGTGTAGGTCATTTATATCTGGAGTTGCTTAGTCAGCATAGCAGAGATTTCACAATTTCACAGTGATTTGTCGACCAGCAGGGCACTTTCCTCAGTTTTTCCTGCTTTATCCCCCCCCCCCCCCCCCCCCCCCCCGAATCCATAACGCATTGAAATCCATCGTCACATTTTCTGTTCTTAATTTCTCAGTTGTGTCAAACAGAATTTATGTGAAAAGATTAGTCAAGATTTGTCACCTTTGTTTTCTTTCAGTCCCTTAAAATGCTCTAAATATTATTTTTAGCAAGTCAGCAAGTTGTGACACTTAACAGCTGAGTGGAAAATAACTAGGAAAAGGGATCTGCTTTACACAAAGTCAAGTGAGGTTTTGTGATTTAAACCCCGTGACCCACGAAGACCAGGTTCCCTAAACAATTTTTTTTACCACGCACTGTAAAAATTAATTTCACAGTGATTTGTTATCTTTACGCAGCCAGGTATTCTTGCTGCATTAATTCAGAAGTACCGCGATCGAGGGTACGACAGCTGGAGCGGGGTTTCAGCGGGGAGCCTGCCTTCGAACTGTGGTGACACTCCACCTCCTCCCTCCAACTGTGCAAATGTTTGTAGTTATTTTAATTGAATACACTGCAATATCTGCTTTTAATGAAGGAGCAGCGTGTTCAGCCGGGTGGGACGACCTCCGTGTGGTTGGAGGTCCCGCACATGCTTGCATCAGGGCTGTTCTTCTTACCCCCAGGGGCCTGCGCGGCCTTCCTGATGATGGCACCGATGCTGTGAGGATGAAAGCAAAGCTACTCAACTGTAAAAACGGCGTGTTTTCCATTTACCCCGGTTTGGCTGACGGACGGACTCCTCGGCCTGTTGAAGGTGAAAACACCAGCGAACCATTTCGTGTGTTTGTGAAAACAGGCGTGATGACAGGGCACCCAGCTGCCACCTTCTCGCGTTCATCGCCATCTTCTCATTGTTTCACTTCGCGATGCAGTGCGTAGGTGCAGCGGGTGCAGGAGGGCGATTATTTCGCTGTAAAAATGTCATTCTGAGCTCAGAAATCATCTGTTTTTAGGCGGAACCAGTAAGTCGGGTGACACTTGACTCATTGCTGTTCTTTATCATCTTTCGAGGGCCAGGAGAAGCTCATACGAAAATATTGTGCTATACAATTATTCATTTTTTCCTGCACAAAATTAAGCTCTTTTCTTAACCCTTATATACAGTATACCTTTTTGTATTCTGAGTAAATTATAAAGTGGATTTTTTTTTATTTTATTTTGAAATGCAGTGTTTTCAACGTTCTCCAGCCTGATGTATGGAGATTTAATTTTGTAATTATACGTTTTCCAAATGATGTTGGGAAAGTCCTTTGGCACTTAAACAAAAAAGCTGATCCCACATATTATTATTATTATTATTATTATTATTATTATTATTACATAACCCCAAACCTACAGGTGTGTTCCTGAGAACCACAAATAGCTCCTCCTCTTTTTCTTTTTAATTCATTATCTTCATTCAAGGAACGTATGAAAAGTCCTCGGACTCAGAGAACAGGGTAAAATTTCGATAGTCCGCTTGCAGGGAAATTTACCTTTACTGTCTCATTATTACTGCGCTGGGGAAAAAGATTAAATATTGAAGAGCGCAGGATGGTTCCATTTTTTTAGGCTGAATCTGTACAGATGAGTTGAAATGGGACCGAAATCAGTTCAGCAGAGTACAAAAAAAAAAAGCTTCAAAAGTCAAACACACACACACACACACACACACACACACACACACTTTATACACCGCTTCTGTTCACAGGTCGCACACAGTTTGCACAGTGAGAGAGGCATCAATCAGCACCCGGAATAAAAACGTCACAATCCGGCATCGCAAGAATATTGTCGGGGAGAAGCGGGTTGTAAAAGTGACCATATTTCACTGCACTTCCTGCGCGCGCGCGCGTCGCCGATGCCGTTTGTGTTTGTTCTCAATATTTGGTCTGGGACAGATGTCCTGCGTGTGTGGAAGAATTTACACTGGCCGGTGTTAATGTGGAGAGGGCGGAATCGCGCGCCTATAATAATAATAATAATAAGAAGAAGAAAATTGGCAAAAATAATTTCATTAGTAGTACTAATAATAATAATAATAATAATAAGAAGAAGAAGAAGAAGAAGAAGAAGAAGAAGAAGAAAATTGACAAAAATAATTTCATTAGTGGTAGTAGTAATAATAATAATAATAATAATAATAAGAAGAAGAGGAAGAAGAAAATTGGCAAAAATAATTTCATTAGTAGTAGTAATAATAATAATAATAATAATAATACACCATGCTGTGATTTAGCAACCGCTTTAATCATAACGAAAATTAAAATAAGAAGGATGTTATTAATTTCATGATGATTGTTACTGTTAATGCTAGTAACTAGTCTATTATTATTATTATTATTATTCGTAAATGAAACTTTGGCTCTTAATCTCTGCTCGCTGCAGTCGCTGCGCGAAGGTGCGGGAATAATGGCGAGGAGCGCGATGAATAAAGAGCGCGCGGGACCGACGGCCAACAAGGGCGCCGAGATGCGCGCACCCGGAGCCCGGAGATGCGCGCTCCCTCCTCCAGCGGCACCGGCAGCCGGATAAGATCCGCAGATTCACTGCCGGAGACGGAGTACAAAGACCAGATTTTCAAGTGTGTAAATAGCGTCTCCTGCTTTTATCAACACGAACAAGGAAAATAAACAGCAGAACGAGATCCGACCAGTCCTACAAGGATCATATGTGGCTCGAGACCCAATAATAACAGCACGCAGCTCTAGTACTGAACTGTCTTCTGTATTGAAACTGTGAAATTATTCACATTCGCAGTAATAATAATCATCATCATCATCATACAAAACTAAAGTATCAATAATAACAACAACAGTAATTGTATTATTGTCATCATTATTACTTGATCGTGTCAACTATCAATAAGTAGGAAAACTTCATCATGGAAATAATTTTCTCCTCAGGACGGAAAAAGAGCACACCTCTAAATACACAACAAGAACACGAGTTTCTTGTTTCTTTACAATATTTATTTAAAACGTTTAATTCTACAATGTTTGGGCAACTCAATATTATCATACAATAAATGCAGTTCTGTAATATTTACATCCTACTGATAAAACTACGAAAAACGCGTCACTCGGTGTCTCTCGTAACCGGCGGCAGGAATCCCTTTAATCCTTGTCTTGAATTTAACTGAAATTCATTTAAAGCTTCAGGAATAAACTATTCCAAGTGTGTGCAAATTGAGTCCAGCGCAGTTCATGTCCGATGAACCTTAATGACTACATTTCTAACACAAATCACTATTACTTCATAAAGTAAAACAAAACAAAAAAAAAGAAAAAAAAAAAATCAGTAACATTCACGGTACAGAGACAGACACCTTATCTCAGTTTACTTGCCATTATTATGGTATTTTCTTTATCAGCGTATTTTTGATGTAGTGCTTGTTTTGCCAGCACCTGTAGCGTTTATTTCAAAACAAAGTGACATTCTTTTAGGGGGGGAAAAACGGTGATTGTCTTCCACCCATCAGGGTGTTGGATCGACGTTGCTCGACACATAAAGTCCCTCTTTGATTGTTGGATGTATCGCGACTCCCGCTATTGACCCCACTATATTCTGGAGCGACAGGGGGCGCAGTGGCTAGAGCGGCGCTCCTGCAACGCGAAGGTTGTTGGATCGAGTCCCATCCCGGTCCTTGCTGTAGTACCTTCGATCAAGGTACCCCGTATCGGTGCTGTAATAATACCCTGCTGTACGAACGGGCGAATCGTGGTGAAGTTGCCTTGGACAGTGAAGGCAGGCAAGTAAAGGTAAATAAAATGGTTCGGGGTTCAGGCGCAAGCTCCCACATTACAGAGGCTCAGTCCTCAGAGAAGAGTCACCATGGTGTGTGTCTCCGTGCAGAGGATATGCAGACAAGAGCAGTAATCCATAATGGGGGGGGTGGGTTGGGGGGGGACAGGTTGACTCCCAGTCTCTCCACTAGTGTTTGGTGCGCGGCTGCGGCTCCCAGTTCAGTGCCACGGTGTGCGGAGGCTCTGTGTGTGTGTGTGTGTGTGTGTGTGTGTGTGTGTGTGTGTGTGTGTGTGTGTGTGTGTGTGTGTGTGTATTCGTTCACTTCAGTCCGTGCTGCGTCTCCTTGTGTCTCCGCAGGTCCACCTTCCTCTGGAAGCCCTTCCCGCACAGGTCACAGCCGAAGGGCTTGAAGCCCGTGTGTTTGCGGCTGTGGGTGATGAGGTTCGAGCTCTGGCTGAAGGCCTTGCCGCACACCTGGCACTTGTGGGGCTTCTCACCTGAAACGAGAAACGAGCACGTGTGCAGAAGTCCTTTCCGAGATCTGTCCCTTGGCGGAGGGGGCGCAGAAGCCCGCGTTTACTGGTGTGTTGCAGTAAAAAAAAAAAAAAGAAAATAAAAAATTTACTACGTTGCACGGGAACATGTCTTGTGATGTGTAGTACAGCAACAGGCTCGGCTTGCAGGTTTATTTTTCTTCTTATTATTATTATAAATAAATATATATTTACAGATTTTTCAAGTGGATTTGTAATTGGTACCCATCTATTATTATTATTATTATTATTATTATTATTATTATTATTTCACACCTCGGTTCCAGACCACTGGAGATATTACATAATCCATTTTAAAATTAATTTACCCGTTTTTTTCTTACTGTAAAAGTTCAGAGGAAGGCGATCAAGGGTTCGTTAGCAAGAGCGGGGATTCGAACCAGCAACTCTCAGGTTATAAGGGAGCGCCGGGAGTCCTGTGTTCTGCGGCCCCATGCTGGTTTCAGGGGTACTGAACCAAACCGGGCGCGCGCGGACAGCCAGTAACACCCAGACTACAGGTAATGCGGGGGACACTAAATGTATGGATTTGGAATGAACCAGTCGCGATTCTTCGGAAATAATAATAATAATAATAATAATAATAATAATAATAATAATAATGTGTTACCTGTGTGAATGAAGGTGTGCTTCTTCATGTCCGACTTCTGGTGGAACCTCTTGCCGCAGTATTGACACGGGTACGGCCGCGTGTCCGAGTGGATCAGCAGGTGCGTGGACAGCGTGGACGACCTCTTGAAGCTCTTGCCACAGATTTTGCAGTCAAAGCTTCTTTCCTTGGAAAGCAGAAACGAGATGAGCGTTTTAATTGCCGTTTTGTAGACTTACATCATTAAACAGTAAACAAAAAACACTGATTTTTTTGCACATGAATTACATGTAATAATAATAATAATAATAATAATAATAATAATAATAATAATAATAATAATAATACATTCTGTTTAAATAACATCTTTTCATCTGCACGTCGTACTTTTCCAAACCATCTCACACACGCATAATTAAATCAATCATCTTCCTTAACAGATCACGTGCTCCGGAACCCCCGCCCGAGGGACAGGACCCCATGTCCCACCTGGGAGTGCACGGCCTTGTGCTGCTCGAGGCTCACCGCGTGGCCGAACGTCTTCCCGCACATCTCGCACGCGAAGGGTCGGGTCCCGCTGTGCGACCTGCGCACGTGCACCTCGAGACCGTGCGGCGTGGAGAAGACCTGCGCGAGGAAGGAGGGAGCGCGTGTTCGTTTACATTCACGTTCTTCCCGGCTCCCGTAGCGTTACCCTGATTTACCCGCTTACACAGCAGCGCGACTTTTACTGGAGCAATGGAGGGTAAGCACCTTGCTCAAGGGTACAAGGGTACTGCAGCAAGAGGTGGGATTCGAACCTGCAACCTCCGGGTGCGAAAGCGGCACTTCTAACCACTACGCCCCCTGCCGTTCAAAGCGAACGTGGGCCAGCGCTGCACACGCGTAAACAGCCAACGCCGGGGGGGAAATCTGGTGCGTCGCTGAGACCACGTGATGCGCGATGACTCGTTGTTGTTTGTCGTTGTTTGTTGTTGTTGTCGTCGCGCACCTTGCTGCACTTGATGCACTTGTAGGCTCCGTTCAGCAGCAGGCGGCTGCACAGCAGCTCGGACTCCGCCTTGATTGCGGGCACTTTGCCGCGCAGCTCGTGGTCCGCGAAGAGCCGCGGGGGGGTCCCCCGGTCGAAGAGGCCGCTGGCTGCGCTGTAGTCCCCGTATAGCCCCCCCGCGGCGGGCCGATCGCCGAACAGGGGGGTCTCCGCACCCCTGTCATCGTAGAGCCCCAGAGCCCCGCCGCGGTCCAGCGACACCGCGCGGTGGGGGTACGTCTGCTGCACGAGGTGTCTGAGCTCGGACCCGGGGTAGCTGCTCCAGGCGTAGGGCCGGAACGGGATGGCGAACGGCTGGGTCTCGTCCACGGAGGGGTCGTCAGCCGGGAAGGACTTGTCTGAATCCACTGCCGAAACAAACACGTGCGTGAGCTTCCTCCCGCCGATGAGACAAACGTGGTTTCGGGGCTTTTTCATTTTTTTGCTTTTTAAGGCTGATGATGTATGTATCACACACTGACACAGTAAAGAGCAGAAGATGTGCTGTGGAGAAACCAAGTGGAGCAATTTAAGCGCTGCAGTGACAATCAATGACAGTGACAGTCGGAGCAGTTTAACATTGTTGTAAGACACTTTCGGGCAAAGTGTGTGCGACGTCAACAATAACACAGCAGGCGGTGCGTCTCGTGCAGGGCCGATTGATACATTTCGTATATGTATGGGCAGCAAAAAGATGAGTCACTTGCTCCCGATGACTGTGACGGTCGGAGACGGCGAAGTAACGCCGCGTGGTGATCAGTTCGAGCACATCATGGACTCCCGGCTGGTTATCAGTCCAAACCCTGAACGTCACGACAGCGTCAGGGGGCAGTTTTTTTTTTTTTTCTCTCCAGATAGTTGCCCCGCCCCCGGGTCGATCAGGACCAGCAGATCGCATGGCAATTAAGGACAGGGATAGTCACCGGTATGTTGTTGGGTCGAGCCCCACCACCCCGTTTTGCGAGCGAGGAGAACAACATAAAATGCGGACCTGGCGATGCTGAAGGAGACGGGGGTCTCCAGTAATCCTCATAGTCCGAGGACCTCCCGCACACGCTTCCCTCGCAGCTGGGGGGGGATTTGGAGGACAGGTCGGCGGTCTCCACCAGGTGGGACTGCGGGGAGACCCTGCCCCTGGGGTCGACCCCCAGCGGGTCCGAGCAGAGTCCCGACTCCACAGGAGTCTTACTTTCTGTTCGCAGAGACACGACACCGCAGATGAAGGAGGAACGTGCAGCATTTCAACCACAATCACAAATATTCCGTCTCGATCTTACAACTCATAACCACACTCGACACCAAACCGGCAGGAAAATCACCGGTGTTTCCCAGAAAACTAATAATTTACACAGTCTGATGCGGAACCTATCTAATATTAGTCTGTTTTTTTTTTTTTTTCTTTCTCTAGAGACGCGAAGCCTCAGCATCCGCATGCGAAGTGGGCTTAAAGCCTACATTGATTGATTCCATTTTAATACCGCTGCACATGTGAGAAGGCCTCATTTAAATAACTGAATTACCATTATTTGGAGTATAAATTCGTATAGTTTTTCTTGCTGTAAATAATAGTAAATACCTGCACGAGATGAAACAGAAAGAGCGCTTTTACGCCCTGCACCGCCCTGCCACTTTTTTTTGTTCCAGAAATTCTCCAAGAAGGAAAACTGTAATCACGGCATGGTAATACACAATAATAATAGGAATGGTAATAATAATGCTAATAATAATAATAATAATAATGATAATGCGCACAGACGCGCTCCCGCTCACGCGCTGCATACCTCCACAGATATGAGCCAGAATGGTGTCCAGTCTGCTGTAGTCATCTTCCAGGCACCTGGGCTGGTGGTAGCTGTGCGCCCTTTTGCTCTTCACCAGAAACGACCTGGGCATCTTGGCTCCTGTCCGTTCGCGTGGTCACTCACGGTCCAAAGCGACCTGCCGACTCCGGGCTTCTGGGGGTCCGTCGGAACGAGCGGCTCCCTCTTATCTTTGGAGACATTTGAAGACCATTGGTTGGAAACTGCGCCAATAAATGTGTGACAGAGGGTGGGGTTGGGGGGGGTGCGAGGCAGAGCTGCTCCCGTCGTTCACCAGGTGTTATGTGGACAGGTGCCTGAGAGAGGCAACAATCCCACACCCCCCCTCCCCGCCCCCCCGCACCACACCCCCAGCCCTTCGCGATTGGTCCGCTGGGAAACAAACGCGACGCGACCCGCTGGATCCCGCTGAATCACCTGGGGGAATTTAAACTGCTGGCAATCAGGATAAGTGACACACTGCTTTAACACACTCGGTCACCGAATACGAGCGGGAGGTCACGAGAGGAGGAGATGGGTTCCACGGCCCGGGTTCCACGGGTTCCACGGGTTCCGCTTCCCTCGGCGTCTTTCGGGGAGCCCGAATCGAATGAACCCACCACATATTATTATTATACGAACTAATATCTAATTAAAACGAATCGAACTGGTTACAGAGTGAATACGATGCAACGTCCTGAACGCGCGCGCTCTTAGGGACAGAATAACAATAAACTGCATTGTTACACTGTATCGACGCACACGTGTCGCCTGTCATGTTTATTTCATTTCGTGTACTTTTATGATGCCTTAATCTTCAGAGAACCTGCAACATGCACGGTTATTAATATTAGTGCAGTGCCCTGGATGTGCCCCACACTTTTACAGTTTGTTGGGTAAATAGAAGATGACAGTGAATATATAATCCACAGAGGCACTTCATAACTTTTCATTGTCGGATTTATATTTTAAACTGATGCAACACCATCATCATACCCTTGGCATCCACAGCCGAACGCCTTTCTTTTTTTTTTTTACAATACACTGCTTTTCAAAGGTTTCTGACTCGAGGTCCGCGTGGGTTTTGTAACTTTCCACGATGAGGTGCATCATTTTGCTGCGAACTAAATTAGGCTCGAGACACCGGGCCGTGCCCACGCGCTGCTCCGGCCTCCACTGTCTCGTGTTTCTTCCTGAATGACGTTTGCAATCAGGAGTAAACAGAGACAGAGTGCGCGCGGACACACACACACACACACACACACACACACACTGCGGAAAGCTCATACCATTTCCTCCCCCCTCACCAAAAACCACCCCAAAGCAGCCCCCATACCAATACAAACTGCCCAAAAAAAAAACTGAAATAAACCTGGAATATTGTTATGTTTCATAGAAATGGAAGAATTCCCAAATCACACTCGCGGGACGATCGTTAATCAAATATTATAATATTAATCATGTAATTTATCGATAATTTCGTTTCGTTTTTTTTAATGTGTTCATGTCTTCGTGCCACAATTTGCAAGGAGAATGCCGCAATTATTATATTTACATTCAATGCTGTTATATTTACGACATTTTTTAATATTCCACAAAAGACGGTGTTGCTTTTTAAAATCAACTATTCAGATTTCCAGAATCTTTTTTAATTGGTTTTATGCACAGCACAGGGTCGAAACAGCTTTCAAGAAAATCAGATTTCAAGAATCCTAACAATAAAAAAAAAAACCACACTGGCTGCAGAGCGCGCGCTCTCTCTCTCTCTCCAAGCTCGGTCTTTGTAATATTAGAATACAGTAATATTTTCATGTGTTTTCATAAGAAAAAAAAGCATTTCGGTATGATAAGAAACACTAAAATTGAAAGATTATGTAAAGGTGGTATGATGTCAGATATTTCCATTTCTTTCTTGAGCAGAGCAGCTTATCTTAAAGATTTCAACATGCTATTTTGACAAGTTGTTGTTTTGGAGGAAAGTATTCAGGATGCAGAGTGTTTATATCAAAAGAGATCATTACACGATTGCAGTGTAACATAAAATAATGACTGAAATGAAGAGTGATTTTCTATCAAAAAGTTTACTTATTCAACCCAACAGCTTTACTCAGTAAATTACTGTTCCTGTGACCGGACCTGCATGATCTCCCAAGCTTCGCTGCGTGGAATTAGTGTGTTGCGGGGTCTGCGGTGCTGGAGGTGGTGTGATTGTGTGTGTGAGACAGGAGTGTGAGCCCTCTGTCGATCACAGAGCAGCATCACTGCGAAGAAGAACACACACTCCATGCAGAAACGCACATGTGCCCGGCCTCACTGGACCCACTGGACAGGGAGTGGGTCCGAGAAGCTCATTTTATATGAATTAAATCACATTATAACAGGATGCTTACAGTCCTCCTTTAACGAGCCACACCGCCGGTTCTCCTTGTCAACCTGGATCAGGAGCAACCTGAGTCATGTAATTATATTTTATTCGAGAATAAAACGTAATTCCGGTGAGTATAGCAGAAGAAAAATAAGTTCCCAGAGGTTCCTGCTCAAGTCCTCCAATCTGAACCGAGCGCTCGGACTTCAAAAGAAATCAGGTGTGGTTTGGGATCAAGGTTCGACAAGGTTAAATCGGTTGGGAAAAAGCTGAGATGCAGCACCTGTGCGCACACACTTCTTTCATAGATGAGGGGGAAAAAAAAAAAGCTGGACCGTAAAAAAATTTAAAAAAAAAAAAGCTGGAGCACATGGTGAAAACACAGAGGCACCCAGGTGCACCGTTTCATCGTCTATCTATCGCATGATAAACAATTTAAAATGTGGAAAAAAAAAAAAAAAAACTACGTGGGCAGAGATGCGAGCATTAATTAATAACAAGAGGGGTTTATGAAACAAAATCAGCCATTTGCGGGGAAGGAGTTCACGTAAGTGACCCGACGGACAACTTGAACGCACAAACAAACGTGCGAAGTCACATCGTGTAAACAGAGCGAAGAGAGGCTCGCTTGGAGTTTTAAAACCCAGATTAATTTGTTGCCCGTGAAAATAGACACGATGAACCTGTTGCGCGCGCCCGACTCACTGGGGGGCACCTTTCAGCGTCGCTTCATTCTCCACTCCCCCCCCTCCCGTTTTTCTTTTTTTAAGATCCTGCGACTGTGAGTAAAGTGCGTTGCGGAGGACTTACCTGCACAAACAGGTGCGAGGGGAGGGGGGAGGAGGAGGCGAGACCTGCAGAAAGAGCCGGCAGCGCAGACCCCGCGGACGGACCTTCTCTGTCTTGTTTGTAAGACCTCCCTTCTAGTCTGTCCCAAGCGTATAAGAGGCTCCACAAGTTCAGCCCCTAAATACCGCAAGAGAACTTCCTGAACGTTAGTTTCAGCAACACGTTTCATAAGAAAACGCGTCTTACCACTTTTTTTTTTTTTTTCTTTCTTTTTTTTTTTTTTTTATCTGCGCTTCTGATTCTCGGCGGGATTTTTCTAACATTCACCGTGCAATTCGTTGGTGCGTTCCGTTCGACTTCCGCGCTGAAATCAAAGTTTAAAGTGGGAAACCCTGAGCGTTTTAGGCACGGATTTTAAGACTGACTGCCAGTCCGCGCACATAACTGAAAGTAAATTCCAGTATTCGTATAGCGGGACTTGAATGAGCTGCATGATTATGCCTTCAGCACTTTGCTGGGGGTTTAAACGTATTTAGAAACCCGGGAAAGGATTTAAAGTCGCCAATACTTTTAATCTCAGCTGCAAAGGCGTTTACTGAGGAGGCAAAACGAAGCCGAATGACCGAATCGCCCAGGTAGCGCAGAAGCTGTAGGCGCCCCGTTATACGTCGTTTCGCAGTAAAACTCACTTTTGGGTCCATATTAGGACCGCACAGCGGGGACCCCCCCCACTAAAAAGAGGGACGCTCAGGAAAATTGATTCTTAATTTTCCGATATGATGTAAAATCATTATGGGACGCATAAAGTTGCTTGGTAGCCCCCCCACCCCGCCCCCGGCCCACCAACAGATTGGATTTTCGTTTTGCAATGACTGTGCCGATTGCACGCAGGAACAACGCGCTGCGCAGACGGACTCCTACGGCGAACTATCGGAGACCAAAGAAGACGATCTGCTCCTTTTTCTCTCGTTTCCTTTTCAGCGGGGGAGGCTTTTATATTTAGAGTTCTAGGTGCGGCTGCAGCGCGCGAATGGCATTCCCGAAATTAAGATCATGTCACTGCAGATTTATTCTTAGCGGCAGTTAACATAAGGTACACTGCAGGACACATCATGCTTTTTGTGAATAGAGATTTTTTTTTTAGTTTTAAATAGCTGTGGAGATTTAAATTAGCCTATTCTGAGTTAGGGGGCACCCTTCAGTAGCTTGGCCTTTTAAAAAAATATCATCATTCTCAGTGAAAGCAGATATGTTATTTTAGGAAGCGGACTGTATGATCTGCGCACTTTTATTTAAATTTTGCAGCCAGCCTCTTGCATCAGGGTCTTCACAGTAACAAACACAACCATGATAAAAAGGCGTGTGGTTCACACCAGTGATGAGTTAAAATTCAGTCTCTTCGAGTCAATCACAAACAGCAACATTTAACAACCTACTGAACTGAGCTATGACAATTTCTGTATAGCTCCCTTCAAGTTTATACCATCTGAAGCGAGCATCATGAATTACTATAAATCTTTCTGAAGTCGTTAAGGGGCTGTTTAGTACCTGAAAACTTTTTTCATTTCTGAACACGATTAAAATGAAGAACAGGTGACTTGGTTCTCATAAGCAAATTTCTAGTTACCATGAAATGTAATGACTTGTATTGTTTTCATTCCACTGTAGGTTGCTTTGGAGAAAAGTGCCTGCTGAATGAACAAATGCAAAAGAAAAAAAAAAAAACCTTGGGGTTTGTTTCTGGCAGTAATTTCATGATAGAAGAAACAAGTTACAGACCATGGGGACAATCACACTTTCCTATCCAACGCATTTACAAAAATATATCTTTTTGTGTAAACAAACAAACAAAGTGCAGAAAGTATTGCAAATTTGCATGTAGTTTCCTGCTTTGCATTTAACTCCACAAATGGGACTCCTACAAGTGGTGGGAAAGAAAACGATTTGGCAAATTGCAGAAAAAAGAGGGATTGCTTGGGCAATAATCTGCTCAGTTTCACAGAAGTTACACTGAACCCCTGTAACAAAGAAACCCAAAAAGAAGGCAGGAAGACACTGAAAAATTTTATTAAATAACATTTTATTTAGAACACATCACACACATAGTGTTTCCCATGAGTACGGGACTCACACTGGAGCTACAGAGTCCAGTGGTTAGTGTTGGCAAGCAAGCATCTAAGTGCTCCATGGGTGGCTGCTTTCTAGCCAGCAACTTGTGAACTTTGTCATAGTTGCACGCAGCCGACGCGGCTCCGACACTATGAGAACTGGTGGTTTTCTCCACCTAGGCTACACCTCACCACCCCTTCACCGGCACCATCATCAGACATCATGGACATGACGTCAACTTCAAGCACAGATGTGGGTGGTGTAGGTGTGGAGAATTATTTTTTTATTTATTTATTTTTTTTTAAACAAAAAAGGGGTAAACCCAGCTTCGATGAACTCTAACTTTGATTTAACTAATGGCACGTTTGAGAGTTTCACTGGAAGCTTAGCTAGACCATGAAACTCCCATGTATAATTATAAAAACGCTGCGTAGCCAAATGGGGAGATGGTGTACGCCAAGCATCGCTGGTGAATGTACACACACGGGGTGACGGCCAACAGGGAGGCCATGATATCTGCCGCACACCCCAGGCAACTGATAATACATTAAAAAGGACTTAAACCCAAACTGAACTGTTAAAAATGCCTTCCTAGTCTCAGCTGATCACCTTTGCATTTAGATTAAAAAAGAGAAATATATATTTACAAGTTTACAAACAAGCCATTAAAGCTTTCATCGACTTCGTATTTTGTTAGTTTGCTTGCATGCCTATTAACTGCAATTCCCTTTATCTCACAGTTTAAAAAAAAAAAAAAAAAAAAAAAAAAAAAAAAAAAAACTCCTCCTTCAACATTAGGCATGCATACAAATAATGTGTTGGTGCCCATGGCAGGTCAGCCTCCTTCACTGGAAACAGACGTACAGAGAAACTGAAGGTGTCCATTTTGCTGATAACACATGTAAAAGGACAGACTGGGATGTCTGCGATTTTAAAAGTTGGTGGTGATTTTTGCCGTTTTTTTTTTTCAGTTGTGCAACCAAACAGGGAATTTGTTAAGAAAAGAGAATTAAAAACATCTCACAGACTACCATTTTGCAACAGGTATTGCTTCACTTGGAACTTGATTACATTCTCTTCAAGCTACCTGCTTTAACTGATTATTGCTGTAAAGAGAACCATGACTGGAGGGAATGGCTAAACAATGAAGAATTAGTTAAGTTGGTACCTCATTCATTACAACATATCAATGATCACCCATGTTTATCTGTTAATCTGCTTCCAGACAGTTGCGTAAATACATAATGCATATGTACATATGCTTCAACATATAGTTACTCCCTCATTCACTAGTAATTAGAAGTATAAATAATAAAAGTTCACAATGTGGCTTGCTACATGCCAACCGTTCTGCACTAAAACGGGTCACATTACGGAATGAAATGTCCCTTTACATCGATTTGTACAACAGACAAACTGCAAACCATTTGAAACAAAGGCATTCTATCTTCAAGTCAACATAAAGATATGGAAACGTATTGAAAGACATGTTCATATGCAAGTAATACACACAGGCCCTAACAGACCATCTGACCTGCCAAAAGAAGAATGACACACATGCACACACACCTACTAGACCTGCATCTGTCATAAACGCAAATGTTGGTTTTCGACTTATGCATGACATGAACGATCAAACT
Organism: Scleropages formosus; assembly: GCF_900964775.1. Taxonomy (NCBI): domain Eukaryota; kingdom Metazoa; phylum Chordata; class Actinopteri; order Osteoglossiformes; family Osteoglossidae; genus Scleropages; species Scleropages formosus. The sequence goes on along the minus strand of NC_041830.1, from coordinate 12,265,263 downwards.
AAAGAGGACCACTGCTTTAATGACGCTTAGCCATTCGCTCTTTTGATCTCTGCTTTAACATTTTTTTTCTTCTTTACCTCAAGCGTGCTGATGCCTTGTGCCCTTAATAGTTCCCCAGTCAAGAGACAAAAAAAGCAAAACCAAATATTGCACAGTCTCTCTTCTTGTACCTTGGAGGACCTCTGCTTAGGCCGTCTCTCAGACTTAAGGTTACAGGAAGCCTGAGTTTTAAAATTATGAGCCTCTGTGCGCCATCACATTGACTCTACAGGATGGTACAGCTCTTTTGGCCAGAGTAAGGCAGACAAGAACAAGTTAAGACAATGTAAGTCTGATGTAGCCTCAGGTTACTCCCCTAGGTTTAAAACAACCAGTTTTTACTTTCCTTGAAATTCAATGCAGCCTTCTGTAGGAAGGAAGTGTTATAACTGGGGGAAAAAGCAACTGAAGACCCACTGACAGGCAGAGAATTAAAAGCCCCTCCCTTGGTGGTCAGCGTGGAAGCATTGCTCTGCTGGCAGTTACACAGTGGTGGTCTTGTGACTGTTGAGTGCTTCAGAGGGGAGAGAAAGGCGCAGGCCATCCTCTTCTCCATCACTGTCACTTTCAACCAGGTTTGGGTGTAGCACTATCCGCCGGGCCTCCTGCCTCTGCCCAAATGATGAGGGTACGGTGATTGATGGGTCCTTGCCCATGTCCTCGTCCGAGGAGTGGTACGAGTCATCGTCCCCGACGTAGTGGTTGACAATGTGGATGCCGTCAAAAGTGGGCTGGCCAGACAAGCCCCTCCGGCCTCTCAAGCACTGGATCTACAGGGTGGGAATGGAAACACCATGGATTTAATACACACACACGATCCACATCCTGCCGTTAACGCATCAAATGGAAAACATCTTGCAGCACAAATGAAACAGGCCAAAAGCTTGGCAAATTTTGAGGAACATCACTCTGGACATGCAATGCTTTGGTTTCCCTCGCCTGTTTAGCAAACGCTGTGTTTGAAGCATAACCAATCAGTTGCAACATTAAATGCAAATCACCCAAAAAACCACACTTGCAATGAAGGTAAAAACGCTATTTGGAAATGCAAAAAACTGGGACCTTACCCTACAACTGGAAACACGTGCAAGGGATTTGAGTCAGAACACAACAGATGTAACAGGCAACCAGATAAAAATGGGTTGGGAAGAAACATCTAACATCTGATCTGATGACGAGTTTAAAAAAAAGAATATGGAAGGGGTGGAGCCTTTGGAAAAGTTATGGAGGATGTGCTCTGCCAACATATGGTCGTATCTTACCTGGCACAGACTGCCTCACCACGACAGACATGTGGAGAGAGGGGCAGTGAGAGGAGCAGTTGAGACTGAGAGCACAGCAAAAAAAACCACAAGGGCCAGACTGGGCTGTTCCATTGAGATACTCTTAGTGTATATCCCTGCTCGATGCAGGCCTAGCCCGCTCCTCCCCCCCTTCACTTGAAGCACAGTTGCTACAAGAATTACAGAGACAAGTTTTGCAAAACATTCTGAATGTGAACTCTTTAGGCATTATTCAAAATTTGGGGGGGGCACACAAAAAAGTTTTATATGAAGTTCTTGTGATACTCCAATGCACTTGTTAATGTAATGAGACAGGTAAGCTTAGTTTAAAACTAAGTTAGAGTTCACAAAGGCCTGTGAAGATGCTACATTTAAAAAAAAAAAAAAAAAAAAAAAAAAAAACACTTGCAACTCCCTACTCCCATCAATAAATTTGTGTGTCCTATGAAGTGGACCCAGGTTTCATTCACAGCAAAAACATGCTTTAGTGCCTCAGTGAGGAAACCCAAAAGAGCTGCAGGTTGCTCCAGGTGATGGACACTCCACCATGCATGGTACATTACCCAGTCAAACCTGCCCTTAATAGTAGAGCTATGTTCGGCTATCACATTGTAGGCACTGTGCTTTGACTGGGACACCTCAAAACTAAATAACTGCCCATGACTAAAGAGAGAGAAAAGCTGTAAAATAAACTGCTTAAAGGTTGTACATCAATGGTTTAACTTTAGAACGAATCCCGTGGATAGCTTTGAATTCCTGCTAAATGAATAAATTCAAATGAGCGGCAAATTCATACGCATTTTCTACACATCCAAGTGTAGCTTGCTAAGCAGAAATCTGAAGCGCGCCAATTTAAAACTTAACACCCTCACACATAATGCATCATGCTTTCATGAGCAGTTCATACACTGCATAAAAGATGTGCAGCTTGTGAAAGCACCAAGAAGGCTTTCTGATGGACCCTTCATAGAAAGGACAGCAGCACCACTCGTTCTGAATTATGCAAATCCAACCCTACATGACAAGCGCTGATAACTTCAACTATAAAGTGTTGCTTTCAGTGTTATACAGATGCAAAGAAATCTCTCAGCCATCAGATACAAAAGTGATAGTTTTGTATGACAAAATGACACCTTAATCAGAGCTCAACAGGTTCTAGTGTAAACGTGACAAATGTGAACTTGCTGGTTTGTTGTGACTCAGAACAGGAAACCAACAACAGAAAAAAGAAGCCATCACGGACACGGCTTGTCTTCACCTCTCGATCTTCTCAGATTAGACAAAGGATTCGTTTTGCTCGGAGCTCTGCAATTGGGGGTAGCATCTTCAGCTTTTTAGAAAATACGTGATTGAAATAGCAGCACACAAGCGCAGTGATAACTGTTTGCTGGGGTTTTTTTTCCCCTCCCTTTCTTACATGTTGAACTTTTGCCCAGCAACGTGGTGGTATTTTAGAAGCAAGTGGAAGGACTCGTATTAAACACCCATTAACCTACAGTCCATTTTCGTTATCAAAATTCATCCTGTTCTGTCAGATGAAGGTAAATTTATTAAGGTGCACTTTTGCAACCATGTTACACTCTTAATGCCTTTACTTGGCTTCAGTATGTACCTTCTGGTCTTTACCATAAGCCAAAATTCATCCTGTAACAGCTGGTAAATGCATAAGCAAATGTGACTTGATATCTCTGCCAGTCTTTAATGCTGCACTGCAAATTTTAATCAAATCCAACCTTTAAACTATTTATTGTACTATTTATTGTACTACTGTACAGACTGGTGTTAGCAACCAGAGCCACGCGTGATCTGCAGCTCTTGTTGTTACTCTTGAAATGATCTGTAGTTTGTCCTGAGGGCAAAAAAAAAAGACTTTTGCTGAAACAGCTGAATTATATGAAACATTACACAAGAAGCAAATATCACACAACATGGACAATTAAAAGTGTAAGAATAAGACTGGAGAAATATTAGGGTAATATTTGTGAATGATGTGATGTCGGACTTGGGGAAGGAGAAGGGCAGCAGCAAATGGTAGATAGGGATGTTGTAGAAACTTGGAGAAATCAAGATACTTGCAGCTTGTCACCTCACAGTTGACACCTACAACACTGCTTGTACCTGAAGTAAAACGGCAAACCACTGTTGAGAGTGAGGACCACTCCCAAGTAAAACTGACATGAAAGAAACAGGAAAACATATGCAATGTTGGCTGACTTCAGTTTTTGCCATAAAGAACTGCTGTGCTAATCTCTTTTGTCAGATGCACTGAGCATCAAACCAAGATTTGTTCCAGCAGATTAAAAAAAAAAAAACAAAAATGTGACTGCATTTTTTTTCTGAAAGAGCAGTTCTACTACGTTCACATACTTATTTGCTGTCTTGAAGTTGTCACTCATGCTAGCTGTAAAGTCACAAGCAGCCCTTTCACCATACTGCTACAGTAGTTAGTGGAGTAGCGAGAGACAGACGGCATTAAGCTCTTCAGGTCAGAACCGATGGCCCACTTTTCCTCAGGCTGTGAGGAACAGGTAGTGGAAGAGGAGTGGTGCAGAGCAACATCAGGGCGTCTTGAGAAGAGAAAGAAAAAACCACAAGACCTCTCAGCGAGTGCTATCTTATCACCTCACGGGTTCCTTTGACCCACCGTAACCACTTAAATCAGACAGAACCAGCACGGGACATGCACTCCTCCCCTTGCCCCCCCCCCGAACCATCCTCCTTCACGGTGGCTTTCGCAAGCTCCGGGCAGCCCCGAGCTCCTGCGAGGGACGGCCAGCCTGACTTGAGAGTCTCCGAGGCGCCCAACTGCTCTCCTGAGATAGGGCGCAGGGAGAAACAATGCATGATTTACTACATCTCAATTTAACCACAAGCCACTTTTTTTTTCTGGTTAAAATCTGACTGCATCCTCCCCAGTAAATCATTGATCAGGAGTGAGACGACAAACTCTGCTTCCTTGCAGAGTCTTGTGTTAATTTTTAGTGGGAGAGTTCTCTTGTCTTAAGTTGTTCAGTGTCAAATGTACTTTTTTTATTACCAGGCCTTTATAAAATGATATTCAGTCTGGGAGGAGGGGGGTTGTAAAACAGCCACTTTGTGGTGAGAAACATGGAAAATATCTGGGTCTAACTAAATGAACAGTATGGTGAGTTTCTGTCATGATGTGGAAATCATTAAACAGAAAACAGGATGAGGGGCAACACACTTGACTACAGGAGACCTTTAAGCAAACAGAGTGATTAAGAACAAATTTGAAAGGGGATTGTCTATCAGTAGTCTTCTATGGTAAAGGGAAAAAAAATATTAGAAACACAACATTAAGGTGACCATTAAAATGCTGGAGAACAGCAGGCATTTAGTATAATGGCCCATCAAGAGGATTCCTACTGTGTTTGTTGCAATACATTTGACTTAGATTACTTTTTTCAGATACAGTCTTCAGTAAAACCACCTCTTCTATCACTGTTATTTAACTGATGATTTTCCCCAAATGAACATACAATGTTAAGCTTGTATATTAAGCTACTTAAATTATTTACCTATGTATACAGTGGGTTAATTTTTACTTGAGGAATTCAGAGTAAGTGCCTTTTTAAGGATATTACCGAAGGAGGCAATATTCAAATCTGGATCATTCCATTAGTTTCTTGATCGCAAGGTGGTATTATCTTCTGCCCCATACGTATACAGGTGGTCCCTGATTTACAGTGTGGTTACATTCCGCGAAACCCATCGCAAGTCAAAAATACTGTAAGTCGAAAATGCATTTAATACACCTAATACACACTTCTTCGTGACAAACTGGGCGATGTGGATCGCTGCCGCTGCCCAGCATTGCGAGAGAGTATCGCTTCACACATCCCTTCCCTTGAAAGAAGAGGAGGGGAAAAAAAAAATCTAAATTCGAAGTACAGTTTCTGCTGAATGTCTATTGCCAGCTCATCGTAAAGTCAAAAAAATCGTAAGTTGAACCATCGTGAACTGGAGACCACCTGTAAACATACAAATATCACGTCACTCAGATTTTCATGTATTCTCTCATGAGTGGTTCACTGGTAAATACTGCAGCTCTTTACCTTTCAGACAAGTCTCACTGGTAGAAGACAACCAATCAATCATTTCCAACCTCAGATGTGTTTTAGGAGCACTTAAAGCAATATTTGTTGTCTAGGTAACATTTTCCTATGGAAACCTAGTCAACTGAGATGTTTGTTAAAGCTTACAAATTTCAGCATCACTTCCTCCTGATGTAGAACATAGCACAACAGTCAAAGTAAAACTAGCATTACAATACATCACTAAGTAAAACCTACTAGCCCAGTGGGGTCAAAATGGTGACAAAACCTCAAATGGGTTACAGATGTCAGATGAGAATCAAGAAGAGAAATCTGAGAAGGTCTGCCTTACATTTTCACATTTACTCATAGTGAGAGATGCAACACCAAGATGTTTCTCCAGTTCAACAAATTTTAAAACTGGGGAGGGGGGGCAGGAGAAAAACAGGATAAAAAGGGTGCATCCACACCCTTAACATGTGTTCCGTCCTCAGCCATTTATTTGGTCCTTCATAGCCACCGATATGTGGAATACATAAAAAGACAAGACTAGTCCTGAAAAGCAGAAATGAGTTTAAAGATTCTTGCAATCTGAAGGCTGTCATTTCAAGTTTTTGCTGGGTTGAAATGTGGGATAAAAATATTAACTGAGCAACAAACTGAGCAATAAACCCCAAAACAGTAAGAAGGGACTCCACTATGCATGATGCAACAACAATAATGCAGTCCTATTAGCAATTTGACACTATTTTAAGCAATATTGAACTGATTTTTAAGGTTTAACACCCATTCCAAGAGACTGAACGTTGGTCAAATTTAATATTTTTATGCCAAACTGTTGTGTAACAGATTTTACTTGATTATTCTACTGTTATATATCAATCTTGGCTTATTTGATTATGCAATCTGAACTCCTCGCGAGACGTGGCAGCACCATCCAAGGCAGTGGTGGACCTCTTCTTTGATTGGAGAGGAGCTACACTGTGCTTTGACATTTATGACCAGCAAGCACAGTCTAACGGGAGAAAATACAGGCATCATATGGATCACTGCTAGGACTGCTGTCATGGCAGTTGAGTTCTCTTTAACATGCACAACAGAAGGAAAAAAACCATCCCTATCTTCAGGAAGATGAATGTGCAAGCGCTTGCATGTGACTGGTTTCCAAGAAGAGTTGGAGAAGTAGTCACAGATTGGGTTGCTGATAAGGGCTGAGCTCAGTGACAAGCCCAGGGGCGGGTGACTGTCAGCAGGTGGGGGTTGAGGGTGGGGGTTCTACACCAGTTCGGCCGCAGGTCTCGCACTACTGCGGACACATGTCAGCAGCCTTCTGCTCCAGACTGGAGCCACTGTGACCAGTTCCCTAAAATCACTCTTAAGCTCACCCGTGTTTTTCCTGCACCTTCTCACATGGGAATTCTAACGGACACTCACGTCTGTAAAGGTAAAAAGGGAACTAAAAGGTCATTAATTTTGGTTAATAACAACTAACCATGGCTTGTTTTCATGTGAACAGCTGTTCCCTAGTTCCCCAAACTTTACAGGTTCAGCTTGATGCTAACATGTATATTTTGCAGAAGCTCACATCTAAAGTGATTAAGCTGGACAGTGAGTCAGAAATGTACAAAGGAGTTTTAAACCCAATACAAGAATGTGTGTTTATGTTATTAACAGTCAACTTTTGCACTTGTAAGGGCTCAGTTTCACCGTGAATACTATGTGTGACTTCTCATTTCAAAGAGGTGCAAGTCCTCATTTACATTCTCTTTCAGAAAAGGCTGAAATTTACACTGTAAGAGTCTGCCAAATTTGTTTGTTTTATTCCTAAACCATGAAGAACAGTGGCAAATTTCAGATTACATGGTGAGACTGCATGTTCACAGCTATTAAGCAGTGCAGGAAAACTACTTACTTGTGGTGTTTTCACACACTGGTAATTGATCAGATGTTAGAGTATGTCATACAGACCATGTTTTCCAAATGCTGAGGAAAGGTTTGCTGTTGCTGAACTAATTACCATTATTAATTTGCATTTAGCAGATTCCTTTGTACAAGGTGACCAACACTGCTGGATATACAAAGACAATTAATTTACCCATCACACAACACAGCAATGTAAGACACATTCATTCACTCACACTAAGGGCAATTCAGAGTTACCAATCCACTTGAAACAGGTCTTTGGACTGCAGGAAGACTCCATACACAAACTAATTTGCACTCATGTCCGAACCCACATCTTAGGACCTGTGAGGTGGCAGCACTGCCCTAGCAATGAAGAGGTACAGGTTTACAGGCAGGGGACACAGGGAGAAGCAGAGAAACTGACCTCCAGAAATAAAGAGGGACAGTGTAAAATCTCACTGTCCACATGGGCTCACCTCATGCTTCAGCTCTGCTATCTGCTCCTTGAGCTCACGAATGTACTGGCTGGAGTCTGAGTGGTTCAGCTGGCCCTGAACCTTTCCTTCTTCCTTCTGAAAGCAAACACAGAAAACTCAAAATGTTAATCTCACCAAATACTGATTAAATGGCTCTTAAGCATGCTACCTAGGGTGTTGCACAAACAGTTGCCAAGTGGATTAGTGTAACGTTTCCTAGATGGTTCTACATGAAGTACCCACCATGCAATGGTTCACACCCCCATAAAACCTGACCCGTCATTTTTCTTTTTTAGGTATAATATAGGTTCTAATATCGCTAACGAAGCTCAAGAACTTCAAGGCTTTAAGCCATTATAAGGCCACTCCAACAAAGGCACATTCTGCAAAAAACAGGTTGCTGACCAACTAGCAAACACTGAATCAGTCCTCTAGAGGTCAAACATTAGATGACAGAGTAAAACTGGGGAACAGTGCAGTAAGATGTTGACCTTGCTTGCAGATTCTCTGCAGACACCGAACACCATTAAAAACTGTTACTGAACGCACCTGCTGACAGTCTCAAGCTGTCAAAAAAAAAACACCTCTGTTTTTTCCTCCTTTCGTGCAAAGACCTCAGGGACCTCACTGTTGGCTGCATTTCATATCAGTGTGACACTGTCCAGAGCCCATTCCCTTCCCTTCCTTGCACACATGCATCTGCAGGGATGACCAACAGAGCGGTGGGCAGGCGGGAGCCAGATGGACGGACAGTAAAAAGCCAAACATTTCTCCCACAACTGCTGCGTTCAAGGAGGAAGGGGTCGGTGGGGGGAGCATCATGGGAAGAACAACGAGGAAAGGGTGAACAGGGCCAGATAAAGATCTGCACTGGTTCGACACCCGACTGCACTCAACCGATGCGGTCCCCTCCATGTGCCTGCCTGTGATAGACTGCTGACAGTGAGGATCTGCATAGGGCCTCATTCTTCCTAAACTCTGGTGTTTTCTTGTTTTTTTTTTTTTTTCTTTGTTTTTGGGGGCCCTCCCCTGCAGGGCGATAAGGGAGAGGCGGTTTAGCTGGCTTCCTCTGTTCAGCTGCGTGAATCAACAGGTGGCAGGCTGTGGCCGGGGATGTCAGGCGTCTAAATAATGGCTTCCTAGTCTGTCGCTGTCCAGTGGCACCTTGGCCGTTAGTGTGGCGCAGGCCTGCGCACATTTTAAGTTCCCACTAGCTGCACAGTGCTCGCACAGATGAGTAGCTTCAGTGGTTGTGGGGAGTGAGACCAGAAATGATTACTACTCAAATTAATTTTTTTTTTAAAAAGGTAGCCTTTTCATGATAAGACAGCAGAATTTGCTGTGATTCTCTTTCATTGTGGCTTTTGTTGTTACTTAAGTATTCATGCATGAGCCTAGTATGATAAAATGTAGCTTCATTAATGATTGCATCAGGCAGTCTTTTCAAAGCTCCCAAGAGGCCAACTCCCATCTGTCATTACTTCTGAAAACTACAGCGTTTGACATGTCTCCCTACTCGCATTGCTTGTTTGCATTATACACCAAAAATCAATTGGTGTAAACGATGGCCTAGCAGATAGCGTTTTGGTGCCTCACAGCCCCCAGAATGTGGGATTGGACTTGAGTTCAAATCTAACTCAGTCTGTGTGGAGTTTGCATCTTTTCCCCATGTTCTTGTCAGCTAAACACAATAATAAAAAAAAAATAATTCAGTAATCACCAATGTGAGGCAGTCCCATTGGATGAAGGTGACCCCACTGCATACACAGCTGAAAACATCCACTCTTGTACAAATTAAGAGCAGCAACAGGAAGTGTGACCTTAACAGATTTCCTTAGCAAAATAAAGTAGAAATACGTTGGGTATTTCATCTGTCAGAGAGGAACGCTCCTAAACCTCCTTTCAAAGTAAGCAACACTGACCACAATGAAACAAGCATGTGCTCGGTATCGTAAATCTAATTACCAAGGAAACAAAACAAAAGTATGCATCTGGTGTCCCGGACTGCATGCTGATTGATCTTCGGCGTTCCCCCAGTTACTCTGAAGGCTCATCAAATGAAACGCTGCTTCTGGCCGACTCTACCGCTCTTGAGCCATAACGCCTTTGCTTTGTTGCGAGCATGATTTGCAGAACTCGCCCGAGTGTCACAGCAGCCACAGTGAAGGCCGGTGTCAGCTACTTCTACTGTGTTTGCTACCACTAGTGACAACACTTTCCATTTGCAAAGACTGTCTCCGTTAATCTTTGTAGCACATTTATAAGGAAGATATAAGAAGTGAAATGCCAACATAAATCAGTCTTTGCTTCTCGCTGCCCGCCACACACTGGAGTAGGAAGTGGTTACTTAGTCTGGAGTGAAGAAATGGGGAGAATTGCATGGGTCTCTCTCTCACACACACACACACACACACACACACACACACACACACACACACACACACACACAGGGCCGCTTTCTTAACGGCATGCCACAGCCTGCCAGGTAAAAACAAAAAAACATTCAACCACTTGCCAATCTATCTTCAGCAAAACTTTGATAAGAATTCCAAATAAAGAATTTTTCAGAAGTCAAAGAAACTTCTGGAAAACCAAAGGAGCACATCCCATTAACACTTTGGATCTGCTGGGACTATGACCAGGCAAAGCATGTGATGAAACGGCACCAGGAGGACCAGCTCACAGGAGCCAGGCGGCCCCTCCCAGCTCCTCAAGCTGCCTGGGAAGACTATGCAAAGCAGGGCTCTGCGACTGTACCAATCACAATCTGCGGTCTCCGAGGTAGAGATTTCCTCTGAAAATGAAACTCCTGGTGCCCCTTCCAGGCGCAGTGCGAAACATGCGGTCAAAGTGTCCTCCAACTGCGCTTGCAGCTGACTCACACAAGGCCTTCTTTCCTACGTGCCAGAGTGAGAGGAGGGGGAAGAGAAAAGTCTTGATGCTCTCGCCCCTGTACGTGCAGCGTTCTCCATTAAGACAAGGCAAAGTGAAGCATTCAGGTCTAGATGGGAGGCTTTTAAGTTTAACACCCTTAACTCGCCGCAAACCAAAATGTAACGTCAGTGAAAGAGCCAAGTGCTGCCTTGGCTACAGCAGCGACACTATTATAAGCACTGCCTGTGTGCAGCGTCGGGCTGATCGGCACGCAAATGTCGGTGCTGTGCCGACGTTGCCGTGACAGCGTGAGGCAGAAAACTTGAGGTCGCCAATTTCCTTTCACAATGCTGTGGAGAAGTTTGCTGCAACTGATGCTATTAGCGACAGCTTGTTCTCAGCGCTTCTATTTATGCCATTCGACACAGATACCCGCCAGCTGCTCTGGCTAATAATTACTTGCAATCATTGCATTTTTAGTGGTTGGTTCATTTTCGAGTTTTCGTAAGTATTCTTGGTACTGAAACAAATCTCTAAATACCATTTATTATAACACTGAGCTCTGTGATAACCTAGTACAGATTTTGTATTACGTGAATAAGTTCCAGATCAGCCATATTAGTAATAACTATCATTGCGGCAGCCACTGACTGAGCGTGCCCTCTGATTCATCAAGGTGAAAAGGATTTGTAACGGCCCCCGACCTTCGTGCCCTTACTGCAGCCAGACACTTCACTGTGACGAGCCAGGCCTCCAGACCACAGCCTCCCGCATTGCGACCAAGCAAGCCGCAAACCAGCTCACAAGCTCACCAGCCTACGCTGCTGGGTGGCGGGCAAGAGCCCACAGGGTTTCACCGCAGGCCTCAGCAGGAGGTGGAGTTGGCGCCACCAGGCTGCCTATCAGCATGCTGGCCTCAGCCAATCCTAAAGCAGGCACTTTTAAAACGTTCTTCGACCCGGAAGCCAAAAGGACCATCATGTCTTTTAATCTGAGCAGACCTGACACGCATTACACTTGTTTTTAAACAGTTAGAAAAATGATAATTAACAAGAATAGTTATAAAAAAAAATTCTTTTAACACTTATTTTCAACTTTTCTTTAAGTGTTTTAGTAAATATTCTGAAAGGATTTTCTTTCTGTGCTGCAGAATAATTTATTGCATTTGTGATCATTACGTTGAAATACCAATACTATATTTGACTCACTTTCTCAACAGCATATCTTTGGACTATGGGAGGAAACCCACGCAGACACGGGGAGAAGACGCAAACTTCCCATAGACTGAGTGGGGATCAAACCCACGTCCTCTCTCACTACCCAGGTGCTGTGAGACAGCAGCGCTACTCGCCGTGCTACCATTTATACTTTGTTCTGCATTCTTATTTATCCTATTCGTACCCTTGCGTAGTTTCCCCGAGTTAGACAATATTAGCATGGAAACTTGGCTGATTATTTTATTTGTGGACAAAATGTTTTTAAAGCAGCGATTGAGATAATGATGCAACTACATTCCACATCATTAAGGGGCCAAAGTTGCTTTTTCCGACACCTGTACTGTGGGTTTGTAAGAAATACTGCTAATATACACCATCTTGCACTGTTGACCAAATACACCATCATCCTTTTAATCAATCGTTTTGAATATTAGATGAAAAAAATAGTTGGGAAAAAGAAACATAATGTCCCTCATATTTCATGCAGTAAAAAAAACTTCACTGAATAAAATGTAAAAAGTCACTTTCCTTTTTTTTTTTCCCTTTTTAAATCCCACCAACCTCCAGAATGTTGATAAGGCAGCTTGCTGAGATACGTCACCTCACATTACATTAGTCAGAGAGCTACACGTCTGTACATCACAAGCAGTTCCTATTACCCAGTATCTCTCCACTTGGTTTGGGAGGATCAAAGACCTGGAAATGCCCATTTCATCTGAGCTCTGAACCAAACTATTTAGCAGTCTTGACTGATTTTCTGTCTCTGTGACAAAGTTTCTGCAACACCCATAAGATAAAAGGTGTGACAGCACTACCTTAAATAGCGTGCCTTTAACTCTCCGGAGTCCACTAAGTGAAGCGATTATGAAAGAACAGGCATCAGCACAGTCATCTGTTCCGAGAATCACTAGTGTTTCTTTTTCACACCCAAAGCGAACACCTTTGTCTGTCACATGGCACCAACTCATCCAATTTCCTCCACTAATGCAAGTAATGCAGGCAAACACCCCACCTCGCAGTAATGGTATCTGTGTTCAACAGGATGTTCTGAAGAATACTTTCTGATGGAGCAGACAGAGACAGACCTAAACTAGACAGAACTACATCATACTCCATGAAACTAAGACTGAATTTCTCACATTCTGGAAAAAACGTAGAGCTCCGCCCAAACGTCTTCCAAAGTGCGTCAAATGGAGGATGTTCTAATCAACAGCTTTCTTTACACACACACACACACACACACACACAGCGTGTGTGTAATCAATTTATTTCACGAGAATTGATTTGTATTAACAAACAACTAAGTATCAGATTTTTGACAAATCAGTTAATTTAAAACCAAAGAGTTATCAAACCACCCCCAATCCACAGTCTACATTTTTCATGGGAAAGAAAACTTGCAATTGCGTATTTTGTGACATTAACCACTGAGTGGCACTGACCTCATAACCAACAGTAATGACACATGTTTGAACACATTCAGTCTCTCAGTAAACTCAATATGATGTTGTTAAATAAACAAGAAAAGATTCACAGGCATAATTCAAAGAGTCAAAACTTTTACGTGCTGAATCGCACAGCACTAGTACACATATAACTGGTAATCTAGCTCCTGCTGGAAGAAACTTCCCCTGTTAACCGGCATCTAGACACACTGCACCGCCGCTGGAGATCAAGAATCGTGAATCAGGGCACGGGGCAAGAGCAGAAGGGAACACACAGTTAAAAAGCTCGGTGAGGTACCTGGATCTCCAGCTCGGCGATGTGTTGCTGCAGTTCCGCCATGGCCGCCATGTTATCAGCCTCACGTAGTCGCACTGCCATCACCTCCTCCTTGTTCTGAAAAGCAGAGCAGAACTGTCTGTCAGGCACATGTACCGCTGAGAGGGAATCTCACACAACAGCAACATGCTCACACTACTGTCGACCAATAGATGAGAAAGGAATACAGCAAATTTACAGTACGCTGCCACAGGTATGCACTTGTTCCAAACTGACTTCTTCAGTGTATGCTGCTTGCAGGTGGCACGGTGGCAAAGTAGCACAGCAGATGGATTGCTGACTTTAAATGGCCCATAGTCTGTGCATGTATGAGTGAACGTCACATCAGGAAGGCATCTGATTAAGAGGGTCATTTCGGGCCTTGTATTACCAGCCATAGCAGGATCCATTCCACACTCCCCTAGGCTGATGTCTCCACAGAAAGCAGTTATAATAATAAATCTGAAATGTCAACAAAGACAAGCAGTTTACTGCTGCCAATTTATACTTTATCAAAAACAATTACAGGGGAAATTTATGGCCCTTTTGATGCATCTGTGGAAAAGGGGGGGGAAATCGCAAAACCGAAGTAGCAACAGCGCAAATCTAAAGATTTAGCTTCATGAATCACATTTGAGAAAAGCAGACCTATGTATAAATCATTAACATTACACCTCCACATACAGTTTTGGCTCAGGAAGAAAAAAATGCTTTACTACTCCATGAAATCAAATGCGTCACATGTCAAATAACTGTTTCAAACCACTGACGGGACCTTCTGAAGTACAAAAGATGTAGGACTCCACATAACGCAAACGCAATACAATAAGAGCCTCAACGGGTATGTCTTGTGAAATTGCATCTGCAGGAGAGTGCTAAAGTGACACAGCCCTCGCTAGAGAGTGCGCCAAATGGTTGTGCAGTGCAAGCTGGATCGCCTGGAGATGTTATCTTCTGTACCACAGAAAGGAGAAGAAGCTGGTTCCTTTTTATGCCGGACCGCCGGGTCTCTTGTAGCGATGAAGAAATTGGGCTTTTGAAAACAGCCCATCCCAAGGGTGCTACCATGTGGGTGGCCACTGCTTTCCCAAGAGAGTGTTGGTCATTGCACTCATTGGACGTTGCCCATTCCATGAAAATCTGTGATGAATCACATGGGAAGATTCGGGGTGTTTTTTGGGCAAGTCCCTCAGTGAACCAGCCGACCGGGACAAAGATAGCCATCGTCCGGTAGAGGTAATTCACCAGGCCAGCTCTTGTATCAGAAAAGCCGACTAAATGGAACCAGAAAGAATCTAAATAATAATCCCCTTTATTAAGCCAGATGAATATTTCCCTGCTTCCCTAATTTGCTGTTCACCTCATTCTCTGAATGTTTTCCTCTTCCGTTGGTCAAGCCGGTTTTTAAAACCTGTCATCAAAAATTCAATCTCATCGTCAGATCTGTCATTCATCAGTTTCATGAGGACAGATGAACTCCTCCGTAGGGAATACCCTACCTTGCACTCTATCTCGGCCTGCTTGCGCTTGATCTCCTGCAACTGCACCTGTAGGCCTTTGTTCTGTGCCATAAGCAGCTGCAGTCGCTCCTGCAAGTTGCGGTTCTCCTGCTCCGCCCGACGCAGCTGGTTGCTCTGGATCTGGTTCTGTACACAAACGCCAGGAGAGAACGAATGCAGGAGGCGGAGGACAACAAAGGTGTTACACATCCTATGACTGCTCCCACAGCTTGGAAGCATCTGTCACTCGCATATCCACATGCAATCAGAAAAAAATGCTTGCGTCACCATATTTTTTTCAAAAGATACTAGTACTGCTCAAAGTTATATTATTATGCAACACTTGTTACATGGGATTAAAAAAGCTACTAAACAAACATCACAGTTGAGCTCCAAGTCTAGATTTGCATCAGTGTAGAACACCTAAAATACATGGCTTGGAACAAGACTAAGATTTTCAAAGATCTACAACGCACTCTGCTGGTCAGCTCTGACCATTTTATACTAATGGTCAGTGAGCATAGAGCATCTTGGAAAACACCTGAAAGACTCTCGGTTATGCAGGCCCAGGAAAATGCCAAACTGATAGGGATGGGGTACTGACCTGCGTTTCCAGCTCCAGCATCCTCTGGCGCATTTCCCGGAGCTCAGCTTGGGCCTCAGCTTCACGTAGCCGCACACTCATCAACTCGTCCTGCAGCTCACATACTGTGTTCTTCCTGGGGCTCTCCTTCCAGCGGACTGTTGTTCGTGCAAGGTGCTTCTGTTGAATGCGTACCAAAAAAAAAATCTTAGACTAATAGTTCTGAGAGTACACACAGCACACATTTTCTCTGCCCCGCCAAATTAATCTTGAACTTGTCATTTTCTGTATCGGCAAAGGGCACACAAAATAAATGAAATTGGATGTGTCCAAGAGAAGCTGCGTTTACCTGAGATAGGCCCTGCTCCATGCCTTCCCCCAAAGGGCTCACCTGCCAGTGCTCCTCCAGGTCTCGCACCTGCTGCCGGAGCTCCTTCAAACCCATCACAGCCTCTGCTTCCCGCAACTTCACTCCAATCAGCTCCTCCTGTAGGCGCGCCACGTTGTTCTCATCCGGAAGGGCCGTGTTCCTCTGAAACACGCACACACATGCACAGAGTTAGTGGCAGCCATATCAGCCTTGGAACAGTTCCAATATTCACAATAGACACTTTACAGGATCATCCACTATGGCCTTCAGTGGGCAAGAGGACATACATCTCAGAGAAAAATACAAGGAGTGCATTACATTAACAAAAGAAGAGATTTGGATGCAGACATGATTCTAGAGTACAGTTAAATTGTCACAATCCACACCTTTTCCATGTCTAGGATCTTGTCCTGCATCTCCTTAAGAGCGCTCTGAGACTCGGCCTCCTTCAGCCGGACTTGCACAAGCTCACGCTCCAGCTGCAGGATGAACTCCTCGGTGTACCGTGGGATCACCTTGGGCTACAAAGGAGACACAAACGATACTCATTCACACATCAGACAGCACCCCCTGCTACTCCTTGGCTTCCGGCTCGCTCGTCTATTGTTCCAACCCACCCCCCGAACCGCTCACCCTCTCTGTCACATCCCACAGCTGCAGAACCCGGCTTCAACACGTGTAGGGTGCTTGAAAAGGACAAGTAAAAACAAGGAACCTGCCACCTTTCCCTGAGCAGCATCATAAATTTTTAATTGTGAGGGCATTGTGAGGACTATGAACACACATTATGCAAAATGTCATGGTACACAAACCAGACGACACGCCACCACTTCATGTATGCACACTGAAAAAGCCCATTAATAGTTAAACAGCTCCTTTGGCTGTAAGACAAATGAATACGTGCTCTGAAGTATCGGTCGTGTGAAGCAGTTCCAGCCAAATTCCACCCATGGTGAAGGAGGTGGGGCCCAAAACAAACACTCAACAGCAGCATTTGTTATATCCAAGTTATTCAAAAAACGTTACCTTTTTCTGTTTATTAGTTATTGATTTAATAATTATATTTGTTTTTATATGCATCAATTGATTTTAATGTCATCTGAACTCAACAAAAACAAAACGGTATTACATTTATTACAGCTTTAACTAGGATTTTTATAGAATCTAACCTGCGAACAAATCGAGGGCCATCTCCTTTAGGCTATTTTTTACTGATAATGATTTTGGTAAACGTGACTCAGGATTAATAGACAGACTGAGGTTGGCAGTTGAGTTTATAAGGTAACTAACTATAACACTGCTGGCAGTCTGACGGAAGGCTGTGAATGGGGTTGGGCAGAAAATGTGGTGGAGCTAAAGGACAAACGTAGGAACAAGTGCTGGAAGACACATTTACATTTCCATTGGGTTCTGTGAAAATGTATTTATTTCATGAATTGCACACATTCATCTCTGACACAATACAACTACCTAAAGCATTGTGCCTCCAGCAAGAGACCATTTCTGTGATGAGAGGCACACAATGCGCACGCAAACTCAAATTTAAGTAAAACACTTTGTTGACATACGCAGACAGTCAATACACAGAGAAAGCAGCTGGGCGAGACCATGGAAGGGGATCCCCAGGAGGGCTTCCTACGAGTGGCCCCTGCAGCTGTTCCTGGAAAGTTCTGGTCAACTTGAAGGCACCCTCCAAGTGCACAGCTAATCTTCCGCTGGTCATTCCCCTATGGGCTGGGGGGTCGAGGTAGGGAGGGGCCTGGCTCCTTACCCCTTGCAACTGCTGGTGTTGCTGGAGGTCTCGGATGGTGCCTTGGGCCTGCTCCAGCTGGGCACTGGCCTCCTCACTCTGTTGCCTGACCGTGGCAAGCTCCCGCTTTATCAGGTAGTTCTCCTCTGCTTCCTGGGCTCGTGTCACTTGCCCCTTGGGACATAGTTACCGGGTTGAGGACGCAGGGACGCGAGTGCAGCGGATGGGAAGGGCATCATGTGGTTATCTGCATGCCAACTAAAGGGCCGAGCTGGACTTGGGAGAAGGCGAGGGGTAGTGCAAGGAGGAGGGAGTAGTACTGGGTTATTGGGCCCATAATGGGTCTACAGGAGTTTTTTTTTCCATGTTTCATCTGGCTTAGCTCTGCATGTGGTGAGTCTCAGTTATGGATGGCATGCGGTTATTCAGCTGTTCATGCAATTTCTCTCAAGTTGAGGCCTCCAGAGACAGCAGTTTATCGTTCCTGAACGTTAAGGCGGATTATGTCATTCTGTTTTATTCCACTGCAACCTTAGCCTCTTCAGCACAAATTATGCAAATTATAGGCAATGCATGCAAATTTGAGAGGTAAAGGAGTATTAAGAGACATTTAAGCAAGATTTCTAGGCATAAGGAGCAGGTGAAGAAATACCTGGATCAATCTATCTGCCAAGGAAGCACTTTCCTATAAAAGAAGGAAAGAAATACATAGAAGCACAATAGAGAAAAAACATAGAAAAAATTTAAAACAAAAAGTGACAATATTGATTTTCACAGCGCACACACACACACAAGGTCATTTTCCTTTTCCACTCGTTTTGGTAAAAAAGAATTACAAAGCCAAATTTCAACAACTGATCTAATCTCACAGGAACTAGCTAACCAAGGCTGTGGAATAGGAAAAGCTCAGGATGTGGATGAAATGGTGAACATAAGCTGTGCAAAGCAGAGTGAATCAGTCACAGAGAGACACAGAGAGAGCGGGCTGAAGCCAAGCAGAGGACAAGGCAGAACTGTCAAAATGAGTCTGGACTGTTGAGCAGTAGGTGAGCTCCAATACTAGTTAAAGTACCATCTTTCCCAGTTTGGATTGACATCCTGCTTCCAGCTGACTTGTTGTGCGACCCTGTCTTACGATAGGGTGGAATTAGCCAGGTGCACAGTGCAGTCGGGGGAAGTGGCTTTCTTTACACACCCTTATCCTCTATACCACGTAGAGTCCCAGTCATAAAGCAATGAAACCTGTGACCCGCATGCTGCCCATTTCTACAGGCTCAACCCATATTTCTCAGTGCTTCCATATCTGTCTCAAAGAGCCATCAGCCTGCACAGATCTTCCACTCATTTGAGACTCAACTGCTGCAACAGGCCTTGTATCCATTTTACTTACCTGTTCTGCAACTAACTGAATACCTTGGCCTGCTGTAACTTGGAATAGAGACTACCATGTTAGATTTCTACTCTCCAAAGTACTCTACCAGCCAATGCATGCTCAGGTGTCATGGTTAATCACTTACGCATAGGCATATTAGTAGACCAATGGTGAAGGAAAGGCACGCTCACACAGACAAACTAGCTAACGAAAATGGAGCTCTGTGTTACATGGGTGGAGCCCCCAATGGCACTGATGCCATCTGTGCTCGACCCCATTTCCAGCAGCACTCACTTTCTCCAGAGTGTCAATCCTCTGCTTCAGAAGTCTGTTCTCTGTGCGCAGCCTCTGCAGAACAGTTATTTCAGTCACACACTAAGCACTCTTTAGTGGGCTAAATTTACAGTTATGTAAACCTTTGGAAATGCATTGTGTGAAAAACAATTATGCAGTTTATTTCAAAATATCCTACTGAGAAAAAGAAAATTCTAGGTCTTCTACAAAGTTGCCCATGATAAACGTGACATCTTTTGAAAATTATAGAATGTCCTTTGGAAGGTACATTAGTCCTTAGCACTATACCATGTATAGATTTGGAGGTAAATGTACAAGCATGTGCTCCAGAGTGAACAAAAATGGTTTTGTCTCAGGAGGCCAAGATAACTTTGGTAGGTCACATGTATTCATATGTACAAAATATCTAGACTCACCTTGATCTCTACCTGCTCTTCCATCTCCTTGGTTTTGATTGTAGTGTACTCCTTTTCTAACCTGAATACATGCAACCAAGCACACAAGTGTGTTCAGTGTCACATCATCATTATTAAATAGTTTTTCATGATGGCAAAGTGCTCCTGGGTCTCATATCTGTTACAAAACTAACTCAGATGAGCAAATTCCACTCTGTCCCATGAAGTTTCCAACATTGTTTCAGCATCACCAAAAAAACCAGACAATCAAACTTTAAATAAAACCCTGATAATTTATCCATTCAGCAGTATGCCAAACTAATATGGGAGATCCACTTACTTCTTCATTTTCTTTGCATTGTACTTGACCTGGTACGCAGTCTGGATGACCTTGTCAGGGCCACTGTCCAGTTGATGCGGTATGACCTTCTGGAAATGCTACATCGAGAAGGTGGAGAGTATTCACTACAAGGATACACAGAACTGCTAATTAAGTCATTTCAACTTTGACCCCTCAGTTCACCGAACACATAAGCCAATTTTACCTGCAGCATCCCTTCCATGTCAAGCTGCATGAGTTCAGCCTGGTTCATCTGGAGAATCGCCAGCCCTACTCTGAACACAATTTCCAGGCCCTAGTAACGACAGGATTGGTCAGAGTCTCACTTATACTGCAGTACCATGGTTCCAACATCAGGTGGTGCTTTTACACTGCATTCATACTGGGTTGCCAAAATAATTTTTGTTAAGCTATAATTGAAGGTAAAAGTTATGTAAAACTGTTAAAGTACAGTACATTTAAGAGGACAAAAAGCTGTTTGAATCAATCATTAGTTATATTATTCTTGAAGCCAGTAGAAGAGCTGATACTGAGCTGATAGAAGAGCTGATTTATAATGTGAAGGTTGCTGGTTCAATCACCACCCATTCCTTGCTACTGCTGTTAAGTATCCTTGACAAGCTACCACCTCTGAATTGCCTCACTAGAAAATACCAAGCTATCTAAACCTCCTAAACACTAAAAGTAACTTTGGAAAAGAAAAGAGAAAAAAAAAAAAAAAAAAAAAAGTGTCAGGTATGCAACAAATTAAGTATTTTTCACTCTGCAGGGAATTTGAGCGGCACAATGTTGAGGTATCTCACCTCACACATGAATATGTCAAAGATCCGGGTGGCGATGGGAAGAGGAAAGGAGGTAAGGAAGATTGTGAGGAACCAAGAGGAGGCATACATTGAGGTGTGGAAACTTTGAGCCTGGAAGTGCATGTGGAGCTCCGGAAGCTGCTCCTGGGGAAGGAACCATGGAGACAAGGAAGGAGATATCCTATATTATTACCCATGAAGACTTCACTCTTTGCAACCCTCGGCTCCAAAGAAAACCCTCAGTCCCCCTTTCCAGCAATGTTTTGCCACAGGACACAATGGGAATAATTCGTACATCTTGCAGAACAAGTACCTGTAACACAACCTAAACCTTTGGGTAGCACAGTGGCACAGTGAATAGTCCTGCTGTTTAACAGCACCTGGGTGTTGCAAGAGGATGTCAGTTTGATTCCCGCCTAGTTTGTGTGCATGTTTGCATGTTCTCCCCATGTCTGCGTGGGTTTCCTCCCAGAGTCCAAAGACATGCTGTTCAGGTCCATCCATAGCATGTGAGTGACAGAGTGTGTTCCACTGGTGTATGGATGAAAGTAGTGTACAGTACTAGCATTGTAAGTCACCTTGGTGAATAAAGGTAGGGGCTGGTAACACTACATAGAGTTCGCTGGAACTCGCTTTGGAAAAAAGCATCTGCTAAATGAATAAATGTAAAATGCAGGCAGATAACTCAGTGGTGCCTTCTACAGGGGACACATGGTATGAAGCTGGCACTGGGAAAATAGTCAGAAGTCCAGGCACCTGCTGTGTGCTTCAACCTTACCTGTATCATGCTCTCAAACTGGTACATACAGAGACCCAGCTCTGCCATGCTGGGCTTGAAAAGTTCCCGAAGTCTGTAATCTTGCATCAGCTTCACAAAGACACAGAAGGCCTCTTCTTCAGGCATCTGAAGGAACAAACACATGTTTGCTGTGTATCCCAAATACAGAGAAGGAACCCAACCAGCAACCCAACCAACTAATTTCAACAACCGCTTATCCTGAGCGGGGTCGCAGCGGGCTGAAGCCTATCCTGGAGACATTGGGTGCAAGGCTGAAGGGGATGGACAGAGCACACTCTGGACAGGACACCAGTCCATTGCAGGGCCACAACTAGGGTCCCAGGCACGCAGCTGGGCAAAGGTACTGTGGCAACTGCAGGGCAAGCACCTTGCTTAAGGGCACCATAGCTGGAGGTGGGGATCAAACAGGCAACCTTCAGACCCAAAGGCAGCTGCTCCAACCACAACGCCACCAGCCGCCCCATAGCAAGCAACCCGCACTAAACAAATAAAACAACAAGGCAGACTAAGGAAGGAGACTCTTCACCTGCATGAGCAGCAGTCCCACGATGAAGGCACTACCCTGGCAGTAGCCCACCTCTCGATCCACCAGCGAGTAAGCCTGAAATGACAGGAAGAGATGGCATAAGAACAGAGCTAGCTGGGAGGACAATGACTTACACATGGTGTTTTGGTGCAGTTGGCCACTATTATTGATTACACAGAGAAACACACCATTTGGGCAAATAAAATTTGTGACAGGCAGAGGGAGGGAAACAAAGTGATGCAGTGAGCATACTCAATGGGCACAGTTAAGTGACTTCCTGTTGTGCTGGCTATCATAGGTACAATATACTCTCTTTGCACTACCAAGTAGGCTGAGGGAGTGGCCTTGGAGCGCACAGTAATCCTCAGAGGCATTCAACCAATGAGCTGCCATTAGCACAAGACTATTTCAGCTTGCTGTACTGCGCTTGTGCCGATATGTCTCAGAAACACTGAGAAACAATGTGGACTTCATTCTAACACATGCAAAGAATAGGAAAATGCAACAACCAAAACAGCATAAAAAAATTAAAATTAATATTTAATGCCAGGTTAGTGAGTGCAATGAGACAAGGAACTCCAGTCTCGTTTTCCTGTTGAGTCAAAAAGCTGATGTTATATTTCAACCAACTTTGTCTGCCTTAGATACTTACATTCAAAAACTAACAGTAAAATTAAATACAATGGCTAGAAGGAGCAATGTTTTTTCATTCAGGGCTTAACATTAGTTTCATCTGGTAAACTCATTATTTAAATGTTTTTGGTCCTGAATCACTACAGATCTCATACTACTATGGACTGTGATTTAAAAGGTTTGTTAAAATGAAATACATGCTATTAACCACACAAGCTTAAAATGTAATACTGTTTTTGACTCTCAGACTTGGTAAACACCAATGCCAGAAGCTCACCTTCATCACATTGAAGAGCACCTCCTGTCCCAGACTATCCTTCTCCTTGAAGAACTCATGCTCAGGGTACGTACGGGCAATATCCCTGCGAATCAGCTTCTCGCAAGGGGATGTCATCTTCAGCAGCTCCGAGTACTGGTCCTTGATGGGCATGTTTTGAGCATTGCACAGCAGCTGCCAGACTATTGCCCGGAAGTGATGAGGAATCCCTCTCCTGACCAGCTCCTAAAGAGAAAATGTCACATTATAGCAATTAAACAACACACCAGACAACAGAGAAATAGGAATTATATTGCTTTCTTACAGCTAAAACTGAATCAAATTTTTTTTTTTTTTCTTTTTTTTTTTTAAACACCAGGAATCCACCGATGTACACTCAAACATGTACTTGTTCATACACTGCAAGGGTGTTAAGATGTGAACCGTTAAAACCTATTATGTATTTTGATTTGAGATTACTGAGGGCAGTTGATAGTTTATTGCTGTGAGCCACTGACTTATAATTGAGATAACCAGGTTCAAACCCCACCTCCCTGTATAGCACCCTTAAACACAGAACTTACCATAAAATGATACAGCAAAAACTAGCCAGTTGTGTAAATGAGTAAATAACTAAGCAGCTTTCCACAGAACCAACAGTAATTTGTTTTACAGAAAAGCAACACCTAAATTAATAAGCAATTTAAAAAATGATGAGCGACATCCTTTTGTTCTTAGTTTGAAATTATATTACTTCAGCTGTCCTCTTGCATCCACTTTATCTGAGCACACAAATAAGCCAGTCACTCCCCTCCTATCATTTTGCACACTACAGCCATCCACCATGTCATGCATCTTTGTTAAATGCATTTCCATGCTGCTATTTTTTGCCCAGCGATGCTAGCTGCAGATGTTAATGTTCTCTGGCTGCATTTGCACCAAACTGGTGGAAAGACATTGAGCCTCTCTCACCAGTGTTCTAGGAACACAATTATTGTGGCAGAAAGCAGTGCTACTAAAGGAGTGTGGATTCTATGCTGCACAAACTGACATTAGACACATGTATAAATTCCCTCATTCACTCACACACAGGCTGGAATACACCACAAGACCCCCACACTCTTCTGCTGCAAAATGTTAACATGCAACTGAGAACTGGACAGCCTCTGCCTTAATTTGGTATCTCAGTACAGCTCTTAAGTATTGTGCTCACACAGAGTAAAACACTTAGAAATTACCATCACATTCCCTTACTCCTGCAAAAAGACATTTTTATAATACCTGATGAGGCAACCAGCCCTGGAAGGGGATGCGATGTAGCCATTCTTTTAAATTTGAATATCTCCGAAAGACTGGCTGTTATATAAATGCATCATGGGGCAGGGTGTAGAGGAGGAGTTAGAGCTTGCCTTGAAGGACCTAGGTTCAAATCCCTGCTCCTGCTGTAGTGCCTTTGAGCAAGGTACTTACCCTGAATTGATGTATGAAAAATTAGACAACTTTATAAACTGGCAAATCATCGCTGGCAAGTAACTTGGTTTACAAATCTAATGTAAGAAGCAGCATGTTTTCTTGACCAGCATGTGGAACCACTAGTTTACTAAGCCAAGTGGTCATCAGTAAATACACTAAACAGGTTAAACCTGCATTTTAGGTCCAAAATCAAGTCCACCAACATTGCAGAAAGACATCGATAACCCTTTGTATTTCTCTCACGAAATTTCAGGCTTAGGAGTCAAAAATCTTCTTGGGAAATAAACGATGAAGCAGTATAACCGTTAAGATGGTGATGATTTGCAATTTTGGTTTGTGTTTTTCAAATGTACATGAGGCTTTTCTTTGGATAATGTGGAAATCAGTTCCGACATTGAAATCTGATCCACCAGAAATTAATCTATTCTTATACTGAAACTAAGGTAGCCGCTTAGCTACTCTAATTGTATTAGAGAAAAACTTCATGTCACATTCAATGGCTGTAACAGAAAGCACAGCTCACTCACTGAGATGGCTGTTAGACAACAGTGCTAATCAATTAATGACCAATTGCTAAACCTCCTAAAGGATTTTAACAAGGTTTCCTCATTTGTTTTTAGTCATGTTCCAGCGCTCACGATTTACTCTTAACTGCATATGCATGATCGTACTTTGACTGTAGTAGGTATGAATTAATAATTGAATTGCCATTGAGTCTGCAAGAGATTTAAGAGAAAAAGTCATGTTGCTTCCTAGTGTAAAGAAGTTGTATCAATAAACCTGATAGTAAAACATGCAGAACCTTCATAGAATTGCAGGACTTGTTTGTTAAACTGAAATTATTGAGAGATGTGATATAATGGTCCTGTTTTTGGCAACTTTTAAGCCAAGGATGGCCAAGAGAGGCAGGCGCACAATCACCTTGAGCTGCTTCTCCTTTTTCTTGCGCACCTCCTCCCACTCGTTGACAATACGCCCCCACAGGATCCATGAGTCCTCCTCCAAATGGGACAGGTTGGAAGAAGCCGAGGAGCTGGACACAAGGGAGGAGCCGCTGTTGCGGCGAGAACCGTTTACGGACTTCAGGGACTTGCTGTCTGTCTCCAGGAGCCTGCATGAGTGTGGGACAAGGAGGGGGTGTTGGGAAAACAGCCAGCAATGGGTCAATAAAACATCAAAGAACAATTCATAGAGCTGCCCACAAATATACACAGTTCTTCCATTACTCCAGCCACATTCCAGAAATATCCCCTCAAGGTGTCAATACACACACAAACTTCAGTTACAATGACAAGCGGCAAACAGAAACGAGAAACATGTGCTTTGGGACAAGCAGCACAAATTAGTCTGAACATGACTTTCTGGAAAGTCACAAATATACAATGTCAGCATAAAAAGAAAGCAGTGAAAGGGGAAGTCAGCTATTGCATTACTACCATAGAGAAGCTGAGTTAATGGCAAATGAGTAGGGCAGGGGGGCAAGCTCATTCTCGCACCCAACTAACAGAATAAGTCTTAGCAGTTACTAAATTTCCAGTGGAGCATTAAATATTAAGCATTAGCACACAGAAAGAAGCCATCGCATCCCTGCTGCTACGTGACATGCAAACCCAATCCAAAGGCCTCCACACAAAAGACGTGCCCTTTTGAAGCACGCCAGAAAGTTGGTCCTCCACATCTCGGGTCCCTGACAACGTTAACTGACCAGCAGGGGATGCCTATGGTGGCGATGGCCTCCTCCTGAGCAAACAAGATGATGTCACACCGCAATCTCAGCCTGGACTAAGACTGATGATATGTTTCAGATGCTGGAAACTTATTTAAATATGCCTGTTCGCACAGCTTTGCTCTGAGCAAAGCAAAAAAAACCAAGGGACAAATGAACAACAAAGGAATACATGGTTCTCTTCTGAAAGCAAATGCAGTCAAAAGAGAGAAGAGATGCACAAAAAGATACAGTAGTGCTGAAGGATTCTATGAGCACAGTCAAATTTTATGAGTTTAAATTTAAGCCATCAACCTGATGTGATGGTCAGCAACATCAAAATGAAGAACATTCCAGCAAAAAATGGATTCCATTAAGCTGGAAACCAGTAATCCTCAAGAAATACTTGAGAAACACAAACTGATTTATGGTGTTTTTACATTACTTTGAACTAAAACTATACACATTATGTACCCTGTTTAAAGCCACTACCACAATATTGCTTTTTTAAACTGACTTTGCGGTTAGCGGTCCAGCTCTTCATGGGCTTCCTGATTTTTACATCATATGTACAAGGTCAGAGAAATGCACATTGTGGTGTGTGCATCTTAGTGTGACGGTACTCCAGGCCAGGCATTCTGCTGTTCAAACACTTCAAATTAAGATTCTAGAACTGCTGGGAATCACAGCAGTTATTTCTAACAGGGAAGGCTTAGGGAGAGATGCACTCATCAATACACATCTTCAAACAGATAGGAACCACAATAGGTAATTCTAGTGGAGAGGGTGGAGAAACACACACCCTAATAATTGCATCAATGTATCCCAGGAATGGAAAAGGTTTGTGTGTTTTGACAGCTGGGAGGACAAGCAAGTTATGAGCTCACAGACCCTCGCTGCTAAAGTCATAAAAACAATTTAAAGTACAAATGTGCAGAAATTCGTAAAAGTAGCTTAGCACACCAGCGGGACGCACGCTATGATTCACTGTGTTGGGAAAAATAGGTCAGAAGCATGGGGTGAATCTAACAGGGCTTGTTGCATGGAAAAACAACAACAACAAAAAGCAGGCTGGCAGTAATGTAAGAGGCTCTTGCAGCACTTTTTTTTTTCCAGAGGCCCAGAATATTGGGACTGAGCCAGCCCGTTACTAGAGGGAAGGAAACTCAATCCGGTACCTGACAGTGGAAAAATGCTCGGCGGGCTGACGAAGAACTGTGTCCTCAGATAGAAACCAGACTCCGGAAAAACAAGACTAGGCCTCCAGCCAGCATGTGAACACCACCACAACTTGCTGGAGGGGAGGGAGAGTGACCGCTTGTAACGAATGGGATCCAGGTTCATAGGCTGATCTCACACTGAATTTCAAAGATTAACATTTCTTAACAAGCAAATTTCAGTGTAGGTTTTTGCTACAGAACAGCTAAGAAACCTGTGCAGGTAGCACAAATTGAAGTGTCAAGTAATGTATATTGAACTATTAAAACTGAAGTACCAAGATCATTAATGTGAAGTTTTGCAAGACAAATGACATTAACATACTGGGAGTGAGCTATAGACCAATGACTTAAAAACGCATAAAAATAACCTCCACAGTTTATATCAGTACTAATATTAATCTAAACACCAAAGATACACAAAAACTCAAATTTTAATTTAAAACACTGTAGCAGTGCGCCCACATTCAGTAATCTTTTCTGCACTCCGTGAACTGGCTGGCACCTGTCGAGAGCTCCCAAATGACAACAAACAAGAGATCAGGGAGCAGAATCAGCACAAGCAGGCTAAATTCACCAGCAGGAAGCACAATTCAAATATTTGAACAACTGTACTTTATGCTACCACTAGGTTACGTTTTCAATGAACTCAGGATACACAACATGAATTTCTCTATGGGACACACACTATAATCTAAAAATCAGATCTAAGTTTATGCCACAGTCACTTTCAGGTAAAAATTAACCAGCATGTAAACAGCAGCATTTCATGATAATCAAAATGAATAAGGCAAAACGTTTTAAAAAAAAAAAAATCTAAAAAGCTTTTAGTGACAATTAAACCAAAGCAACAGGAAAGCCACAAATCTAATAAATTGGAAAAACTACACATTTTAGTAGGCTTTCAGGTGACAAAGTACTAAAGACACCCCCCCCCCCAAATGTACCAAGAAAGCTGTGGGGTGGTAAAAGAATCCACTTAAAATTTATTAATTTCACTGAAGCTTTTCTCCAAAGCAAAGTACAATGATTTACCCATTTATACAGCTGGGTAATTTTTACTAGAGCAATTCGGAGCAGTATGTTGCTCAAAGACATACCGGCAGCAAGTGGGATTTGAACTTACAACCTTTGAATCCAAGAGCAGCAGCTCCACTATGTGACCTGCTGCACTTACCAGGAGAAATTCATACTGCCCTCCTGGAGTCTTGCAAGTTGGGGAATCCAGGTGAGGAAGCAGTTTCAGGCTGCCTGTCTGACTGCATTGTCACATGGGCTGCAGTACAGCTCAAAAGGGCAGGGTGAAATACAAACAGACGCACAGGCGCACATGCTCCGTCACAGTTTACAGTGCAGGGACCTTTCATCTCAAAACCCTTAAGTGCACAGTGAAGCTGACTACATGTACCAAACACTGCTGAATGGCACCACGAATCAAGCACTAAATATGCTGCAATGTTGGGAGGGGGAACCTCTCTTTCTACAAAATCAGCCTCTCCACACCATAGATATTCAATTTTATTTTGATGGTTATAAAACAAAATGAAAAAAGTTATCCCTGTGTGTAACCATAATACAAAATGACGACAACACTGCATTTGTTTTAAGATATAGAAGGAAAAGAGCATAAATAAAATGGGGGAAAAAAAACATTTTAGTAGGCTTTCAGATGATAAAGGCACTAATCCCCCAACAAAGTCTCCAGATGCAGCAAAAAAAAGCTACGGTGGTGGTGAGAGACTCCACTTTATTACATTGAAATGTTTAACGTGACATTAAACAGATTAAAACATTAAAAATTAAAACATTATGCTTATCAGGTGCAGCAGGGAAATATACTTTTAAGCATGGTGTGTTTTTTTTTAATGCAAACATGGGGCTGTTACATCACCATGACTGCAGAAAAACACCCCACCACCTATCAGCTAGGAAGGAATGAAGGAATCTAAAGATGTTTGCAAAAGATAGTCTGGCCCAGAGAGCTTGACCCATATTTGTCCCACCACTTCTCAGGCTGAATCAGAATTTGGACAAGTCAGGTCAGCAGCTCCACAGCATGAACCCCTTAGCTCGTAGGAGAGTGAGAGAAGAGAAGCAGCTGTAGAGAGGCATCGATCTGAAGTAGAGGGTCCCACAACACAAGCAGGCAGGCCTCACCAAAAGCCAGAAGCACATCTGTATGCCTGCCCAACCCCCACCCGTAGATTTCCCACAGAAAAAAAAAAAAACTCATGTGTTGTTCTAAGGTGTAAATCAGTTACCATCTCAGTCAGTTTGAATGCCTAGAGGACTTCAGTCCCACATGTCTGTTTTCTCCCATCCCCTTAGCAGTGGGAAGTTCTGTGACAAAGCAGAGATCCAAATGCAATCCTACTTTTTCGGCTCGCCGCTCCGGGGGGGGGGGGGGTTGAAAAACAGAAACCCCATTGCCGGCACTTTAACACACCCTAAGGTAAGGACGCATCTCTGTCCTGGTAAAGTCCATGACATTTCACCTTAACATTCATTAAATCTTAGAACATCTCTAAAGTCTCTCTGGTTTATATACATTCTTGAGTTAATTAATATATTATTAAACAATGACTATTAATTCATATTTAGAACACAGTGTCACTATCACACAATTTAGCTTAAATATGTAGTTCATATTTACATTTATAGATATTTGTAACAGCATGGTACCACAGCAGGTAATGCAGGTGCCTCACTGTCCCTGGGCTGAGGGTTTGGACATGGGCTCAGATCCTGCCCACTCTGTGTGGAATCTGCATGTTGTACTCATGTTTGAGTGGGTTTTAGTCTGGGTTGCTATTTGAGCACAGAGAAGATTAAAGAGCTCCAAAGCCTTTCCTTCATTTTGTGACAATCTGGTAGATGGTGTTGCTGAGAATAAAACTGGCATCTCCTGTCGCAGCTTCTTCCTCTGCAGAGTTGTCGGTTGCTTAGCAGCAACAACAGTGATCAGTGCGATGGATTGCAGAGGAAAGGAAGCAATTATTCACACCCACAAGAAATGAAGGTACTACAATTTTAATACATGAGAGGCCTGGATGATAAAATTCCGCACTTTAATTGGACCCATTTTCCAGGGCTACATCCCAGCATGAAATTAACAGAGAAGAAAAGGCCAAGACAAAGTTCCAGGCATGCAGGAAGTATCATTGTGCACAGAACATTGATTCAAATGATATGGAAAGGACTGTCAGTGTCTGAAGGGACAGGGGAGGTGACATGCTGAGTCAAAGGGCACAGCTGTGCCCCCTACATCCTGTCTCTTTAAAATTGGGGAGGAGCAAAGGTCACGGAACCCAAAGACAGCCAGAGAACAGGCAGGACACTCGGCCTTCTGTTGCCCCTTTCAGTGCTCAGCACTCAGGGGTCAGAAGATTAAAACAAGCACTGTCTGCCAGTGCTGTAGCCTTCCACACTGCTGTGGAAGGGGGGTGTCGATTTATAGGACTCGCTCCCTTCAACAAACTGGACACAATCCTTTTTGTTTAAAGACAAACCTTCACCTGCTTCCAGTCAGCAAACCAGCAGGACGATGTCTCACAAACCCTTACAGCTTTCTGGAGATGTCACAGCAACAGATAGACAGAGCAAGATAACTCACTGTACCCCACAGAAAATGCCAGGGCTCCTGACACAAAGCCCCCTTTTGAAAAGAATAAAAGGAAAATCCAGGGAGGGGCACGTCCGTTCCCGTTCCAAGCACATAGGGTAAATATGCCAGTAAACCTGTGAGACATGGCCCTCTCTTTCATCAGCCTAAACCGCTTGTGTGCGTTTGAAGTTTATATACCAGCAGAAGCTATGCTTTCTCAGACGCAGCAAAGCAGGGAGCGGCCTGAGTGTGAGAAACTCAGGCTACAAAAACGGGCAGCTCTGGTATAGATGCCCGGCAGCAGATCCTCTCCTGGGTCCACAGAATGGAATTCATTATTTGTTCTCCCCAGGGAATGACAGTAAAGCAAAAGACCAAGCCCATTTCACCAGTTTCCACAAGTACAGAGGGAGCTAGAAGACTTTTACCCAGCCCCATTTACCAACAGGATGCCCCCTAGGTCCTCATTAAAAACTGAGCTTCGGTAAGAAGCTCCTCACTTCAGACAGATCACTCTTTCCTGAATGGTCAAATTTCCCATTATGCACTGCACAAGTGGAAACACCGGAAAATTGCCTATATTGGTCTCTTGTGGTGGTGAACAACACAAAAACAAAGTGAAAACAACCAGACAGCCAGTGCAGTGGTGATTTACTGGTGGACGAGTGCTGAAATGCATCGGTGTACTCAACAGACCAGGGTGAACAGCAACTCCCATCTATTCTACTCCCTGTGTAATTTTTCTCAGGCTGGCAACGTCTGAAAGCAAGAGATAAGCTTCAGCATGTGCCAATTAAT
Source organism: Scleropages formosus (assembly GCF_900964775.1). Taxonomy (NCBI): domain Eukaryota; kingdom Metazoa; phylum Chordata; class Actinopteri; order Osteoglossiformes; family Osteoglossidae; genus Scleropages; species Scleropages formosus. The sequence continues at coordinate 12,233,236 of NC_041830.1, read as the reverse complement.
ATGGGGAGGGAAAAACACAGCGGCTGTCTATTTCCCGAAAGCCAATTAAGTCAAACAACTGCTAAGCCATACCTCAGGACAATGGTATGAGCAGGAAGAATGTTTTTAACACTATTCACTTGGACTATATCATATTAAAATAGCACTGAAAACCTGCCATCACTGTTTTCTGTGTTAGACTCAGCCAGGATCAAGCAAAGAACTGCAATTAGAAGCCAAGCAAACTATAATGGCCCATCACGGAGTGTCATGGTCAACTACACAACACCTGTACGATGTACTCGCTCACCTGTTCTGCTCCTCCAGCTTGGCCAGCAGCTCCACATCATCTGGGCTGAGCTGAGAGGGTGAGGATGGTGAGAGGGCAGGGGTGGACAGGCTGGTGGAGGTAGATGGAGTGTGTAGGGAAGAGGTGGTAGAGGGGGGGTGCAAGGAGGACGGAGGGGCCACCTGGCTAGCCATCTGACTGACAGTCTGGGACACAGAGTTCTTCACCCATGAGAGAGTAGAACTCAGCTTGCCTGCAACCTTGTCTGTCGCCACCTGTGGAAAGGAGGGTGGAGATGAGTAAAGCTCCCGTGGTATTTATTCAGGGCCAAGAGATTCCAATGTGTGGTCATGTGTACAGCAAGATTAGCATCCCCACAAAAAACAGCAATTTTCCCCTCTCAGAACAGCTTACATTTCTCTCAATCTCAATAAACTTGTTCAGAAACAGATGGCACAGGATGCCTGCAAGTCATCTGCATTTCCTATGAAAGTACAATGTACAGATATAACATTCCCCCAGCAGTTGTGCGTTTCGTTACTCATTTTAGCCTATGTTAAAAGTATGACAAATTTCAGGGTAAAAATGACAGCTGAATAATTTCTTGATTTAAAATTCAGAAATAAAATTGCATGTAAAGTGTTCCAATCCATTTAAAAGACATTTTTACTTTCAATTATAACAGAAGCAAACATACATATTTTCTGTGAGGAATGCAGACACAGAACATTTTAGAGGAACACAAATGCAAAGCACAAGTAGTTTCCTCAACCAATAATTTTCCCCAAAATAAATTTTACCCCAAATTTTGGTCTGAACCTAAAAGGTTTGACAAAGACAACAATAAACATCCAGTCTGAAGAAGAACAAGAAAATACCAGTGAGAGGCACCAAGTCAAGCAGTCAGAGAACAGTGAGAGGCTGAAACCAGGTCTTCATTAACCACCATCTACACAGCCTTATGACTTACATAAGCATACTCACACCACGGTGCATCTCCAAGCAGTAACATGCAGACCATATCCAACTGAAAGGCCAAAAAAGCAACCAGAAAGTAGGGGGGGGGGGGGGGGGGGGGAATCCTGTTTTGACATTCTAATGAAAAGAGAGAGATATCAGAAGGCTCCTTACACACACATAAGCAGAAAGATGTCCAAATAGCAGCCCAGGTCATTGCCAGTTCAAATCCAGGTGAGTCACACAGTTTTAGTGCACTCTGATAAAAACATGGGACAGGGCACCAGTGCCAGCAGAAATTTTTGCGTATTCCCACTGCCAGAGCAAGGCTGACCACACTGGAGTCCCAGCCACAGTCACGCTGGCTCAGTTGGAATATTAGATAGCCGATTTCACACTATTCAAAGTAATGGGTGTTGCTGTAACAGCAGCTGAGCTCAGGGAAATAGACGCTGCAGTATGCGCTTCCTGAGACACCTCAGCAGGATCGGACCACTCAAAAACCTTAACAGAAAGAATGGCTTAGGTATAGTAAACTGCAGTTATATGACGGTACTATCAATGTAATACACAGCAAAAAAAAAACTGCATCCCTTTTTCAGTCTAAAATAGGCAGACAAATTCTTGCTGAAATATTTTTTTTAGAGGGAAGTCCCAATTATCATCTTTTTGGCCCAGGAAATGAGTTTGTGCTGAGTAGCTTTGTTCCAGTATGAATAAACTCATTCTCGTTTGTTGATCCTGCAAAGCTTAAGTTTTGAAAAATGTAACTTAAAAGTTATTGCCAATGCCAGCTAACATCTGTGCACATTTTACAAAGCAAGAAATAAGTAATACCAGAGAGGACAAATAAAGTGTGTAGAAGAAAATATTGGGGGAGAAATGTCACTGGAAGTAAGCACACTCCCTGTGCTCAATTCCTCAGCACCACAGCAAACAGATTCAACTGCTCGGTCATACTGAAAATTTATTAATGTGCACTCATGACAAACACTGGAGAAACAAGAGCGAGATGACACTGATGTTTGCCATTTAAGACTGGTCCACTGAGCAACAGCACACCGTGCACTAATTTCATTTGTGTGGGGTAGCAGCTCTGCAAAGCACTGTGTAAGACCTGCCTTAACTTGGTTAAACAAACATGAATCACTTGTGGAAATGAACAGCTGCACTTGAGAAGCACTACTTACAAGATTCGGTGTATCGCATGGAACCAGACTCAAAAAGGACACATTTACCCAATTTCAGTTGTCAGTACTATTACCCAACTGTGTTTAAAAATAAGCAAAAAACAATAGTGTTATGGAGTCTAGCTGTAGCAATAAATGTTATGAGATTAGATTGAACAAACAGGAAAAGGAGGAAGCCATATTCAAGACAAAAAGTTGTTACCCTAGGACCATTACTCAACAACAAATCTCACGGCTGCAAGACAGACATGACTTTTTGCCCCTCCATGATCAAAAGAAAGGGAAACCCCTTACCAGCACAAATGATGTCCCTTGCTGCTTGTCATGGTCCACAAAGCTTCAAAGATGCAAGACTCAGAACACCCTAAACTTAAAGATGCCCTTTTCGATTTAAGCCAATCTGTATCAAGGTGTCAGGACTCAGCTCTTAAGGAGAGGACTGAAGCTCCGACAATGATGCGTCACCTGTGGGGGGGGGCTGCACGCGGTCAAAGTGCTGCTCCAACAATAGTCAAGCGTAGCTCAGTGACAAAGTCTGCTCCCTGGGTGGGAAAGCACTGCCAAATGGGAGGGAAATTTTCACCTTCAGACAGCAAGGCCCTGCAAGGAAGTCTCGTTAAACCCTGGCGCTGCTGTGAAACCGAAAGTAGTGTGAGAGAGAAGCATGCGAGGAAGGTGCTGTCAGACCACAGAGGAAGGTCTGGGCATGAACATTGCTGAGCGAGGCCCCTTTCACCTTACTAATGCCCTCTGCGTCTACAAAATAAGCCGAAGATGAATGAGGAGGAATTTTTACATGGAGGATTTTAACATAAATATAAACTTTGGGGAAGGCCCTGTAGTTAAACTGATATGTGGGCTTTTCACAAAATCCATTATAAAAATTCCAAACATACCTCACAAAAAATTTCTAACATTTAAGAAAAGATCATGTGTGAAGGGTTTCCCCTTCCAGTGGTCTGGCTTGTTCTATGACAACCCTTCCTTCCTTTTTCTTTCAGACAATGACCACTCATTACTTGTCATTTATGCTGTTTGGTTTCAACAGAGAAACACGTCTGTGGTTTCCGAGTGCCCTGGAAACAGCAGTGGCCTTTCAATCCTGGTAATTCAGTCAAAACCAACTGTGAACCACACTGGGGGTGAGGAAAAGTAAAAGGGTAGACTAGCTGGCTGAGTGACAAGGGACTCTGTGGAGCCCACTCAGATTTACTACACATAGACACAGAGGAATACAAAGGCCCACCAGTGAGTCCAAGCGACATCGGCCACACTGCCTTTATTTATTGTCTCCAAAGTACTGTTTTTGTCATCATGCTTCAAAAAAAGAGTCACAAAAACAAATCAATTGCCAATAACTCGGAATAAAGCTTAAAAAAAAATCTAACAAATATTAAAAAACAATTGTCATGTGGACCCAAGAAGGCTTTTGAAACAAGTAATATACTGTTGTGACAGCTGTAAACAGCTTTCACTCTGGCTGTTCAGTAGTTGTGTTGAGAGCTTCGAAGTATGCCTAAAGCACAGAAAATTAAAAAAAAATGTCTACTGTAGAATAAGAACTAAATATTGCCAACTATGCATAGAATTTCCTGGTGCAGTTTCACTTTCATGCAAAAAAAACAAAAAAAAAAAAAAAACAAAAATGTGTATTGTACCCAGTAAGGCATGAATACACACAATATTGTCTAAAAGTCCACAATTAAAACTTGTTAGGATTCTCTTTGAATTTTGCATGATTCAAAATAGTCTACCCCTTTTCAGGAGGACTCCATGACTCTACAAGATTATCTTCACTGCAGGATAAGGGTGTGTGGTTTATTTATTTATTTTTTGCATGTTTTCTGCTTAGGGCATCAATACATCCAACTTGGGCAAAAATTCATATTTTCTTTTCGAAAGCTACCTTATCCCCATTGCTGCCGTATACCTTCAATTAAAATTGGGAAAAACATAAAGGTTCCAATTATTTTGTGTTGATTTTTATCAAGATACACTATTTATAAAAACTGCCCAAAACCTTTAAAGAGCATCATAAAAGTGGAAACAGGTGAAACTGTGTGACAAAGCCCCAAACCTACAACTACGTTGAGCCTTAAACAGTTAACACAAACACAAGGTACTGGTTTCCCTCAGTCCCTTTGAGACTGTTCCAGCTGCCCTTTGCCCCCACAGGCAGGCCATCACTGTGGGCTCTAAAAGACAGCCCCTGGAAAGTGGCTGTTCTGCTGTCGAGCCCACAACTCAAATGATCAATTATCAAATGCTTTTAAGTCTTGGCCATCCAAACTAATTGTAGCTAGTAAGGGAACTGAGGGTTATTCTGGGGTACTCTGACAGACTCAAAGTGCTCAAGACACCATCTGTGTGCAAAAGCATTCGTTAGAGCAGATGCACAGAAGGTGCCCTGAGAGCACTGCCATTGTGGGGTAACGGGGTACTGCCGTGAACAGTGGTAAAGATGACCTTTGTGGACCGAGGAACATGTCAGCAAACCAGCAAGCTGCTATAGATTATGCCTCAGCTTGGCCCACTCACAGCTCTGGAAAGTACACCGAGTCCTCAATTTACAAACACCATTGAGACTGGAAGGCTTTTCGTAACTCAGTTTGTTTGTATATCCAACTAGTGCATCAGAATCAGCAGAAGCTTATAATATGGACATCCCATAATTTATTCATGAGAAAGATTCTGTAAAGGCAACAAATAAACCTACAATAAATTAAGACTTCATTTTATTCTATTTTAATTACCTGCTTGCCCTATGGAAATCACTGTTTTCTAAAGCCTGTCATGGAAAATCTGAGCATGTGGCGCAGGGAACAGAGTGAACAGGGTGTCAGCTCATTGCAGGACTTTTATATTAGTATCTTCTATTAACTTGAAACACCATGTGCAACATTCATCAGCATCTGACCACTTTCAGTTTGCCTTATTAGCTAATCAATCAATAAATGTATTTGCTGGATATGTTTCGTAAAAATCCCAGATATAAATTTAAAAACGTGTTCTAAGACTAACATTGTCAATAGCTTTTAAATACACTAAAATCAAAACTAACATCAAAGGAACATCATCTCCAATTTCTATTTAATAATGACTATTGAATGATTGATGCTATGAATATGTTCAGCACTGCACACTTTGTTATTGATTATCGCCACTAACACCAGACAAACTGTAAACACTGTGGAAGCAAGTTCAATTGAGCCTCACACTCCTACTCTGCTTGGGTACTTTTTATGACAACTAATTTACATTTATTCATTTAGCTGATGCTTTTCTCCAAAGCAACTTATAATGTTAAGATACCTACAATCTATTTACTCATTTATGCAGATGGGTATTTTTTTTTTTATTATTATTTATTTATTTTTTTTTAACTGAAGCAATTCAGGATATCTTGCTCAAAGGTACTATACTTGGAGGTGGGACTTGAAGCTGCAACCTTCAGGTCCAAAGGCAGCAGCTCTAACCACTATGTTACCAACTGACCCTGAACCACAGGTGACATTCACTCTGCAAAAATTCTTTTGAAAATAGAAAAAAGAAGACACAGGAAAACACATATCTTTGACAAGTCAAAATCTGAACTTTGTAATGTGAACCCAGTGTGCTGCTCCTTCAGGGAATACATTCATTGTGTCCATCTGTATCCCTCTATAGTCCCATTCCCGCAGATTGACAGACCTAGCAGATTAACATGAGTAACAGTATACTAAGGAAAAACTGGGGGGAGCTGTCTTCAGCCAGCTGTGTCTGGAATGCTTCCAGTTTGGTATTCATTTCCAACCATCTTTCTCCATGGTGTGGACCAAATATTTGAACAGGATGACATAGTTAGAGTGAGCAAGGGGGTGCTCCTGACCCCCAGGTTCAGTGGCTGGGCTAGAAGCTAATTCAAGGCAGTCTTGTCCAGTCACTGTCCCTCTAGGACTCCCTTCCTCCTCCACGACAGCAGCTGCTGAGAGTGATGTTCACCCATGTGAATGCCAGACAGCTGCCCCCTGCAAGGCCTGCGTAGGCCTCCTCCCCAGGTCATAAATGTTCCCTCTCAGGCAGAGGGCTGAAAGGGAAGTACTTGCTGTTCCACCTTATTTTTTTACTGTGCTGCAGTGGAAAAATCCTACATCACACAGACATTGAGGGCTGCAGACTAAGCTGGGGGGGGTAACGACTGCCTCACCCAGCCCCGGCCACCTGTGTCTGTAGATCTGAAAGATCTCACTACTCTCCTGTTCCTTACTAGGGGTATTAAATGTATGCCTGAACCAAACTCTCATGTGTAGTTGTCCCATGAAAGAAGACGACACTGGAGAAATTTTGTTGCTCCCCACCCTCTAGCATTTCTTCATAAAAGATGAAGATCCCTTGATAAATTCAACTACTCCAACCCTCTTTTTAATATAAGAACACTACCCATGGCCTGCCCTACATCCCTTGACCCAGTACAGAAGTACCCTTGTCTGAGGAAGTTCTGACAGAAAAACAAAACTGTGTTCAAATTCAACGTAATTGCTAAATATTAACAATCCTGAACAACAAATTAAAAACAAACCAACAGCCTGTGCGAGAGTGTATGCTGAATCCCTTAATCAGCACAAGAGAGATACTCATTTCCACTCATTGCATAAACCAGCACCTCAAGAGGAAATAGACTCTGTGCTTTTGCCAGACAGATTGGGCAGCCTTAATCGACACTTGGACAATATTAAGTGATTTCAAAGCTTTGCCTGGGAACATTACTAAATTTGCTTCAGTGAAGTAAGACCAGACTTTTTCTAGCTGAGTCTCTGCTATGTTTGTTGGGATCATGCATGACACAAATTAAGGAGATGTCTTTAATTGGCCCTTCTGTGTGCAGTTGAATAAAAAAAACACTCCCCCACTTAATCCAGCTAAACAGATGGTTCTGAACCTGTCTATAAATGAAGACACTAAACACAAGGGGGCTGCAAATGTGGGGTTCCTTAGAGGAGAAAATGACTAACAATCTGCACTGGACTCATGAGATAGCTTTGGGATACACCATGACCAAGTGCTTTACAGGGAACACATACACTGCTTTTTACAATAAAGAATTAGTCTAGACTGAAGGATAGGAACTGCAATGTTTAACAGTGAGCATTATTTTTGCTTTTTTAAATAACGCATCAAGATGCCATTTTGACAAGGTAGTGAAATCTATAAGCTTTGTTTGCTGAAATTCAAGTAAAATGTTGAATACATGTTAGAATGTGAAAGGTATCAATACAAAATATCAGGTTCTATGCTCATGCTCACAAATAGAACAAAGCAAACACCTGGCATTCAAAATATTTCAGATGCCTTTGAGAGGTGAAACTGGATGCTCAGACAGATTTGTGATGTCACTGCTCACCCTGGCCACAGTCTACTGAGGCAGCTTAGGCCGGAACACGCTGTCATGGGCAGCCCACTTTGTCACTGTACTACGTGGATGTCCTTGCCAAAAAACTTGGTCAAAGAATCAATACCATGGCAAAGAGGGGAGACATGGTGAAGCCCCTCCCACCCCAGTAAATGAGACCTGTCTGTCACAGGCTCTGCTGCTGCAGTCATTCACTGTGTGCCTTCAGAAGCAGCCTGCTGTGGAAAGTCAAACAACATGAGGAGAAACCGAGAAAGAGGAAGGGAGAGTAAGAGGCAAGTTAGTTTCAAAAAGGAATACCACTGCACCAACTGATAATGGTTCATTTGATGTTGGTAGCTTGTGTAACAGTGGCGCATCTCACTACAGCCACATATGTTGCAGATCCTCCAAGAATTGCACAGTCACTCAGTTTTGCCCTGTCTGCAGTCACTGAAAAGGAGCGTCAGCTGTGGTCACCCCAAAGAAGCAGCAGACTTGTTCTCAAGGAGACCCAGCACATCACTGTCAGTTGCCACTGTGGTAATTTCTGTTGTTTGCTCAGTTAACAGCACAACTCAAACACAGTGATGAAAAACAAAATTGACTAATTTGCATGCTGTGAGCCATCTGTGAAAACAGTTATTTTCCATTTTCTGTTATTTTCTGAGCATCCACCACACCCCTGTGTAACAAATCAGACTAGTAGGAAGTGGAAAATCAATACACTACAATTCTTAATTTTTTCCATTCTCCTGACCCTTTTTTTTTTTTTTGAAATCGCTGACAGCTTTGTTGACTAGATTTCAGCTGCTGAGGTGACTATGCTCAGCTGTGACAGGTCTGTCTACAGAGGGCAGCCTGTAGAGGATGGTGCATAATTTCAGCAGGCTTCTGTCTTCCTGCAGACCACATTCATGTCAATGGTACTTTCTGACCCCTGTCAAAAAAGCAGGAAACTGTGCCTGATGATAATCATTGTTTTAAATGTACACTCTGACCTTACCCCCATATTATCCATAACAGGAAAGCCAACCAAATCTCTGAATAAAAATTTTTAAACATCTAATGACTAGCATACATAACAAAGCAGGATATCCATTTGCACATAATCATTTAGTGCATAAAATACTAAATAGTATACCTAGAACAGACCGATGTTTTTAACCTACACAGACTAAACAAATGGGGGGGAATGATATATTACTTTTTTCTAACAAATTCTTTTTTTAAACAAATGTGTAAACGAAGACCTGAAATACTCCTCTCCCTACTGGATCAGAGGTCGTGTCGAGACAGGTGTTGTCAAAGCTCTGCAGAGACGAGGAAGACTCGGACCTTAACGACAGCCTGTGCTGAACCAGTTGAGGGAGGGCAGAGTAAGGGCAACCCAGACAAAACACGTCATCAGCCCCCAGATAGGAAGAACTTGTACAACTGCCACCTGTCAGAGCTTCTACAGCTTCACTTCTGTTAGCATCCATTAATTTCTCACAAAAAAAACATAAGTTCTACAAAATATACTATTTTTTCAGACTTGCCTCTTTATTCCCTTTACTATTCAAAGTGTTTTTTTTTTTTTTTTAACTAATGAAGTCATTTACCATGTTTCCAGTGGTGCTTGGGCTGAATAAAATTAATTACATTTTTTCCCCTCATGCTGTGCCAATATTGGAGGGTGGTAAAAACAGCTCTATTGTTTCTTTGCACCAAAAGACCATGTCTGACAGCGTTTTATACACAGAATTTCCCCAGAGTTATTCTCCACTACAGTACAGCAGAAATTACTTGGTTTTTTGAGCATTTATATACTTAATTGCTATAAGAGCCTATGACTTCTAAGAAAGCCTAAAAAGTACTACCACTGAAAAAATTGTGGTGCTGTTACAGAAGACATTTAACTTTTAATCAGTATATATGAAAACCATAAATTCTTTAAGATTCAAACCTTTGGTTTTTTTATAAAGTGCACTTCATATTTTGAGAACAATGAAACACCGAAGTCATTTCTGTCCATAAGCCTGGAGCACAAAGGGGTTGTTGAATAATACATAATATATAAAATTAAATGACATCCAGACTCCAACAGATGAGGAATATTAGATTAATTAAACAAAATACCAAGTTAAGATTAATTTCAACTAACATTTCATGCCAACTTAGATCACTAGAAAAAAAAATTTCACAAGAACAGTCATGCATCAAGGTTTTATCATGTACTCTGAGGTCAAAAATGAGTTTTATTTATCACTCGTTTGTGTTAGATAGCTAAAGCAGATTTCCTTTTGGAGCAAAAATCCCTGACTGGTAGTTTTTTGAACAAGTAGAGGGCAAAAAAGGGCCAGTCAGCACTGTGCATCACCTCAGGCAAACTCCTTGCCAGCAATGGCTGAGACACCTAAGCAAAAGGGAGAGACCAGGCTCCCCTAGTCTGAGAGAGTGAGCAGCCCTACATTGTGTTCTTAACCAAAGGATCATGAGAAGTCTGAACCCAGGGCCTCAGGGTCAGGAACCTCAAGCCGACCAGGAAACTCGAATGAGGAAACTGTCAGCCAAAAAAGTCTGTCGAACAGGAATGAATGCTTTCTACTGCAATGCGCCACATCCCTTGGGGTGTCACACCAAGCAGAGAAAACTGCCAAGAGTGTAGACAACAGCTGGAGATTAGGTTTGAGAAATTTGCACTGGGACTGGAAATAAATTTGCATAATGAAGAACTGCAATGAAGGCAACTGTTAGCAGCTGTGGGCGATTTTAGCAGGAGCCTCAATTCTTAACAGGCACAAATCCACAGAGGCCACTGAGATCCATGTAAAGAGAAATAGAACTCAACTTTTTACAACATTCCCATTAACAAAAGTTGCGCTACAAAAACATAGCTGTACTGAACAGTCTACCCTAGCGTAGCCGCTGTGTGCTGAATTAGTAACACAAATGAACAGTTTTGGGCTTTAATGGGTGTAATGTCCCAAGAAAACAGTTTGCAGACTGATGTGTACATGAAGCACTTTCCAGTGCATTCTGATGCCCTTCCTTAAACATGAAGTGACTGTCAGGAACACTGCATCACCAACACTTTGAGGTACGGCCTAACCTTAACCCCTGGATGCCTTGCACCTAGGAAGCAGGCCCCTCACAAGATAATGCATAGGATTAACTGCTTAACATGTAGGGGATTAGAGGGCAGAATGATACTGCTGAATAATTTTCCTTGGCCCTGTAGGAAGGTGATATGACAAACTTTATTTTTTTCTCCATCACACACTCAAGATCAAAAACACACACCCTGAATATTATGCACACTGTGAAGCACAATAAAAAAAATTCATTTTACCGATAAACCACAAACAGCACTGAAGGAGAAGAGGACTGGGCTGCTTTTCATTACTTTATGTACATTACCATTTTAAATAGTGTTTTTTTTTTTAAATGTATAAAATTGTTGTGTCAGTCATAGCCACAATTCAAAATGGAAATTGCATTTCTTCTTTGGAAGGACCAAGCATGAGCTTAAGAAGCTGCAGGCAGGAAACCTGCAGCACTTATTAATCTTACCAGAACTTGTGTGATATTTCTTCAAAAAGGTTCTTGAACTATAGTAAAAAGGCTTCCATAACAAAAATGATCCCACTGTTTCCCAGTCAACCTTCTTTTGTTAATGCAACCAATACCCTGCTTGGAGCACACAAAAAGTTTGTTTCAATAAAAAAAAAAAACATCATTACCTTCAACAACAGAATAAGACAATAAAGAGGAGATAACTTCATCCTAAATTCTATCTTCAGAAAAGATAACTTAGATGTGTTTTGAGGTGAAGATGCAGAGGTATAAAAAGATCAAATTACATCATCCTCCAAAGTTTTCAAAAAGATCTTACAGACTATGCCATTCAGCCAGCTGGACAACACGGCAGACTATTCAAAGAGCTCAAAAGCAGCAAGTTCAATGAATATGCTTCCTCTCCTTTTAAACAAGTGGCCGACAATAAAAGTCTCAGCAAGGCCTGTCACCACTGCTAACCTAGGTTTCACTTGCTGGGTGGCAGGAACACTCCTCCGTGAACCGCCACCTTATCGTGGTGGAGAGGTTTGAGTGCCTGAATGAGTCCAGGAGCTATGTTGTCTGGGGCTACATGCCCCTGGTAGGGTCTCCCATGGCAGACAGGTCCTGGATGACAGACGAGACAAAGCGCGGTTCAAAAACCCCTTATGAAGGAAAAAGCAAGGCGTCCGTTTACCCCGCCCGGTATGGGGTCACCGGGGCCCCACCCTGGAGCCAGGCCTGGGGGGGGGGCTCGCATGCGAGCGCCTGGTGGCCAGGTCTATGCCCACGGGGCCTGGCCGGGCTCAGCCCGAAGCCATAACGTGGAGCCGCTCTTCGGTGGGCTCACCACCTGCCGGAGAAACCATAAGGGGCCGGTGCATTGTGAGTTGGGCGGTGGTCGGGGCCGAGTGCCCGGCCGACCCAAACCTCGGGCGCCAACTCTGGTTTTTGGGACTTGGAATGTCACCTCACTGGCGGGGAAGGAGCCTGAGCTGGTGCGGGAAGTTGAGAGATACCGTCTAGATATAGTCGGGCTCACTTCCACTCACAGCTTGGGTTCTGGAACCACTCTACTCGATCGAGGGTGGACTCTCCACTATTCTGGCGTTGCCCAAGGTGAGAGGCGGCGGGCTGGTGTGGGCTTATTAATAGCCCCCCAGTTCAGCCGCCATGTGTTGGAGTCTACCCCGGTGAATGAGAGGGTCATGTCCCTACGCCTTCGGGTCAGGGAACGGTCTCTCACTGTCGTTTGTGCTTATGCGCCTAGCGGCAGTGTAGAGTACCCGGCCTTTTTAGAGTCCCTGGGGGGTGTGCTGGAAAGCGCTCCCACTGGGGACTCTGTCGTTCTACTGGGGGACTTTAACGCCCACGTGGGCAGCGACAGTGATACCTGGAGGGGCGTGATTGGGAGGAACGGCCTCCCTGATCTGAACCCGAGCGGTGAGTTGTTATTGGATTTCTGTGCTAGTCGCGGTTTATCCATAACGAACACCATGTTCATGCATAAGGGTGTCCACCAGTGCACTTGGCACCAGGACACCCTAGGTCGGAGGTCGATGATCGACTTTGTAGTCGTTTCTTCTGACCTTCGGCCATATGTCTTGGACACTCGGGTGAAGAGAGGGGCTGAGCTGTCAACTGATCACCACCTGGTGGTGAGTTGGATTCGATGGCGGGGGAAAAAGCTGGATAGACCTGGCAGGCCCAAACGCATAGTGAGGGTCTGTTGGGAACGTTTGGCGGAGGCCCCTGTCAGAGAGGTCTTCAACTCCCACCTCCGACAGAGCTTCAACCAGGTCCCGAGGGAGGTGGGGGACATTGAGTCCGAATGGACTATGTTCCGCTCCTCCATTGTCGGTGCGGCGGTTCGGAGCTGCGGCCATAAGGTCTCCGGTGCCTGTCGCGGCGGCAATCCCCGAACACGGTGGTGGACACCGGAAGTAAGGGATGCCGTCAAGCTGAAGAAGGAGTTCTATCGGGCCTGGCTGGCTCATGGGACTCCTGAAGCAGCTGACAGGTACCGACGGGCCAAACGGAGCGCGGCTCTGGCAGTCGCCGCGGCAAAAACTCGGGCTTGGGAGGAGTTCGGTGAGGCCATGGAGGAAGACTTTCAGTCGGCCTCAAAGAGATTCTGGCAAACCGTCCGGCGACTCAGAGGGGGGAAGCGGTGTTCCACGAACACTGTTTACAGTGGAAGTGGTGCGCTGCTGACCTCAGCTGAGGATGTTCTCGGGCGGTGGAAGGAGTACTTTGAGGATCTCCTCAATCCCTCCGACACGCCTTCCGTAGAGGAAGCTGAGGCTGGGGACTCGGAGGGGGACTCGTCCATTACCCTGGCTGAAGTTGCTGAGGTAGTCAAAAAACTCCTCGGTGGCAAGGCTCCGGGGGTGGATGAGATCCGCCCCGAGTTTCTCAAGTCTCTGGATGTTGTGGGGCTGTCTTGGCTGACACGCCTCTGCAGCATCGCGTGGAGTTCGGGAACGGTGCCTCTGGACTGGCAGACCGGGGTGGTGGTCCCTCTTTTTAAGAAGGGGGACCGGAGATTGTGTTCCAACTACAGGGGGATCACACTCCTTAGCCTCCCTGGGAAAGTCTATGCCAGGGTACTGGAAAGGAGAATCCGACTGATAGTCGAACCTCGGATCCAGGAGGAGCAATGCGGTTTTCGTCCTGGCCGTGGAACACTGGACCAGCTCTATACCCTCACTAGGGTGCTGGAGGGTTCGTGGGAGTTTGCCCAACCAGTCCATATGTGTTTTGTGGACCTGGAGAAGGCATTCGACCGTGTCCCTCGTGGCATCCTGTGGGGGGTGCTTCGGGATTATGGGGTTCGGGGCTCGTTGCTACGGGCTGTTCGTTCCCTGTATGACCGGAGCAGGAGCTTGGTTCGCATTGCCGGCAGTAAGTCAGACCTTTTCCCGGTGCATGTTGGACTCCGCCAGGGCTGCCCTTTGTCACCGATTCTGTTCATTATCTTTATGGACAGAATTTCTAGGCGCAGTCAGGGAACGGAGGGTGTCTGCTTTGGTGGCCGCGAGATCTCGTCTCTGCTTTTTGCGGACGATGTGGTCCTGTTGGCTTCATCGAATCAAGACTTGCAGCGTGCACTGGGGAGGTTTGCAGCCGAGTGCGAAGCGGCGGGGATGAGAATCAGCACCTCCAAATCCGAGGCCATGGTTCTCAGTCGGAAAAAGGTGGATTGCTCCCTCCGGGTTAGGGGGGAGTTGCTCCCTCAAGTGGAGGAGTTTAAGTATCTCGGGGTCTTGTTCATGAGTGAGGGAAAAATGGAGCGGCAGGTTGACAGGCAGATCGGTGCGGCGTCCGCAGTAATGCGGTCATTGTACCGGTCTGTTGTGGTGAAGAGGGAGCTGAGTCGTAAGGCGAAGCTCTCAATTTACCGGTCGATCTACGTTCCTACCCTCACCTATGGTCATGAACTCTGGATCATGACCGAAAGAATGAGATCGCGGATACAAGCGGCAGAAATGAGTTTCCTCCGCAGAGTGGCTGGGCGCACCCTTAGGGATAGGGTGAGGAGCTCAGTCACCCGGGAGGAGCTCGGAGTAGAGCCGCTGCTCCTCCGCATCGAGAGGAGCCAGTTGAGGTGGCTCGGGCATCTGTTCCGGATGCCTCCTGGACGCCTCCCTGGGGAGGTGTTCCGGGCTTGTCCCACTGGGAGGAGGCCTCGGGGCAGACCCAGGACACGTTGGAGAGACTACGTCTCCCAGCTGGCCTGGGAACGCCTTGGGGTTCCCCCAGAGGAACTGGAGGAGGTGTGCGGGGAGAGGGAAGTCTGGAGTACTCTGCTCGGACTGCTGCCCCCGCGACCCGGCCCCGGATAAAGCGGAGGAAGATGGATGGATGGTGGCAGGAACAGACCAGAGAGCTGAAAAAAGGGTATATACTAATATGAGCAGGAAAGACTGCATTTTAGGATTCTACTGCCCAAAAAGAAAATTAACTGTTACATTTTGTCATATAGTGTTATCATATAAGGAACAGTTCTGTCTCAGAAAAAAAGGAATAGGAATTTCACAGGAAGGGCACATATTTTGAGTGTGCCTTTTATTCATGCTATTCAATATCCCATTTTTGAATACAGACAAAGGAACACACCAGATTTTAGTGAATAAATCTGGTCAGCAAGTTCACAATACAGAATAAAAAGGCTATTTAAAACGCAATGAATAAACTTAAAAGACTTCACCAGTCCAAGATTTCCCACAGAAAGTCTTGAAAATGTCCACAGAATAGGGCTGCCCAGAGGAGCCTGGCTCCACCCACAGCCACAATCACCCTGATGCTCCACCCACCCCACCAAGTGCACTTCCACGACTGTGGGCCTCCAAGCAACACACTGACCAGAAATGCCAGAGTCAAAGCTGTAATGTCACTTCCCCCACAGTCACTCCAGCCCACATTCCCACTGTAAAAACAGTAGGCCTCTCAGACCTAACAGCCAATTAGATATGCTGGTGTAGCGGCACACTTCCCTTACTCTACCTTGATACAGCAACACATATGCCTACACATTGAGAGCGAAGCTTTCTGATCGAGATAGACACATGGGTGACTGCAATAAATTAACTGGGATAAAAGTATTCATGCATCCTCCTGCTACAGTCTCCAACAAGCTCTAGCTACAGTGAGGTGTATGTGAATATCAATGAGGACAAATGCTTCTATTACACATTTTAATCTGCATAAGAAGTTTACTGGCAAACAGTTCTGTTTTTTAGTGTCAGCAGTTATGCTTCTCAATTTAAAAGTAGAATTCCGAGGAAAAGTGCCTTCAACAACAAACTGCAAAAAACTCAGTCATCACATGCTGAATCTTCTCACCTAACCACCAGACCAAGCCCACACTTCATACACCCTACTGCCTTCAACATCATTTTACACATAAAAACCACAAACAGACCACAGAACAAAGTACTGCCACAAGAAAGTAACAGGAAAGCATCTGGTTATTACAGTACTAAGATGGCAAAAATTAATAGCTTTAAATATGAGCACAGAAGTTTGGTAGGTACATTCCTGTGCAGTTAACCAGAAACCAAAGCTTCAGACAAAACTACGTTCACTATAGGGGATTTC
This sequence comes from Scleropages formosus, assembly GCF_900964775.1. Taxonomy (NCBI): domain Eukaryota; kingdom Metazoa; phylum Chordata; class Actinopteri; order Osteoglossiformes; family Osteoglossidae; genus Scleropages; species Scleropages formosus. Next base: position 12,216,813 of record NC_041830.1, on the reverse strand, counting down.
CAATTACAAGTCCACAAAGGCAGAACCGAGCAATTAAATATTAATGACAGAACTGCATTTAGTATCTCAGTCTTGGTTTAAGAACAGAGCTGAACATCTCAGCATTAATAAATGAATGTCATACAGGAAACACAGAATTGGCTCATACACTTTCAATATTTAAAAACGACCAAAAGGTATATTAATACTGTAACATCTAAATTTTCTACACCCACTCATTAACCCTCCACTGAAACACCATTTATAACACCTTGTTTAAAGTTAATGTCTTATTTCATCAAGAAAACAGATTAACAATTATGATGTGGCTGGATAAATGAACAGTAGCATTAACTTCCTTAACAGAAAAAGTACCATCTAGAGCGGAGAGTTTTTTTTTTTTTTTTTAAGATTGCTTCTCTTTGGAGGTTTTGATAAAACAACTCTCAGAGCAAAGTCAAAATCCACTCAGCATGGTTTTGTAAGCACTACACTGGAACGACACTGGCAAACCTTACTAATAAGTGGCGGCAGGTGGCACATTGAACCTTCTGCCTCCGGATTTGGTCACAGGGTCGAATCCCTCCTCACTCCTGCTGTATTACCCTTGACCAAGGTACTCATCCTGGACTGCTACTGCTTTTTTCAGTGCTTTTGTTCCAACTCTTACCTTGCTAAATCACACATCTTCATCAAATTAGACCAAAAATAAGATGGAATTTTACATCCACATCTGTGCTGTACCTTTAAGTCTTTACTTTTACATTTTGAAGAAACAATTGGCAGATTAATTAAAAGCAATCAATACCTGAGCTAACTGTGAGTTGATGACTGCTGCACTACAAGAAAGGAATGCACCTTTTCCCAAACACAGCAACGGCCTACAGGCTTGTGAAGTGTCCCACTTTAACACTTATCAGGTCACCATATGTGGTCTGAGGCAGGGTTAGTTCCGATACAGTAATGGACACTGATAGCCTACCAGCATCTCTGCTAGCTTGTAGTAACATGACACTGTGGCTAAGTACAGTGGTGCTGTAAGTAGATCTTCCACAAACCCTCCATCAGATCAAAGACCTACGAGAGCAGTATGAGAACCAAGTTGTATTTTCAGCCTCAGACTAGACAGGACAGATTAGAAAACTTTTGTTTGTGAACTGAAAGAGAGCATGACAGGGCTCTGCTTACTTCTTTTGTATCGTCCCTGGCCAAAATTCTCAGACAGGATCTGAAACTTAAGCTGCTTTACAGTTCTCTGTCTGGAAATTAAAACCAAACTTCTTGCCCACCACAAAAGGCTCACACTAAACAGAAAAACTATATAGTTTTACAAACTTAGAGGACAACAAATTAAGCTCTCAAAGATCACAAAATAGCCTGAAAAAGCTGCAAAATATGTGCACAATCTAGGACTACCCCAAAAGCAGAATCTGGGGTAGAAGGGTAGGGTGATGTCATTCTTAATTAATCTTCATTATTCAAACACCAAGCGGAACACTTAAGAGAAGCAATTAATATTCAGGTCACAGCACATACATTGGTAAATACACGATACCAGCTAATAAAATATTTGGAACTTGAGATGTTTAGCACTGACTATACCTCATTTCTGGTTATGTTGTCCTATCAAAATAGCCAAAAGCTTGAAGTGCAAGTTCAGCTCATCCTGACCCTCAAGCCAAGTAAAGGGGAAGCAAAATCCTGCCCTGAATCTAACATTAACCATTCCATTCCACTGTACTGGCGAAACTGGGAAAAAATTGTTTAAACACGCGACTTAAGAGTAATAGCACATCGGGAGTGTTTTCACTTTAAGGCACAAATCATCTGAATCACAGGAGCAAACAGAGTCCAAAGAGGCAGAAACATGAAGACTGTACTGCCACCATGGGCCAGGAGGATACAAAGTCTGCTGTCAAGATCTCTCCAGCTCATGTATGGTTTAAATGATCGCACACCGTAACTTCATGAGCATCCCCAGATTAGCCTTTACACAGACCCGCTACTCCAGCATTGTATGTGAATGTTTGTGTATCTTATTAATAAAAAAAAAATTGTAGGAGGGTATCAGGATTTGTCTATCCTGTGTTTTACGCACCTACTTGAAGGATGAACCTCGGTGCAGCAAGCGGTAGGTAACAAACGGTTTACTAGAGACGTCCACATCTGCAGCTATGTCTCTTTCTCTTAATGTAATACATAAATTGTACTTTTGCTGAGATGTACGTCGCTCCGGACAAAAGCATCTGCTAAATGAATAAATGTAAATATACACATTAACAAAAACTTAAGTTGAATAGCACATCCATTTGGAGAAGTGACATTTGCCAAAGAAGCCTTCAAGTATAGCCCAAACTGATCAACATCCACAGAGCTATCTGAAGTAACACTTAAGTTTTCTTAATGTACAGCCAGTATCCCCGTCTCAGTGTGTGAGATGACAGATTGTTCTGCAGTGAGTCATTAGTTTCACAGACAGAAGAGCAGTTTCAAGGTTTATAAGGAAAAGGTGGCTGTCCACAAGTAAACCAAGCAGCAAGTAACAGACAGAGGCTTACAAAGCATGATATTAAAACTGCTGTGACTGGAAACAAGATACGTAAGCTAAGAGCTCTGTTTAAGGCACCATACATAACATGAAAAATTATTAAACGGGTAGCACTAATATTACTCATTGTTTTTTCATTATAATTAGAAAAGCAGAGGGAAAACAAAGTACAGATTATGGTGTATACACACCAAATGTCAGAAAACGTTTTCAAAAAATACAAATTTTGAACATCACCAAAGCAAGCGAACAACTGAATTCAGTCCTTTCCAGAGGACTGTGCACTAAATTAATTGCAATCCTTACCTGATAATCTCAACATCTGGTCATTTAGTGATGTTTTTGTGGTAAAACAAAAACAGGTGCTGAACTGCTGTCAACAAACACTTCCACTAAGCAGCACATATTTTCTTCCAGCATACCAAAGAAAATACACACTTATGTCTAACCCCACCTTAGTCATAAAATTCCCAGCATATGTGATGACTAAATAGAAAGGTCTAGAGAAGTCACCACTCATCTGACCGTGACACTAGATAAATCTTGGTGTAAAACTTTTGCTAAGTAAATTGTTTGGTTTCAGTTTCACTGCAAAATTAATGTCATACACACAAAATGATTTGCATAGGGTAATTTGCAAGGGTTTCAATCTGTTTATGCATGGGTGCGCACCATACTGGCCACTCAGCAGTACTGCAAAGACCAGGCCAAGAAAGTGATCACCAGGAAATCTGGGCCTGATACCATGAAACATAATCATGTTCAATATTTAAAACTCAAAACAATCACCTTGGTCGTACTGAAGCACAACACACACAAATTAAAACAGTTATGTACCACATTGTCAGCAAGAGTGCATGCCAGGCTGACCATGTAATTGCTTAACCCTAGCACCCATGTAACAGCTTGACTGTGACTGAGCTTGTTTATTGCCTCCATTTATGACTTTCTTTTTAATCATGAGCTTTTCTAATCTAGCTCTAGGTGGATTCTGTGTTAGCTGCAGCACAATATTTCTTCCTAGATTGTCATCACCTGATTATCATCTTTTGGCCTTCTGAGGAGCTTCCATGGGGGATGTGGTGGCGTGGCAAGTTTGACCAGTACCTTGCTGTTTGGTGGGTATGGGGTTCGAGTCCTGTTTGGGGTGTCCGGCGGTTCCATGTTTCTCCCTGTGTGTGCCATCCCAACATACAGAAGGCAGCACCGGTAACCCTTTTCTGTTCCTCTCTTGCCATGAAAACCACACAGGTGGTCACTATGGGTCAGGTTTCACTCAATGGCATTAACAACAACAGGAGCTTCTGTATTGTACAAGCCTAACACTGTAAGCTATTTGGGATAAAGAGTTCAGCCAAATATGGATAATAAAGCTCACAAGTTAATAATCATAAGCCAGAATAATAATAATGGGTACAAAGAGGCAGCAGGTGGCATAGTTAAGAGGCACTGCCTTGCAATCTGAAGGTCCCGACCTCAAATGCTGCTCATGCTGTAGTACTTATCTTCTACTGATATAGTAAAATTTGCCCTGCTGTATAAAAGAATAAAGTAAATCACTGTAAAGTTAACATTGTGAGTCACCTTAAAGAAGTCTGACAAACAAGGGTTAATAATAAAAGTTAGCAAAAAGGAAGGTGCAGGCAAAGTAAATGGCAAACACTGATTAGTACCTGTTGCAGTGTGCATTGCACACTTAAGTCTAGATTTTGCAATTTCACTGATATAATAATAGCCTATTTGTTATTATTCATTAGCATATTTTATATCAGTTTTGTTCAACTGTACAGCATATTTTACTGGTAAAATTAAGAGTAAATGCCTTCATCAAAGCCACTACAACAACTGCAGAGGGGGCTCGACCCAACAACCTTCAGGTCTACCAGTCTCCATTTAACTATAATATCCGGCCACCACCGACAGGGCCTGACTTGAATCAGCCAAGTTTACATGCACTTAATATGGATTAAACAAGTTGAATTGTAAAAGAGACACGCCTGAGCAATTCCAAATAATTACTAAATGACAGTGAGTGAGTTACCTGCCTGCCTGGTTACCAGTGGCCAGGTCACACGTCACGAGCCCGAGTTTCACAGTCTCGCGGGGGTCCGACACCAAAGAGCGACATTCTTTCGTGCCGGTGTGTGTGCGCGCGCTGGTTCACATGATTGGGTCGAAAACACGTGTAATGCTGTGTACTTCCACAGAGTCAGTTCCTCTGTGTGTGTGTTTATGTAACGAACGAGCCAGACTGACAGTCTGTCTCCTTCCTTCCTCTCAACATGTACGTTACACTCACAAACAACAAAGCCCCTGACCTCAAACACTCTTCTAAAAAAAGAAGAAATGTCCCTTTGTTAAAAAAAATGACTAAAAAGTCGACAGCGAGGTAATTAACTTAGGCGCGGAATCCTGAGGTAAAGAACGGTGAGGGAGGGGAAAAAAAAAAAAACCCGGCCGGACGCCGAGCTTCTTCTTGTTCTTCCCGAATGGAGCAGGCCGAGGGGGGGAACACACACGCAGAGAGAAGGACACACTCTTCTTACATACACACACACACACACACACACACGAGTGTTTTTTAAAGTCTCCTTACCGTGAAGCCGTTTCTCAGTCGTCGAATTCACTGACTTAACTCTCCATTGAGCGCAGCGCCGACGTCGCCCGTCCGCGCGCCGGGGGAGGCTCGAGCGCAGCCCGCGTGACTCCGCTGCGCCGCGCCGCCTGTGCGTGAACGTGCGTGTATTCTTTTCTCTCCTCCGCACACCGCGCTCGAGGTTTCTCTCGCGCTCCAAAACCCCAGTCCGCGGGATCCTCACGGCCGACCAGCGCTGACGTCAGACCCCGCGTAAAGTGCGCATGCGCGTTCATTAAAGGGGAAGCCTTAAGGAAAAAGACATTTCTGTGGTGGTGGTGGTGATAGAAGGGGGATATTTCTCAGTTAATGTCATTTTTGAGCTGTCAAACTTCAAAACGATGTCGCCCACCTCTTTACAGGAGAACTTACTTTTTGGGACCCTCTCAGCCTCGGGTTGTAGCTATTATTTATGGCACAAACTTCAACCTCAGAGAAGGAATTTGAGGCCTTTCCTTTGAATGGTGACGAAAGTAACCCAACCTACCATTCAGGTTCTGCGTGGAATCTCCACATACCACGTGTGGAGGCACACGGCTTACGTGGACATGAACCTGGAGCGTGGGGCGAGGCGCGCTCCTCTGTGTAACGCTCGCTTCTACGTAATGTGCCGTGACGCAAATGCCGGAACTCAAGTTGTCATATGAAGGAACGTGCCTGTCGTAGTTTAAGGGGCAGAAGCTCTCTAGCATCACCTCCCTTGAGTGAGAAGGTCAAGGAGAGTGTCAGTGATGTCTGTTCACACAGCTCACCACTTTGGAGGAGAGTCCACCTTAGTCACTTTTATCAATGTGTACAACAGAAACGTACAGCTGCAGTAATACCAGGCTCCAACTGTGATACCAACTAATGTCAACTATCGCTTGTCCTGAGCGGGGTCGCCATGAGCCAGAGCCTAACCCGGCAATGCAGGGCGCAAGGCCAAGTGGGGAAGGGACACACCCAGGAGGGGACGCCAGTCCACCACAAGGCACCCCAAGCAGGACTCGAACCCCAGACCTGTCACACAGCAGGCACCGGCCAAACCTGCCGCGCCGCCACACCCCCCATACCAACTGTTATGAGATAGTTAATTAAATTTTTAAAATTTCATTTCCTTATGGACTGAATTTGTGACTCAGCATATAATGATGCAATTATCTGATCTGCACGAGTATAATTTTGTGCTCACCGGGAATAAATTCTGATTTAAACCAGTTGGTTGGTTACTTCAGCGACAGAATTTGTTCTGAGAACGGCATGGTGATGGCCCAGCCAGTAGTGCTGTTGTCTCAGCACCTGGGTGGTGCGAGAGAACGTGGGTTCGATCCCCGCTCAGTCTGTGTGGAGTTTGCATGTTCTCCCCATGTCTGCATGGGATTCTTCCACGTGCTCTGGTTTCCTCCCACAGTCCAAAGACAGGCTGTTCAGGTTCCTCCATAGTGTATGAGTGACAGAGAGAGTGTGTGTTCCACTGATGTATGGATGAGTGACCCATTGTAAGTAGTGTATCTAGCAGTGTAAGTCACCTTGGTGAATAAGGTATGTGGGCTAATAACACTACACAGAGTTCTTTGGAGAAAAGTGTCTGCTAAAGAAATAAATGTAAATCTAAGCCAAACGAAATATGAAATGTCAGTTCATCTCTGCTGACGTTAATGTGCATTTGAACCCATGGTTTCCTTGAAATAAGAGCAGACAGAGAAGCCAAGTGACTGACAGTGCGAACTGAGTCCTGGGATGCTGAACCACTGCTGGATTCACTTTACAGGATGGAATGATGCTGCAGTTTGATTTCACACACTTCTAAGCAGCAGCATGGTATTGCAGTTATGGTGCATTTACTCCATCTGATGGAAAATGGGGGGAATCACACCATTAAAAGGAACTAGTAAACAAATGTGTTTACGATATGGAATACATAATCATCTGATTACTATGTTTTATTGTCTCTTTGTTCTCTTTATGTGGATATGTTAATTTTATGGGCCTGGTGTAAATCGGGGGGGAGCGGTGGTGTGGTAGGTTTGGCCGGGTCCTGCTCTGTGGTGGGTCTGAGGTTCGAGTCCTGCTTGGGGTGCCTTGGGATAGAGTGGCGTCCCGTCCCGTCCTGGGTGTGTCCCCTCCCCCTCCAGCCTTGCGCCCTATGTTGCCGGGTTAGGCTCCGGTTTGCCGCGACCCCGCTCGGGACAAGCGGTTTCAGCAGCGTGTGTGTGGTATAAACCAATTATGTAAAGTTAAGTCATAATCATTTGTCTTTGTCAGGCTAAAGAGCTTATCCAGGGGTCAGATAACAAACAAAATTAGTATGTTATGACATAATTTGTTATTATTTATTAATTTAGCTGACACTTTTTTCCAAAGCAGCTTACAATGGTAGGTTTGTATACGATCCGTCTTATAATTATTATTATTTCCCATTGGTACAGCTACATAATTTGTACTAGAGACATTGGTACACACACACATTTTCAGAACCGCTTGTCCCATACGGGGTCACGGGGAACCGGAGCCTAACCCGGCAACACAGGGCGTAAGGCTGGAGGGGGAGAGGACACACCCAGGACGGGATGCCAGTCCGTCGCAAGGCACCCCAAGCGGGACTCGAACCCCAGACCCACCGGAGAGCAGTACTGTGGTCCAACCCACTGCGCCACCGCACCCCCCTCACATTGGTACATTATTCAGCAATAAATCAAATTTGAGTGAAAATGCTCACAATGGAAAAAGGTCAGATTTATTACCACCGGAGAATCCTTACCTTTGGCAATGTGTTTACAAGTCATATAAATACATGTGTGTATTACACAGGATGTTATACAAAGCGTAATTAACAAAAGACAGAGCACAGTAGTAAAATAATAAATCAAACAATAAAATTTTATTTTAACAATAAAAAAGTTGTGCTCCCCCAAAAACTGCAAAGCCGAACAACGCCTATGTCTGTCTGTCCATTCTTCCATGTGTCCATCTGTCCTCGACACCCAAAGGATCAGATATTGATCATCCTGCACACAGACTCTGTCTTTCCTTCCTTTGAGAGTGCATATAAATTTGCATTAACCTTTAAATAAATTATATTATAATACTTATGATAACAAGGACAGAGAGCTGTGTCTTGCACAGTTTTCACTGGCTCATGGATTTAAATATGATTTTGAATACATGATAGAGATTAATCAGTTTGCATCTGGTGCTGAGCAATGAAAGCATATCCAGAATAATTACTATGTAATTATTATTTTAGTAATTAAGGATCAGAGATTAATTTTGACAGTTATTTAGATTATGAAAACCAAAAAACACCCTGTCTACAACCCCTTAAAAAAAAATGAAACACACACAGAAAAAATTAATTTTACATCTTTATGCTTGTATCACAGATAAATGAGGTATTGTGATAAATTTCTTTTCCAGATACTGGATTTAAAATATTTGAAATGATTTTATTACTTAAAATATTTTTTAGTTTAAGACTAACCTGTGACTCATAGTATTGGGACTTATTGAAACAGTCATTGGTTAATGATCCTACACTCAGGAACAACAATCTGGAGAGTAATAGGTAACGATAAATGTTGAAACAAACAAAATCAATAAAATGTTATGTTTTTAGATTAATTTATTTAAAAAAACCTTTAAAGGCTGTCAGATTTTGCTTCTACCAAAAGTTGTTAGATGTCGAAAAGAGAAGTACATTTTCTACATTTTAATCGAAATAGACTCCTTTCTTTGTGTGATTCATGTGTCACCTACCAATAATAATGGCAAAATGACAAATAATAAATTACATGCTTCAAGTAAAAACTCGGAGATGGAATAATTGACAGCAGATTTTTGGAAACAGTTCTTCCTCCGGGCCTGTAGGGGGCACTCGGGTTTTTTCACCCCTCACGGCTGTGCGATGGTATTTACGGAACATGCGCAGAACGAACTTCCTTTTCCCAGTGCAGCGGAGTCCTAGTCCTAGTCTGTAGACTTTAGTCTCCAGACTAGTTGATATCAAAAGTCTGCGAAATGGTTAGTAAATCTCAGTAATATCCACCGATGTGAACTGTTTAGACGTTATTAATGTGTTTCACCTTCGCTGTTGAAGCGATGTTGGTTTTAAGTGAGCGGATGATGTAAGATTTGCTCTGACTTGAGGCTCTGTTCCAACGTGGCCTAGCGGCTGCGGGCGCCTCTCTGCTGCGTTGTGTTTTTCAGCACCTTTGTAACGATTCCTCTGTCGTTGTCCGTTATTTTTTAGATCTTTCCCTCATGTCTTATGCATTTTTCTCGTTCTTTTCTCACCAAACTCTTGTTTCCGGTGTAATATTGTCCAGCAATCCCCTCGTAATTTTAAACCTGAGTTTGTCTCTGTCCGAGAAACCTCCCTCGCCATGCTGGCGCTAGTGAAACATTTCATTATTGAGTCTAATTAATCAAATTTTTTTTTAATGATGTGCGTCTGACTCTTTTCTGGTCATTTAATTTTAAGTAGTGCAATGTTTTTATTCGGGAACTGTTACAGTGACCCACAAGTTTCACAACCTAATATGAGTTTAACTTCTGAACTTGTGCCACTCCAAATAAAAAGCATTGCACTTATGTGAGACACATGTTTCTGTATATCGTGTGTGTAACATTGGTTTTAGTCTTAGCTTTAAATGTGATCTTTCTTTTTCCCCAGGGGTTCGTTAAAGTTGTCAAAAACAAGGCCTACTTCAAGCGGTACCAGGTGAAATTTAGGCGAAGGCGAGGTAAAATGCACCCGTATGAGATTTTTACTCCCTTCTGGTCAATTACATGCATGTAATGTATAATATATGTATACTGATGTATGGCAGTTCTTAAGACCTGTTGAAAATACATATCAGGTAGTGCTGTGAGGTGCCCGGGTAACACAGTGCATCAATAAAAGAAACTGTTCAGTTGAGTGTGGTGTTGTATAGGAATGTCAGAGATGCTCTGCTGGGGGTTGTTATAATGACATTTGTGTTGTTTTCTCTTCAGAGGGGAAGACTGACTACTATGCCCGCAAGCGCCTGGTCATTCAAGACAAGAACAAGTACAACACACCCAAGTATAGGATGATCGTGCGATTCTCCAACAGGGACATCGTCTGCCAGGTGGCGTTAGTTTCTCGATTAGGGACTGAAATGGTGTAACGCTGGTGTTTGTAACCAAGTTGCTCCTTAAGTAATGGGCAAAAGTGTTTTTGCTGGATTTTTATGTGGTGTTAGTCTTTTGGCCATGTGCAGAGAATGGTTGTTAGCTGTTGTATTTAAAGGGTCCTCTCAGGTGTCTAAGTGCATGTCCTAAACTGCATATGCTACAAAGTTGAGTCCTAGTTCACCTTAGAGAAGATATTTTATGCTTGTAAATGGTACCACAAGCTTGTAGTTGGGGCTTGGGTGACTTTTTTTAGAAACGTATCTAAAATGCTTCTCTTACCTCGAGTTAGTTAGGTCGTTACATGTGAGCTTTCGCTGTTTAAAATTAATGAGGACTGCGGAAAATCTCATGGAAGCTGGATGTTACACATTATATGGGCTTGACAGTTTTTCTCTGTTGCAGATCGCCTATGCTAAGATCGAAGGAGACATGATTGTTTGCGCAGCCTACTCGCATGAGCTGCCCAAGTATGGCATAGCTGTGGGTCTGACAAACTACGCTGCAGCCTATTGCACTGGACTGCTGCTGGCTCGCAGGGTAAAACTTGGCCTCTCGCTTAAATTTTCACATTTTTCGTTCTCATAGGCTTTGCATCGATTAGATTGTTTTGTATTTCCTGTGAAAAGGTTTGAAGTTGCATCTCTGACTTACTTTTCGCTGTCCAATTTTTCTGACTTTGTCTAGTAAAGCTATTGATTGTTGGAAAGAAATGTCCTCTTAAGTTAGATGGGTTTTAGAAAGTTTTATAAGTAGCAGTTCTTTGCACATCTGTTTAAAACCTAAGTGCTTCAGACTTTATTTCCTTGTGTGTGAAGCATCAGTTATGTACTAGACCTGGTATTTTAATGTAAGTAACCTGCTGATGTATCAAAAGGTTATTTCAGTTGAACTGAGACTATTAAAACTATTTGGCTTTCTGATATGTGCCATTGTGGGCCTGTTGTTAATCTTACACTTTACGCTTTATTCAGCAACTTTTTTTCACCTCTCCTAGCTGTTGAACAAATTTGGCCTGGACAAGATTTACGAAGGCCAGGTCGAGGTGACGGGTGACGAGTTCAATGTGGAGAGCATTGACGGCCAGCCAGGAGCTTTCACTTGCTATCTGGATGCTGGGCTGGCCCGAACTACCACCGGAAACAAGGTGTTTGGGGCTCTGAAGGGTGCTGTGGATGGCGGCCTGTCCATTCCCCACAGGTAATGGGTGGGGCTCTACCTCTTCATATGCTGTTGCTTTAGATGGAGTCAGACTAGTTCTTCAGTTGCTAAGTGTAAAATTTTTCCCCACTTCCTGATGCTGGAATTGGGTATATGCCCCCAACCCAAAATAGCCTTAGTGGGTATTTGTGAAAATGCCCTACTGTAGATTAGTGTTCTTGGCTTTGTCTTCGTGGAAATCATTTATCCCTTGCATCGGGATTTATGAAGGTGCTCCTGATGCATGCATGTTTGGCAGATGGTCTTTTCTATACTCCTCTTAATACTCCAGCACCAAACGGTTCCCTGGCTACGACTCTGAGAGCAAGGAGTTCAATGCAGAGGTTCATCGCAAGCACATCATGGGCGTCAATGTCTCTGAGTACATGAGCTACCTGATGGAGGAGGATGAGGAGGCTTACAAAAAGCAGTTCTCCCGCTTCATCAAGAACGGTGTCAGCCCTGACACGGTGAGGATGCCATTGATGGTTTCTCTCCTTACTGTGACATTAAGTTAATTGCAGGCCATTGAATGCAAATACAAAGCTGCTTGATGATGATGCCTTTGGGGCTGAGCAAATTGTAGTTGGTCCTTCATTTGCACCACTGATGGAATCTTGTTTCAAGACGGGACTGAGAGCAGCTTGTGTACGTAATGCGTGTTAGTTAAATGGCTTTTGATGTCCATTTTGCAAATGATTTTTAAAATTCAAGCATATATTGCACAGTTCAACTTAGTCTACAGAACATTTTTCTGATCTTTTAAGCCTTTTGTGAACAAATGGTGGGTTTTTTGCTGAACATCCCAGCCAGTCATCTATGTTCAGCATCAGATGCGCGATAGATGCTAGAAGTAATATTTCGCCTTAATGGTAGATGAATAATTTCTGAAATAAAGACAAAAACTTAAATGAATTTCTTGGAAAGTCACTAATGGTGACTTGGAGCAATTATCTTGTGGTCAGTAAGATCCTGAATAATGGAAGGTCTTTCAGCTTGTCAGATGTTTGGCTCACACAACTTCATCAACTTGAATTTCAGATGACTGGTTTTTTTTAAGTAAAACAACAACTTTCTTTAGGGTGTTGGTGAGACAGTACTGTTGTGTATTCACTTTTTTGATTTTTGACAGAATTGCTAAGCCACATTTGCCTTCTGGTGTGATCTAGTGAGTCTTTCTGGCTGCATAAGGTTGTAGGTAAAGGTTTTGAAAGACAGTCAGCAGAAGGCTTAGAAAACTAATTTGGTAATATATGCCTTTAATCGGTTGCTATAGATGAGCCAATTTAAAGTACATGATGTTGCTATAGATGAGCCAATTTAAAGTACATGACTTTTTCCTCTCCAGGTTGAGGAAATGTACAAGAAGGCTCATGCAGCCATCCGTGAGAACCCAGTCCATGAGAAGAAGCCCAAGAAGGAGGTCAAGAAGAAGAGGTGGGTTTTGCTTGTAATGTGGTTAATTGAATAATCAGGTCTGAGAAATATGTGGAAATGTTAGTTGCCACTCTGACTTGCAGCTTTGAGAAAGTGGCTTGAAAGATCTTGAACAGTGCACTTTAAAATCTTGACTGGAATATGGATGCTTTATTTCAAAATGCATTTCATGTGACCGCTACAAATTTTGTGCAGGACAAGGTATTTGTTTTGCTGTTGGACTCTGGCAGTTTTTGTCCATCACACACGTAATTTTGACATCTATTAGAATGCAATTTCAGAGCTGTGTAACTGGTTCTGCCTGTTGCACTGGTGAATGTTGATGAAATGCTGCCCATGCAGGTGGAACCGTGCCAAGATGTCTCTGGCCCAGAGGAAGGACCGCATTGCCCAGAAGAAGGCCAGCTTCCTGAGGGCTCAGGCAAAAGAGGCAGCTGACAGTTAAAAGGCTGCTTCCCTGCACGAATGCCTCGGCAGAAAGTAACACTTTGTTCTAATAAATGTATTGAAAAGACTCTGAAATGTGTTGTGGCGCTTATTTTACTCTGATGCATGAATAAGGTAGTCTTAAGGTCTGGAACAGTGACAAGATGTTCAAGCACTGTATCCTGCAGGTAAGTCAGTCTTGTTCTCCATTAAGAACCCTTTTTCTTAAATCTTGTTTCACTGTGTTCTGAGCTGCTCAAGATTATTTAGCCATTCTAGAAACATGGACTACTGTCTTTTCGGGATTTCTAGGTGCAAGATGAATAAGAACTTAATAGGTGATGGTGCAACATTCTGAATTTCCCTGAAGACAATTTAAAATCTGTTTCTCAGTATGGGTGAGACTTCCCCATTTTCAGATGTGATTTGAGTAAAACAAATTTTCTCAATGTACTGGTGTGCAGCTTGTGTGTGAGGTCATTGTCACAAACATCCATTTTGAGACGTTGCAGCTTCTGTCCCTGTTCATAGGTCACAAACTTGGTTTCCAGCTGGGTGTAATGAGCACGCTGATGGTACGAAACTACAGGCGTAGAGTGTGATTCAGTGCGGGGTGTCGGAGGTTCGGCCACAATTTTGCAGCGGGACAAAAAGCGTATTTTTCACCTTGCTGCTTTGAGGCGCATATCTGAAACTCTTGCACCAGCGTGATGTCTGGGGAAAAATTAGAGCAATGCTGTTCTGTCCCTGCCTTTTGCCGAAATTTTCAAATCTGCAGTAATTACTGCTTTTGAAATATTCACATTAAAATCAATGTCTTCGATAAATAGAAATTGTCTAAATTATGAACAGTGGAGCTTTACCTCTTGAAGTTGAACTTTTTCTAATTTTGTCCTAACAGTTGCATATTTTTGGATCATTTTGCTTTCTAGGAAGCAAAATGTAATGTTTACCTGCCAAGGCCATAGATCATAGTAAAGGTACACTCAAACGGAACAATTCCAGCATTTTCAGCTCCTATCAGTGTTGGTGACTCTCTCAGCACTGTAAGAGGCATGCTGTTGCCATAGAAAGTAAAGCTAATGAAATTGAAAGCTGCAAGATGATGAACATTGCACCTGCTTAAGTGATGAACTCCCTTTAATAATCAGGACTGAATATTTAGCTTAAGTTCAGTGTAACTTGATATCAGAGTATGTTAAAAGTATTGTCTATATGTGGAGTTTTAATGAAAAACAAGTGTAATGAATTTTACTGGTACAGGTAACTGGAGTTATGATTTCCAGTCCCTGTGTGTGTACTTGAGTCACTGATACTATGATACTGTTTATACTGGAGTATACTTTTACTTCATTATTCTTTACTAATTACTCATGTCTTCTATATCTTATATCTTTTGTAGTTCAATTTTTTTTACATGTATAAAATACTTAAAGGAAAGAACTTGACAAAAATTGCACTAGCAGATGCTGAAAGCTCATCACCGAATCTCCAAAGTACCGCAAATTAAAAAAAAAAATCATGCAAGTTACGGGGTAAACAGTAATTGGCACTGAACAGGAGTTTGTGGAGACTTATTTTCAGTCATTTTAAATCAGTATTTTCTTTAATGTTAAGTTTTAGCGCATTTTATATTTATTGCTATATCTAAGAATGTTACTAAACCTCAGTGAATAAGTGAATCAAGCTATTTCACTTAAGCTTTGTGTTCCTAATGAAGTCAAAAGTAGCCAACTTGACAAACATTGCACATGCTTATAGGATGACTAGCACCCTTTTCATATTTTTCATTTTAAAGTAGACGGATTTAATGTTTCAAATTAAAAATCACCAGTGTATCAGCTGCCTTGGGCACTGTTATCAGTGCTGTAACCTGGTATTAGATGTATGGTTGAGGAAAATTTAACGTATAAAAGTTGTGAGAATTTTAAATGCGTCTGGGCTTTAGTTGAAGTGTTTACAGAACCAAATACATGAGTAAATATGAAACTTGTATTGATTGGGTCAATTTTATCAGTGACTTAAGTATCTAAAATGAGATGATGGTTCCTTATGCTAGAGTGCTCTCGTTTCCTCCTACAGTTCAAAGACATGTTTTAGGTGAACTGATGACAAATTGCCAATTTTCTGTGTGTGACTAGTTGCAATCGACTGCCCCACAATGCCTCTGGACCCTGTGGCCCAGCACTGGCCAAACAGCTACTGATAATGAAAATAAATGACCTTCTGCAAGTGTAGTTGTCTTAAGAGAACAAATTCTTTAGAAAAGCAGAATAAATCTAATCCAATTTAAAACAAATTTTCTTCCCTCACTGGAGACAACTGTTTTTAACTGTGTAATTGTACAGTACAATCAAGTTAATGTAAGCTCACTAAATTACGTATGTAATTCTCCTATGTGGCTCAACATAAGCAGGAAAGAGACATCGTGTCGTACGTCTTTTAATGTGCAAATTGTTCATGCTATTTCCAAACATACATGGTAAACATCTTAATGCCTGGATTGTTGCAATTCATTTTTTTTTTTTTTTTCTTAAACAGCAGCAATGGCCTTCAGGACAGAATGTACTACATAGTGGTTTAAAAATCTTAAAATGTTACATATACTTCATATTTGAATTAACAAAACGTTTTAAATGAATGAGGCAACAGCAGCACTAAAATGCTGTAATTAGTGGAACTTCCTTCAGAAGTGAAAAAACGTTGCACGCTGGCGTAGTCGGCGGAAGAGAATCTTCATTATGCTACATCCGAAGGCACCCTTTCGCACCCCGCCCCAGGCTGAGCTCTCCTCCAGCAGTGTCGCTTCCTTATGGCACAATTTAGGAACAAAACCCAACAAAGTTTGCACCAAAAGCAAAATCCCTAATATTCAATGTACACGGTACACGAATCCACAAACGGCAACGAACAAACGAAAACAAAAACGTCATGTGATTTCTTCTCAGTTTGGATATAAAGCATTTTTCTCCAGAAACCGTTTGAGTTCCCGGTGGTTTTTTTTTTTTTTTCCCCCCCCAAAGGCCAGAGTAAGAGGGCGGGAAAGGGTGGTCAGTCCTAGTGCAGCAGAGGAAACCCTTACGAGTCCTTAGTGTGGGAGATCTTCTTCCACAGCAGGGTTTTCAAGTTGTTCAGAATGAGCGAGTGCTCCATCTCCATCTGGTCCGCAGAGCCCTTGAGCGCCATGCAGGAATAGAGCTGCTTCTCCAGCTCCTCGCGGATCTCCGAAGGCGCCCCTCTCAGGAGGTAGTCCTTCAGTGCCCGGCAGGCCTTGGCCAGGTTGGGCTGGACCACCTCGGTGGTGCAGCGCCGTTTAGTGAGGTCACAGGAGGTCTGGCAGTCAGCGCCGTAGATGCAGTCGTCGTCCACCTCGCAGCGGCGGTCCCGCATGACGTGCCGGAGCACCGTCTCCGGCACCACTCGTCGCAGGTCCACCGCCTTCAGGTCGTGCTTGTCGTTGTAGCCGAAGTTGGCGGCGCTCACGTCGCACATGAGGAAGTTGCCGAAGGGGCCGTGGAAGACGTCTTCGACGAACTCCAGCAGGCCGATGGAGATCTTGGCTTTGCGCGGCCACGAGGGCGTGAACCACTGCTCCATGCTGCGCCGCAACCCCCGAGGGATCCAGAGCTCAAGCAGCCAGGGGACGCTGATGCCGTACAGCGAGGTGTACTGCACCTTCTCTGTCACGTACAGGTCCCCGCAGAAACCCATGAGCCTGGGCGTGTGCTCCTTGTCCTGCAAGACAATCATGAGCAGCACCTCGTTGAGCTGCAGCAGAGCCCACGCTGACTTGGCCTCCGGCAGGGAGATGTGGCCGTCCTTATTGCCGTCGGCTACGGACAGCACGTGGCTCACCAGCTCCTGAAGGTTGGCCTGCTCACCCACTTTCTCCTGAAGCAAGGTAACAGGCACGTGTTTAGCTGGTGTCCTTGCTCAAAATCCACTCATCTATTTGGTCTGTTCACCTACAGCAAATCTACGGCCTTCGGAGTTGCCAAGAATTCACCTCGTTTTCCACGGTAACAGGAATTTTTGTGGTTCTTGAAAACACCCCTCCTTTAAATCCCGGCTAAAGACCCACCTGTTCGAAATCACTAACAGGCAGCACATTCCAGCACTCCTTTCTCCTTACAGTTAAGGCTGAAATTCGCACATTTTCCTTACCTTTAGATGACTGAAGACCATCTCCTTGAACTTTTCAACGGAGGTTCCGCGGGTGGGCTTGTCGAAGAGCACAGCCTCCTTCCTGGGCTCCATCTCGGTCCCCAG
Source organism: Scleropages formosus (assembly GCF_900964775.1). NCBI lineage: Eukaryota > Metazoa > Chordata > Actinopteri > Osteoglossiformes > Osteoglossidae > Scleropages > Scleropages formosus. The sequence continues at coordinate 12,199,186 of NC_041830.1, read as the reverse complement.
GTTGTAATGCAAGATATCGTCAATCTGGCACTTGATGACCCCCTCAAGATCCCCCCAGCTGCCAGTGTAAACCTGAAACAAGGAGCCAGTCAGACAGTGGAGTGGGTGAACGTGGGAAACGCGGACAGGGCCGAATTCACGAGGACAGTCGGCACCTGGTCTGGCACCTGGTCTCTCACCTGGTTGTTTGGCTTGGCAGACAGGCATTTCCCCATGTAGAGCGTTCCTTTGTCACACAGGCTGCTGCAGGCGGAGCCGTCAATCACCCCCTTCCTGTATTTATCACACTGACAGGGACGACACAGATGAGCGCTCCACTCTGGACCGTCCTGCCAGCAGAAACTGGAGAGCAGTGATTGCTTTTTTTTTTTAAAAAAAAAAAAACCCAACCCAACCCTACCCTCCTCCATCTAGCATCTCCACCGGCCTCCTCTATAAAACCCCCACGATGGTAAGATGCGTAGATCACTGACAGCATGGGTCTCACAACAGCTGTGACAGCGAAACTAAACATCTGCTTTCGGAAGCCACCCGGGAGCAGCACCCTGAGCTCCAGAGCGAGCCGACGTCTTCCGCTCGCAACGTTCTTCAAGGTGAGCAGAGGGAACACCATGAATGCTGTGAACACCGTGTGGAGTTCATTCTCCTTCCAGCAGGGGGCTCCACGGCACCACTTGAGCCTTATTTTAGGAGCTTCTCGAAACAATACCCATGCAGACAAGTCTTGCGTTACATCCCCACATGAGGAGGCCTGTATCGCTTCTCGATTCCCCCCGGATGTCTCGTATCTACTGGATGTTGTGTTCCTCACCGAGGTGCGCGTGCTCCCTGACAGCGGCGAGGGAGTGAAAAGGCGCGTGATCGCAGCGCTAGCGCGGTCGATTCCGTGCCTCTACGCGGTTAACCGGGAAGCGACCGCAGCGGGGGGGAGCACGGCCGCGTCTGGTGACGGAGCCGCCGCCGCGCTGGGTTCGGTTCGGTTCTCGGACGCAGCAGAAGGAGGAAATTTAAGCAGGGGAGAACGTCCCGTTCGGTTAAGAGCCCTGCGGGGTTTCGCGACCAATAATCCGCGTTTTATCATAATGTCAATCAACAGGCAGAGGTCCTTATCCGGCTCCGAAAATCCTTTCAGAACACAAAAAGGAGCCGATAACGCAGTTTGGAGATAACGGCCGAACGGGGGAAACGCTTCGCGTTTCGGTTACCTTCGTGACGGCTGTCTGCACGACCGACAGCTGTTGGTTTCGGGGATCTTTACGGGTGGGGTACTTACGATGGTGTTCTTGCACTCGTGCCCACGACACAGCTCCGTGTACGAGGAGTACTGCACGTAGAGCACCCAGCTGCTGATGAACACCGCCAGCCAGGAGAAGAAGAGGTACTTCATGCGCAGGTAGGAGAAGCGAGCCTGCGGGGCAGAAGGAAGGCCGTGGCGTCAGAGGGGCCGCGGCGCGAATCCCGAGACGTCGGATCGTCGCGCGCTCGAGCTCAAGCGCTGCTGCGGGGGGGGGGGGGGCCCGACGAAGTTCTACAGGGAGGACTTTCGTTCCAACGTGAATAGAAACTAAATAAAGGGTTAGAACCAAAGAAAGAGAGAAAAACACCACGGGTGTTTAGACACGTTCGCAAACAGATGGCGTGTGCCGCGTTCATCCGGCCCTCTCTGAACGGAGAACAACCTCTGTGCTTGGCGATGGATACATTAGTCCAATTAGGGGAATAATTAGATCAATTAAGCGCTTAAGTGCTCAGCTGGAATGGAAACCTACACACACACACACACGGCTTAGTGGTTCGACCCGCATCTTTCTCTTCTGTGCCCGAGAAGCAGGTGTGCGCGATGCGCCGCCCCCCTGAATGGGCAGCAAACCGAACCCCTGTCTGGGTCCGGCCATCCAATGGCAAACTCATTTTAAAGTCGTTTACCAAAGCCGGCTTTTTTGGCAACATCAAGCTATTTATTTCCCACCGGAGATAACTGACCCGACGAGCACGTGCGCTAATTTCTCAGCGAAAACAGGCAGCGCACACGACGACCCCGCCGCCGCAATGACTCCTCCAGCTTCCGCCCCGGATTTAATGCGACGCGGTGAATGCGGATGAAGTCGGTTACGCTCGTCACTGCTACGGTGAAGAAAGGCAGCTTTAACTCTTCCTGAAATGTGATTCACTCCGTGTTGAGTCAGTGCCGGGATGCCACTAATTAAAATAGCTGATTAACACTTGTAATGAAGTCTCTAAAGCGCAGAGGTTGTTTCCGTGGCGACAGGGTCACGGAATAAACAGGCTATTGATCCTTCGATGTGTTGGAAACAGAACATCAGAAGTGGTGAAATCGAGGGCAACGGTGTCAGCAGTAGGACATCCTTTTAGTATAACTCTAGATACAGATACACCGGTTCATCGCGTTACAGACGGTTGAGCCATTTACTATTACTGTGTATTACTAGCTGACTTTTTTTTGAAAACTTCATTGGCCATAGACGGCTCTCAGGTAGTTTGCCAGCAGTGGGACCAATCAGAGTTCAGTGCTGACCAATCAGAGCCCAATGCTGACCAATCAGAGCTCAGTACTGACCAATCAGAGCTCAGTACTGACCAATCAGAGCTCAGTGTTCCAGCCTTTATTGCCAACCTATTTCATTCATGGGCTGGGAAAAATGTGAGTTTACATGTACAGTGTTTAAAATTAAGCTGAGGAGATGCCATCAAGCTGTTATTTGAAAAATAGAACCTTTTTGTTATCTTGTGTGTATATTTTGGCTTTTTCGCAAACACTTCTTTTACATGCATGCTTTATCTTTCGCACCCTCTCGATTTACTATGCCGTGCGAATGTAGGGGTTTTTTAAAATTCTCGGAGAAAAGTATTAGACTAAAACCCTGGCCACATTCAGCTGTCAGTTACGCACATTTATGCATATAAACACCCACTAACCTCCATGCCCTGCATGTGCTGATTTCCACAAACCCTCCACTTCTCTCTTTCTACAGCAGTTCATTCCGGTGAATGACTTTTCCCTCTTTACTAAAAATTCTGCACCCAGCAATGTAGTAATCCATGGGTTAACCAACCTAAAGGACACAATCTATACATCCACCCTGACATGAAAACTTTTACTGGGCACAAATCCACCCTAACCCTAAAAAGTATACCTTCTAGATGTTCACCTACGCTTCACACGTGCACTATCAGTCTCCTGACTGCCGAAGGATACGACCCTCAGCGATATTCAAACTCCCAGGTTTGTATCTCGGCCTACTGATGTAACACCCTTGAGCAAGGTACTTTCTCTGAACTGCTCAGGAAAAAAAAAAAAAATCCCAGCTGTATAAATGGGCGAATAATTATAAATAGAACCCTCATATTATAAATTGCTTAGGGGAAAAAAGTGTCGACTAAATGGGCAAATAACTCCGCATCCGCTCTAAACAAATAACTTTAATCTACCGTGCATCCAGCTTGCTAACTATTCGCTTGTACGGTTATAAGTTCTGTGCGAGACGGAGGCGAAGGGAAAAATGTTACACGTGAAAATACGCATGAGAATTGGCGATGGACGCAGACCGTATACGTCGTCTCCAAGCGCCCCAAGGTGGGAATTCAAGACGCGTTTCACGAAAGGCCCTCAGCTCTGCAAAAGAAGCGCTGAGCTTAATGGCTCGAAAAGTACGGATTCCCGCGGCCGTTAAACTCGCCCGCTTCTCACCGCGGCACCTTGCGGAACCCGCGCCGAAGCCGCGATCGCATTTCTCGAAGCCTGCGTTATTTCCCTAAGCATATGCGATCTTATTAAGACGCTCTGGGGAGCAACTGGAGCAAATGAGAGCGTGCGAGAAACGCGGCTGTGCGCGACACGGTTGAGGGCGCACACTCTAATGATATTATCTAAGAGCCACCAAGGTAGGGAACTGCAGCTCTTGATTCCGCCCCAAACGCACGCTAGTTCGCAAACCACGGATCGCACCCGAACGATCAAACGCGTTCCGTCTGCGCACGTGTCGGTCTAAGTCGCCGGGGTCCGGAGCCTATTCCGGAATCGCTGGGCGCAAGGCTAAGGGGGTACGCCGCGGACGGGGTGCCAGACGCATCGCAGGGGAGCCGCGCACGCTCTCGCGTACCCGTTCGCACGCAACTGGGAATTTAGCGTGGGCCATCCGCCCGAACCGGATGTCTCTGGACCGTGAGAGGAAACCAGAGCGCCCCGGGGAAACGGACACAGGCGGGGGGAGAACACGCGAACTCCCACAGAGACCGAGCCAGATTCGAACCCGCGCCCGAAAAGCCCAGGTGCTGTGAGGGATCGCTACGTGCAGCGCCGCCGTGCTGCCCCGGTTTAAACTCCTTAACCATAGTTCGGGGAACAAGAAAGCAGTTCAGCACATCGCATCTCTCAACAAACACGCCGGCTTCCCCTTTCTAGATAGAGCGTCTATTTCGGAAACGGAGTATTATTTAGAGAATCTGACGAAATAATTTCACCGCAGCTCCTCTTACGTTCCGGACGGCAAGGAAGACAATCGCGGCGTTTATAGGTCGGCGAGGCCCTTGGACGGCTCGAGCGAACCGCGACGTTGCTTCTCCCCAAACCCCTTCTGTTCAAGTCCTCGGCGTCCGTGCAGGGAAGGGCGACCGCCAGCCGCGATCCAAAAAGCCCCAACCGGTAAAGGTGTCCAACTCGGCAGAGGAGGGGGGATGCGGCCGAAAAGAACGAGCGAGAAGGTTAAGATTTATTTATCGCGGCCGGATGACTAGATAAAGAGAAAATCTGCATTAAAAATATATGGATTAGCAGGCGCTTGTTATGCGAGTGAGGACCTGCTTCGGGGGAGGAGACGTTTGAAGCCGAGCCCGAACTCGTGCCGAAGACGGAATGAGGGAAAGTGGTGCGTACAGCGCTGTAAAGCCCAAAGAGATCATACCAGCATCTATATCAGGTCAGGGGATAAATAGTTAATGGATTCCGCTGACAAAACACTCATGAAAAATAGAGCAAATAACACAGATTGCGTGTAATAAATAATTCAATATGCGAAAGACGGAAAACTAAAGTCTAAACCAGAGATGTCAAGTCCTCTATCCACACCGCAACGGATCAGGGCTGGGAAAGTTTGAGTCGAAACATGTTCGTTTCTGCGTTTCGAACGGGAATCTTAGAGAAAAACGCACACAATTTCGAGGCCCAGCAGGTGGCGTGGTGGTTAGAGCTGTCAATTTCCACTCAAAAGACTCAGGTCTGAATCTCCGCTTCTGCTGCAGTTCCCATAATGAAGGTGTTCAATGTTAACTGTGCCAGTAAAATTACCCTGAAATGGGTAAATGACTGTAAACTCCTCAACGGTGCAAGTTGCTTTGGAGAGAAGCGTCAACTAAACGAACAAACGTAAAAGTACCCGTCCAATGGAGGCTCAGGATGGTCTGCAACCTATCCTGGAATCATAGGGTATGAGACAGGGTACCTCAATAACTGAGGTCACCCAACCAGTTACCTGCATATCTAAAGCAGTCTGACTAGCTACCTGGATTACTAAAAAAGTGGAATTACTAACATAGGCCAATTACATTTATTTATTTAACAGACACTTTTCTTCAAAGCAACTTCCAATGAACTCTATGTAGTGTTACTAGCCCACACACCTTATTCACCGCGGTGACTTACACTGCTAGATACACTACTGACACTGGGTCACTCATCAGTACATCAGTGGAACACGCTCTCTCTCACTCACACACTATGGGTGAACCTTAACAGCATGTCTTCGGAGTGTGGGAGGAAACCAGAGCACCCGGAGGAAACCCACACAGACACAGGGTGAACAGGGATCGAACCCATGTCCTCTCGCACCATCCAGGTGCTGTGAGACAGCAGTGCTACTCACTTTGCCACCAAGCCACTCAACCAGCTACTTGGATAACTAAGGTGGTCCAAGTAGCTAACAGCGAACAAAAGTGTGTGAAAGGCGAGCGGCGGTGGGGAACGCGAGGAGGGCGACGCTCAGCCTTTCCTGCCTTGACATTTCTAATCGGAAATCTAAGAGCCGCTCTCCCACCGTCGCTCTTTTGTTGGAGACGAGGGGGAGGGGGCCACCGGGACATTTACGAGCCGCCGTGACGTTTTGGGGACGAGAAAGGAGAGCGTTTCTCCCGTCTATTGCTGCTTCCAGGTGGAGGAGCGGGTGGGGAGTGGAGAGAAGAGGAGAGGAGAGGAGAGGACAGGAGAGGACCGCAGGGGGCGGTGGGAGGACAGCACCCATGGCGCCCGCTCCATGTCACCTTGGTTCTGTCGCAGGCCTTTTTGTCTTAGTTTGCCATGGGTGTGTGTGTGTGTGTGTGTGTGTGTGTGTGTGTGTGTGTGACAAACAAAACAAACAGTAAGGGAAAGGGGCGGCTAGTGAAGGCAAGGCTCAGAGGAGGGGGATGCAGAGGATGCGGAGGAAAGAGGACGAGAGGTAAAGAAAAAGACAGAGGCACAGATGGACAGACGGTCTCGGGTACACAAAGGCCGTTTGTCCTCTATCTGTCCAACAGCGCCGTTCTCGAGGGACAGCCCCTGCTGCTCTTCCCTCCGTTGCCCTTCGGTCGTCTGGGTTGACTCAGAAAGGAGTGGGCGGGGCCTGGGGAGCGAACGGAGAGCGACCAGGAGTGACCGGAGAGCGACCGGAGGGCGCCCGAGGTGCGGACTTCGAGCCCCGGTGACCGACCTGTCCTTCAGCACACATCGCCTGGCCCTCCCGCTCACCCGTCTCCCGAGGTTGCCATAGCGATGGGGAGCCCAACTTGACTCGGCATCGAAACGCAGGACCGAAAAGGCGAAACGCTCGGAGCCGGCTGCTCCGGGGAAGAAACGAACAGATGAGATTCACGTTTACTTTCGAAGAGCCCCTCCTCAGCAGATTCTGCGGGCAGCGAACGAAACGACGCCTACAGACGGGCTGCCGGTCGGCTCATATTTGTGACATTGTCCTAAAATAGCGGGACTAAAGGAAGAGCTTCAAAAGATGAGCAATAAAGGCGAGTTATTTTTAGGAGAGCCGTGCGGCTCGAGAAGGGAACCGAGGTCCGGGAAGGCGGAGGCGGCCTCGTCCTCTGGCGGGAGCTCCCTTGACAGGGTGTCCGCCGCCGTCGAACTGCTCCGGCCCGGCGGACAGATGCCGCCCCCTCGCCCGCTCGCCCGCCCGCCAGCTCACCAAGGGAAAAGAGCCACGCTCCGAGCGCCTTCCTCCACCGCTCTCTCCCTCTCGCTTCCTCGCCGTGCCCTGACATCTGTTCCCGCAGCTGCGCCATTTACTGCAGTCGGCGTGAGGTTAGGAGCAAAGCGCACTTGATTAAAGGCAAAACTTGCGCGACCGCGAGGGGGGCTCGGAAGAGGGCCGAAACACGGGCAAACCGCGGCGCTCTCTCTCCAGGCGCAGCTCTAACGAGAGTCCCGTCCCCGTCCTGCTCGGGTTATTCTCAGTCGGAGCCCCTTAACCATTTCTACGCCGGGCGCCGCTTAAAGCATCGGCTGAGAACAAAGCAAAATGCCCCGTAATAAATTTGACAAAAATGCGGTATTCGCTTAAGGCGCCAAACCCCGAATACCTTCACGCAGAATTACATCATGTATCATTTCATTTCCTTTTAAACTGGAAACAAAATGAACTTTATTTAGTTAGAAACTGTTCATTTTAAAGCAAAGGCAAGCCTCACCGACACCCCGATGTCCATCCACGTGGTTCTCGACCTACGACTGGGGTTTCGTTCCAACAACCTGCCTGCAAATCAACTTCGTCACAAATCGTAATCCCCCTTATAGTGTATTATATGAACCATAAGGACATATATAAAAAAAAAAAAAAAACAACACGTATGAATGCTGGTATAATAGAGATTCTTATGTCTGTTCACAATTTCCTACATTATTCATGCTAAAATAACCCTGATACAGACATTAGAAGTACAGTAATTATGTTTTTCTACCCCCCTATTATTTTCACTTTCTTTAATTTCTCAAGCTACCGTCTTGCCAGTTTTCCGTTCTGCACCGCCACAACGGTCACGTTTTCTCTCGCTGGCCTTTTTAAAGAAAGTAACTTGAACGGAATCGCCATTCGTCCCGGAAATAAAACGGCATTTCTGCAAATAAAATGCAGCGGCTGAGAGACACACTAAGTCAATAAGAAATATGGTGCATTGCAGCAGTGGGGTGAACCCGTTTTATCGTACCGCAGATGGAGCGCTTGGTGTACTGGGCGTTATGACCAAACGCCGGCACTCCAAACTAATAGGATAAGGCCGATGGGACGTTCGGTCAGAGGACGACGGTCCAGCCCGTCCCCGAACTCAAGCCTCCGGCCGCCCTCCCAGCCAGGAAGACGAAGGTTCGAGCGGGGGTCCGAGGCGAGCCGGACCTTCGCACCCGTCGGTCGGCACACGCGGCGAGATGCGAGCGGCGGCCGTCAAGGGTTAAAAGCGCCGCGGGGCGGATTATTTTTAAAGAGTTTCGCAGCCATCGCCTTCAAGGCAAACGCTGTAAAAATGTCTCCGAATTGTAAATGGATCCATTAAAACAGCCCGTGAAAGAAAACGGCTCACCATGGTAATATTTTGTGCTGGCTGTTTTATGCGATGCAGCCAGCTCTGTGCAGGCACTGGACTTCAGGGTTTTATTTTGTGTGTGTGTGTGTGTGTGTGTGTGTGTGTGTGTGTGTGTGTGTGTGTGTGTGTGTGTGTGTGTGTGTGTGTGTGTGTGTGTGTGTGTGTGCGCGCGCGCGCGCGCTTGGAACAATGGCATTGTGGGTGGGGGGAATGACTCGCCATAATGTTGCTGCAGCTTCTGCTGTATTGGAAAGCCTGGGAACAGACCGTCTCGTCCTAATAGCCACCACTACAGTCCTAATGTAACCTTCTGTTACAGAATAGTTATTAAAAAAACAAAACAAAAAAAAAAAAAATCACTGTTTTTGGGCAGGGCGATTACTAAAGGTTAGGAAGTTTCAAGGAAATGTCAGCCCTGATATAGCAGCTGAGCCCAAGTGACAGCATCCAAAAAAAAAAAAAAAAACAAATTTTAAAAAATTTAATCAAAACCCAGGTTTTTCCAGATTTTTCCTTGTTTTTTTCAATACCCTTTGCCCCTGGAGTTATTCGTTGTCCCAGACATATTAAAGCTAAATTTTTAAAAAGGGCGCTCACGGCAAGGTGTCTGGCCGCTGACGCAGGACCCACCGCCTCCGCGATGCCTCCCCTCTCACGGTCGACCGCTCTGCACTCCGTGTCAATCCTATTCCATCACGCGCGGTTTGGAAGCAAGGGCAGGGGGGGGAAGGGAGGCCGTGCGGTTGGGACACGTCATTGAAGCCTGACGTACTTTTTCGTTCCTGAAAATTGAGTCATCCAGGGAGCGCAAAGTCTTGTGTACATCGATACAGTCACACACACACACATTTTCAGAAGCGCTTGTCCCATACGGGGTCGCGGGGAACCGGAGCCAACCCGGTAACACAGGGCGTAAGGCCGGAGGGGGAGGGGACACACCCGGGACGGGACGCCAGTCCGCCGCAAGGCACCCCGAGCGGGACTCGAACCCCAGACCCACTAGAGAGTCACAATGGAGCCAATTTCAAAAATCCGTTTAGCAAAGGATCTCCCTCACACGTTGGCACGTCTTGGTCGCTCACCTCTCCTTTAGTTGATCTTAAGAGCGTTTGCTCAAGGTCGCGGGCAAAACTTCCGCAAAATACTGGTGCGGAGTTAAAGCTGCCGTGACAATGGGAGGTATTATTCCAGTTGCTCCTTCATCAGCCGGTTTGGAGGAAAAAAGCAGTGTCCCTTTGACAGCAAACAGACCCAATTTGGATGCTAAAATACTGAAACGTTGCCCAGCAGTGCTACCGGTTGCCATGGTGACATCACAGGTGAAAACCAAAGAGTACGTTAAAATGACAGGTGCTCCTTCGCTGAAGCCGGGGCATATAAAGGATGCATGTGCCCGATGTCTACAGGTGGCGCGATCCATACGAAACCGGTTGCGTTACGTCAACGGGCCGAGCACCTCGCACACCGCTACCCTAAACTCTCGCATCACCGGCGTGATCGGATGCAACAAGGGCTCATTTCCCTCCAGAATTGAGTTCGACCCATAAAAACCCAAAAGAGACACGACACTGAGAGCAGGCGGGAGCTTCAGGGATCTCCAGGAAACTCGAGAGGACATTGGGACTGTCCCAGCTGGGTCAAGGGAAATTGTGCGCTGTGGGACGAGGCGGTCGGGGTTCATCCCTTTTTCGCTGCGCTATCCCTCAGAGCCATGGGTCAGAGGGTCAGAGGGTCAGAGGGTCAGAGGGTCCCCCCCCCAACCCCCCAACGCCCTACCACTTCACCACCACCTTCAGACCTCATGAGAGTAAACTGGAGAAGGTGGACGTTCCACGAGCAGCCCGCTGCCTGGAGTGGGAGCAGGGAATGGAACCCGAACCCAAAGTTGCCAGTAAAAAAAGAAAAAAGAAAAAAAAGGTGGCTCTCGCTGCAACTAGCGCCCGTCACCACCAGCATTTCAATAGGATCTGGCGCCCGGTGAGTTTGAGAGACCGGGAGACGTGACGGCGACCTTTATTCCGTGCCGGAGAAACGGAAGGCGTGGATGCGCCTCTCGCCGGAACACGAGTACGGGAGGGTTTCGGGAGGACCCCGAGCCAGAGACGAGGGCAGTTGCGGAGCTCATTCGGCCTCGGGAGTCTTTAACCCGGCTCACGTAGGCAGGGAGGAAGTCGGCGCAAAGGAGCGGTCATTAAGCAGGCGTTCTTCCCAATGGACCTTGAGTGGGGAATGTTAAAGTCCATCCACCGCGAGCAATTAAGTGCCCGCGCCGGACGGAAAACAAACGTGGCCGGCTTCGCGGGGCAGTTCTCCGAGACTTTAATGTCGACGAGGAGGCCTTGTTATCGTCGGGATTCCCGCAGCTGCCCTTGGCCGTGGCGGGGAGGGAGGGGGGGGGCTACAGAACACTACCCCTGGCTGCTAATGAGGGGATTATCGACTGCTTTCCTGTTCCATTTCATTAAGGGGTGGGCTGGCTAAGTGATACCCTGGCGACTCCAGCTTTCCCCTTCTGCCTCTTTCCGTACCCTATACGGCGCAAAGCCTGTAATGAGCCTCGAACCTGATCACACATTCAAAGGAGAGACTCGTACTAATGGTATGTAAATGGGGCCGACGACCCCAAAATAGCAACTAGACACAAATGCTTATAATACTGTATAATAAACACCAGGACTAACAGTACGATAGAAAGAAAATAAGAACTCGCTTACATGTATCTATTCAGATGACGCTTTTCTCTGAAGCGACTTATGCTGTTAATCTACCTGTAATTATTATTTACCCAGTTATACAGCTGGGTAATTTTACTGGCGCAATTTAGGGTATGTACCTTGCTCAAGGGTACTACAGCTCGAGGTGGGATTCAAACCAGTGGGTCCAAAGGCAGCAGCTCTAACCGCTATGCTACCAGCTGTCCCTATTTTTCCGCCGCGTTCATATGCAATAAATACACACGAGAGAATAACTGGGTGAACAAATAAAAACAGCCCTTTATTGCACTAGCGAAGCTTGGCATAGGGCAGGGGTATTGAAAGCTACTGCTGTACTCATCAGTGCAGGATTCAGACTCAAAAATCTCAGCAGTGTGACTCTGTCCATGAGTGACCCTTATATATATAAAAAAAAGCATTTGCAACAATAATAAATTTTATTTAAATATTAAAATTATATCTTTTTGTCCAACCGTTACATGGTTGTCACGACAGGCCGAGAGAACCGGGACGGAAAGACCCAAGTGCGGAGTCGTTCGTCCGGAGTCGGAGGATCAGGCGAGTTCTCGGTATCGGGGACAAGCGGAGGGTCGGTCGATGGGCGGTCGGGGTCAGAGCGGGAATCCACGGGCGAGGTCAGGAGACGAAGCGAAGAGTCGGTCGAATGGCGATCGGAGTTGAAGTGAAGATCCGCGGACGAGAAACAAAGCTAGGGGTCAAAACCGGAGAACGTGAACTGAGAATTGGAGATGGGTATGAGCGAGGAGTCACAAGGAAGGGCGGTTGTCTCCGACGAGATTCCGCAAAGGTATGGGAGCCGAGGAGGGTCCTTTTAAAGGGTGAGCGGTTAATCGGGTGCTAGAGTTATGTTATCGGTTGAGTTGTGGGCGTAGACGTGACAATAGCGTCAATTACATTTGCATTTACATTTATTCAGACGCTTTTCTCCAAACACGGCACACGTGTCTTTCCATACGACGGAATACCAAACGGAATTATGCTGGAATGATTCTGCAGTGTCTCAAAAACCTGCTAATCAATAGCGCTGGAATTACCAAATGGGGTTAGTGTCTCTATAGCAAACCTTCATCAGTGCACACTGCTGGGAAAGAGAGAGGAGGAGGGGGGGAAAAAGAGGGGGGAAAAAAAAAAAAAAAAAAACTATTAACATGTTTGGGGTTTTTTCGACCATGTTTAAATGAGAAACATTATTAAAACCTTCCTTTGAATTTAATGACCGAGACTCAAAGCTGAGCCTTGGATGATGTTCCTAAGCACCTGCAGCGAGTCTCGAGGGCTCCAGCGCCGGCTGACCCCAAGGCCCCTCGAATGGCATCGGCATTATTACGTTAGGAGTTCAACCATTATTAGGCAGCTGAAATATTCAGGAAGGTCCTCACAGAGAAGGAGAAGGAATATGAAAGCAGAGGCACCACATCTCCTCGGAGGGTATAAATCACACACCCGTGACATTGCCCCCTCCCTGGCAGGAAGGCAGCCGGGACTCTCTACACGCTTATGAAAGACAGACTTCCTTAACGTTAACCCTGATTTTGGCAATGATCCCACTTGGGGTCTTGCGACTGCGCAGTAGACGCTTCAGTACTTTGCCCTAGGTGTCACGTCTCGGGCTGGCTGGCCGGCTGTCCTTCTGCACGCCTCAAATCTTTAGTCGACCGATGTCGTTGGGGGAAAGGCTGACCGTTCAATGGACGGTTTGGAGCTCACATCACAACAAGACCGCCCCTCTCCCGGTGTGGCCGACCGTTGAGCTCATTCCCCGGGCGGACTCATGTCCACAGCTCACAAATGCTAGGGTATTACATGGGGAAGATCAACCGGCAGTGATGTGTCGGTCCCGGGTGAAGACGATCAGGTCTGTTCAATGAGTGCGGTGCGGTGCGGCGTAGACCGAGACCAACTAACAGGAGCCTTGGGGACACGGGTCGTCTCCTTCGGTCTCCAAGAAAGTTCACCAATGAAGATCAGCGTTCACATTCCAGAGTGTCAGTTCTTCAGCTCCTGGCTTCAGTTATCATTTGGCCTCATTACGACACATTTATAAAACATTTATAATCATCACACAGCACAACAACCTTCAACTGAATGCGTGCATATAGTAAAACCCAAAAATTATGTATAATACAAGCACAATCAGTTACGAGCAAAAAGACAAAAGCTTTGCAGAACGGAACTTCGACTTTACTACGGTAGTTCCGAACGGGGAATGATCTGCATTTGTATGGATTCGGGGACGGAGACCCATGACTACTTGGAAAAACCAAGGAAATTAGCCAACATGTTTGATTTCATCTACCTCTGACATCTGCTTCTTCGGCTACGACTCTTATTCAGCAAAACTCCCGAAGCTCAGCTTCAAAGGACCTTCTGACAGCTTCGTTGCCCAATGTCACACGGAGACGGCATTAAAATCAATTCCCGCTTTCCCAATATGATAAAAGGAGTGTATAATTAGTCGCGCCGGCGATCTGCAGGAAGTGTTACGGGCTGCGCGGCTCCGCGAACTTTGTTCCTTCGCTTTACTCGATTCCTCTTCTGCACACCAACGTTCCCCGCGACACCTTCCCTGCTGAGATACACCGGATTCCGTCAGACTCGTCCCCCTCCTAGTGTTATTCTAACGCGTCGCACGTTGTCGTTTCTGCGGATAAAAAAAGAAAAGAAAGCGTCGCAGTTGTAGAAAAGATGCACCCGTGCGTCGCGCTCGTGGGGAAGATCCAGCGGCCCTTGGAGCCGGAGATGGACGTCCAGTGCCGGCAGCGTGTCGAAGACCGCAGGCGCGAAGGCGTGAAGAGGCCCGGGAGTCCGTCCATCACGCGCGAGGAAGAGCACGGCTGTGCGCCGCGGCGCAACTTTTCACATTGCGTTTTATACTCTCAGATACGTCGTGCTTCAGGCAAAAGTTTAAGTTACGCAGAGGCACACAGGTGTAACAGGAGGGGATAGTTCGACATTAATATTCATTAAACGGTAATGAACTTTGTAAAGTGTTCTGCTGACATTACATCTTGCTTTTGCTTCACATAAACGCGGGCAATTTATTGACTGTGCGGCTTTAACTGGCAGCACCTGAATAAACTCATTGGCGTTATCTAGAAAAAAGCTGTGATTCATAACAGCTGCAGAAATACAAAAAAACGTCATTTGAAGGACGATGAAGGGACGTTGACTTTCACCGCGTCCCGAGGGCTGCCGAGTCTTCGGGGGGCTGCGACGTGAGCCATCTGCGAGAACCCAGTACGGCGCGATCCCCCAGACACCCTGACCGAATCAGGGCGACGCGGGCTGCCAAACGACAGGCTGCGTTTGGGTTGAACCGTGAGGGTTGATGGACAAACATAATGGAGGGGGAAAGCAGGGCGATTCCCATCTTCGCTAACCCACTCCAACCCTTCAAAAGCTACAGGGAACCGGATCGTGGCAGAAAACGTCTAAAACCGACACTTGTTCCGCTGCCTACTGAAAGCTAATCTATTATTTATGGCCATAATGCTGCTCCTCTGAGCTTTATTTCTAATGGGATTACCTTCCCAGCAGTGGAAAGGAGAGTGATGTCGGCTGGGGGGATTAGAGGACGGTAATGGACAACTTTTTGTCACGCATTTAAAAGGCAAGAAATGTCTCCAAACCGGGCCCATTAATCAATTCTTTGACATAGCAGAGTAACGGATAATGGGGGAATATTCCAGTGCAGATGGTGGGAGATGTTTGGAATATTACTGCTGCTCGGGGAGTCGCGCGGAAGCGGCGAACTCGTCCGTCGCCCATCCCTCCGGATCCCCGGCCGCAGCCGACCGGACGTAGGGATGCAGAGCGTCCCGACTCACTCGTGGCGTGACTGGTCGGACAGGTGTCGGAGAGCGGGGCCCGCCTTAGCCGTTACCCTGCGGTCCATCATCATCATCATCATCATCGCTTACCGCGGAGGGAGGGCCGCGAGCGAAAAAGCACGAGCTCGGCTACGGTGGCGGGCAACGGCTCGGAAAGAGCGAAGAGCCTCGGCCGCGTACCGGACACCCCGCTCCGTTCTCTCGGCGCGTTCCGCCAACACTTTGCTCCCGTTCGCCTCAATTTATAGCCGCCTCCTGGACGCAGCAACTCTGGCAAGCTCGCGTTCCTCGGGTGTCCTGCCAACGAGCGCATTTGGGTTCGAGCGCTCCGCCGTCAACGACCGCTCGGCCTTTGGGACGTGGCGCGTTCTCCGATTTCCACCGTGCGCTAGCAGAACAAGCGTTTGTTCGCGAGTTTCTCCCGCACGCCACCGAGCTCCAAAACAAAACCCATTTGGACGATATTTCCGTTCTTCCCCGCGAGCCTCTGAGAACGAAGCCGAGCTGCAGACTTAACCTTCGCGGACAAACCGAGCGGTCCACGGCAAAAACAAACTGGAAAAAATGTATCGTCGTTAACCTTGAATCATGTCTTGCACAAAATATGTACCGCAAGCTTGGCTGAGTGAGAGGGGGAGGTCATTCCACCACAGCAGAGCCAGAACCGAGAACCTCCATGCTTTACTTTTCGTGCGCGGGACCACCAAGCGAGCAAAAGTAGAGGAGCGAAGCGGTCTGGTGGGGGTGTAGCGATTGATCAAGTCCTGGAAATAGCTAGCAGCAGTTCTACTGATGCGTTTGTAGGCTATAAGAAGGGTCTTGAATTTGATGCGGGCAGCTATAGGAAACCAGTGCAGAGAAACGAGTAGAGGAGATACATGGGAACGCTTTGGCAAGTCAAACGCAACTTGTGCAACGGTGTTCTGGTGCATCAACATTCAGCATTCTGATGAACCCTGGTGGTTCTGGTAGAGACCAGAACCACCAAGGTTCATCAGCAAGGAGTTGACGTTTCCCCAAGTGCGGACCGGTCGGGCGACCCGTTTTCAGTGCTTCCTCCAGCACCTTGGGACTCTTTCCTTCTACAGCCAACACACACAATTAAGTACCAAACTGGCCATTTGACACAAGCCCTCAATTAAGTGTGGAACTACTCATCTACCGCTAATTTGTCATCCTAATGGATAGGCATGCACGCGCAAGTCCCGCCATCAGATCCGACGCCGCTCCGCAAGCAGGAAGCCGTTTCCTCATTTAATCCGAGCATCGCGGCGGACACCTAAGGCCGGAGGCCCCGGGTACGAACGAGCGCGCCGCAGCCGAGCCGCCGCGGAATGTTAAAATTGCCGCATCAATAAAACCGACAGAACAATCTGTTTCATTGTTGAAAAACTGTCATTTCTGAGAATTCCTGGCAGGCAGCCAGAAGATTTTTTTTTCCCCCCCTCTTTATCTTCCAAACCCGAGGTCTCTGCCACAGTGGCGCTCGTCACTTTTCTGATGTCTGAGCTCCAGGGAGTTGATTCTGTCGGCCCCTCCGCGGGGGGGGGGTTCAGAGAGCCCTGCAAGGGGCTGGTGATGGAGCGCTGGAGGCTGGAGCTGTGGCCTTCTGTCTACGGTCGCTTAGGGGAGGATGGAGGAGGAGGAGGGTCAGTTGATGACTGCAGACCGTCCCCCCCCCTGCCAAGGATGAGAGATCAGGCTGGGGGGGGCGCATTTTTCATATTTTCACCGTCTGCTCTTCCAAGCTTGCCTAATGAAAGGGAGAGAATAAACAGAACCCTGGGAGGGAAGCTCTTGAGAATTACTGCATATTCCATTTGTTTAAAAAAAAAAAAAAAAAAGTGATTCTTTTGGTGCCTCAAATGAACTTTTTTTTTTTTTTTTTTTTTTTTTTTAAACTAAGACCGATGCCTTTGTGTTTGCACTTAGCATTTTCAGCTGCAGGGGGGAGATAAGTGTTTGCGAGCGTACCTAAGTGCTCTCCCAAGCACAACTGGGAGTCGCAAATTCACAGGGCGATGTGCAGACGGCTCCCGAACGGAAAAAGGGATGCAGGCGGAACCGCGCTCCTCGTCTTCTTTGTCTCGGTTGCCGAGGGAGGGGGAGGAGGGCAGTTCAGGTTTGCGAGTTTGCGAAACGACGTTACGCAACTCGCGTTAAAACGAGGCTGACCAGGTCGGGGAGGCCGCGTTTCCAGCGCGAATAACCCCGCAGAAGGCAGCGGTCGCGGAGGTCGACGCGGAAATCCCACCGCCAGCTCCCCTCCTTTCCAAACGAGCCGCGCCAGCGGAGATCCAATGGCACGCAAAGCGTATTTTGCATAGATTTAGCGCGACCCAAATACAGCAAAGAAGCTTAAGAGCATGGCAAAGTGTAAAAATGTAAATGATTAAACACGAGCCAGATTAGCGCTTTCCACCCAGACGTCGCAACCAGGTACATTTAGCCCCGTGGCGCGAGAAAGAGACTCGGGCAAAATGGTAAATTCATGTGGCGCAACAAGGCCACGCGTACTCGGCCTCGCTGCCCATTTCGCCGACAAGCGAACAAGCTCCTTGCGGACGAAGGCCCGGAGCCGCGCGCTCCGCCGCTTTATATCGGTCAACCATCCTCAGCGCGAGCGTTTGATCCGACGGCGCCCTCGTCGCGTTCGGAAAGAAGCCGAACGGAGGCGGGAGCGTCGACGAAGCACGTTTGCCCAGGTCTCGACCTGCGCCGGACCCCGGAGCGTTCGGCGGCTCCGAAGATCGCGCTGCTCAGAGTGCGTTCGTCAAAAGGAGGCAGGGCTTCTGCCTTTCGCATCGAGTCTGAAGAAAAGGGGAAAAAGAAAAAAAAAAAAAAAATCATGTTCCTCTCGGGCCGAGGTTCACGCTGGAGGAAATTTGAGTTTTTCGATTCCTCTTTTTTTATTCCGCCACGAGAAGTCGTCCCGATCCGATCTTGGATCTCACCCTAATAAAAAGCGCAACGTTCTCGGGATCTGTTAAAGTGGCAGTCCTTACCCTCGGCCCTGGACTCGGCACGCTTCCGCAACGTGACGCGTCAGAGGTTACTAGAACTTGTCATTCCGTCCGCCCCAGCAAGCGCGTCGGGCTCCCGCGCCCATGGCTGCTTGGCGATAACATTCAGAAGGGGTCCGAGATCAGACGTCCTTAGGTTCTTGGTTCTGGCCCCGACTTGATGGAATGAGCTCCCTCCGTCCCTCAAAGCTGCTGAATCCCTTTCAACACTCAAGAAGGGTCTCAAAACCAACCTGTTTCAGAACCGTTTCTCTGCTGATAACTACATAAACGAGTCCAACACCATCTGCTACGATTATCTATGTATTTACTACAGTATACGAGTGTCACTTCCACAGGCAGCTACTTGAGAGAGGTGAACCAGCACCACGGTGGAGTTAGACAAACAAGCCGCACTCTGAGAATCCCGTATCTGTTTCTAAAGCTCTTCCGTTTTCCTCGCCCGGCCCTTGACTCGGCACATCGCCATGACACGTCAGAGATTGCGGAGCTGCCGCAGGGGTCCGTGTGATGGAACCGTCATCCTAAGAGACGTCACGCGGCTGAGGGAAAATAAATTGCTTAGGATAATTTTCAGTGACAAACGCTTGCGGGGAAGCGGCAATCGATGGCAGACACAACATAAATTCATTACGCTAAAAAATCCACGCTATCAATGACCAAAAATAAAAAAAAAAAAAAAAAAAAAAAAAAAAAAAAATTAAGCACAGAAAGGGGAAACGAGAGGAAAATTTGCTTTGCTCCACTGAAGCGGAGCCGCGGAGTCAGAGCGGGGAACATCCAGGTATCGACAAGCGACCGAAGGCGGGATCTTCAATCTTTCCGCTTCGGCAAACACATTTGCGTTAATGATGAAAGTAGAGACGCGCCGGAAAAGCGAACCCTCCGTCTGTCGTCGAGGAGACCGAGCGGCGAACGTTCAGACCCGCCGGAAGCGTCTGATCTTCGCCGGGGTTCCAGAAATCAATTCCCTCGACTTGGCCAGCGGAGAGGGGACGGACATCAGTCACAGACTCCATCAATCAATCGGGCCCCTCGGCCGGGAACCCAAATCGGACCGCTTTTCGTCTTCATCCGCCGTCCGCAGCTCAGGTTTCCGCACAGCTCTTCCACTCGAGTCCAGACGCTCGCCGCAGCTCACCAGCCGACCTCTCCTTCGGGATCATCCAAAAACAACCGAGTCGCATCGTCGGCCTGCCCGCGCCGCGGGCGCGTCACCGTAGGTCCCTCCTTACCCCCCCCCCGACGCCCACACCCCTGCAACTCTGGAAGGGGCGAGTGTCTGGGCCCATCATCGGAGCCCAGGATCCGCGGCGGTTCACGAATGCGATGGCAGCTGCCGCTTCAGAGAACGGTTCTCCGATGACTCATTGCCACAAAGACAAGGACGTGCGGCGCCTCGGCAACTGTTGCGGTCCGTCTCCAGAAAAAGAGGGATTAATTGCCAGGGAAGCCAGATTATTTCAGTGATTTGTTTGTTGACGTTTGTTATTCTCGTGGACATATGGCAGGAGTTACCGTCTTGGTTTACCGCTGTAACAATGCGGTAAGCAGCGTTCGCCTGTTAATAACTTCTAGAAAATGAATCCAAATTGGGGGAGACCGTGTCCGATGACCGTACCGGAGGGTTCTGGGTACAGATTTACAAATATGAACAATCTGCCGTATTGCCATAGAAGCGGAAGCACAGAATGAGCCGGACTCGAACCCGGATCCGGAGCCGCAGCCCAGGGGCGGCGAGGCACCGTCTCTACCCGCTGAGGCGCCGTGCCGTTTATCTCCTGTCGCGCCTCTCCGGAAACACCGGCCGCGTCATCGCTCCCGGCGTTCCCCAGCTTTCGGCCTACACGCCAGACGAGGGAACGCTTCTCTCGATGCGACAGCCCACGAACTGATCCGAGATCAGCACCGCGTGCTTGAAGGACACAAGCCTGGCCGAGTCCCAGCGCCCCCCGCCGTCCGTCCTCTACGCACGCGGTTAAAGCGAGGTGCCGCTTTTCCCGCCGCAAGGGTTCGACAGCAGCTCTCCCGCTGCTCTCCTGCTGCCTTCCCGTGAGAAACCCCTCTATTAGCCGCAAAGCCGTCATCGGTGCTTAAAAGTGCCTAATGCCTCCATCCAGAAGACGCTTTGACCGATAGAAATAACGGCTACGAGAGCTCTCGAGCGTAATCAACGGCCCACTTTTTCAACTCTTCCTTCCAAAATAAGAGCAACGACCAGAGGCCCACTTACCGAATAACCTATTTGGGATGTCCTAATAAACACTACGACTACCGCCGCGTACGGGTACCGCCGCTGACGCAGCTGCTGAAAGCGGACCCGAAAAGCAATTACGTCTAAATCGGACAGGTTCCGAAATTGAACTCGTGGCAAGCGAACGAAAAGAAGCGTCCTGCCAATTACGGGGACCGCGCGGTTTTACCGGCGGGGACATTTACGGAAATTTGGTAAATAAGGCGCGTGGGCTAGTAACACTGCGCAGTATCCATTGTAAGTCGCTTTGGAGAAAAGCATCTGCTTAAGTGAATAAATGCAACTGTAAATTTATGTTTTATCTGGCCGAGGCTCGCAGCGAACACTAACAGGGTGGTAATACTACACGCGAAGTGCCCCTTTGGAGTCGGATGCGACGAACTCGAGGGTCGGTCGGCAAACGTAACCCGCCGGGGTCAAATTTTTATCCTTGCTCCCCAGGCTCAGGTTGTCCCTCAACGTGAGCAACAATGAAGTTAAATGGTCTGAATCTCGGGAGCCGTTCAGTTTCTGGAGCAACGCGTATTGTGTTCGTCACTGATGGGCCCAACGGTTTCGCTCACACTTGCAGTTTCTCAGGTCTATGCTTTTTTTGGGGGAGGGGGAGGGCGTGGTGGTGCAGCGAGTTCAGCCGGTGCCTGTCGTGTGGCGGGTCCAGGGTTCGAGAGCTGCTTGGGGCGCCGTCCTGGGTGCGTCCCCTCCCCCTTCGGCCGTCCGCCCTGCGTTGCCGGGCGAAGCTCCGGCTCGCCGTGACCCCGAAAGCACTTTCTGAGCTGAAGCGCTGGGAGAGCAACAACATCCTCAGAGATGCTGCGAGAAGGACAGTGAGGCGGTGGTTAAAGAGCAGCGCCAGGCAGGAGCTCGTGGGGGTTCGTTTTAAAAAAAAGTGGAATTCAAAGATTTGTCCGCGTCGTACAGCAAGCCTGTCTAAATAACTAAACGGCTCACAAATACCCTCAAACGTCGGTTTCTCGCGAAACCATTAAGGAGGAAGGTCTGACGGCCTGGATGGCGGATCCGGCTTACCGCGCATTCCATAATGGTGCGCGGGGAGCATTTTTCTGACATGACCTGGACGCTCTCATTTCCATTAGCGGGGCGAGTTAATGCAGCGCGCTGCGTTACCGACTTCGCTGACCGCCTGCGAACCTGTTACTGGGCCCTGCCGCCTCGCCGGGAGCCGCTCCCTATGGAAGATGACACCCTAATCCGCGCGGCACATGCCGCCAGCGGGTGGGGAGCGTACGCAAACAATGCCTCGGATTTGGAGGGCGCTCCCGATCGGCGGGCCTCGAACCCGCAGAGGAACGGCCCGGTTTCCGATTTCACGTTCCCGACGACCGTTTAGGATCCTCGTCCATTCCCCGCCGGCGGCACGCAGTCTCCCCCGCAGGCTGCCGAATTATTTTTCGGCCACCGCCTTAATGAACCGCGTTCGTGCGGTATGACGAAGGTCTGCAATTATGGCAAATACTGCTAAAAAGCTTTTCATCTTGATGGGTCGAACCGGTCAAATGAAGGCTCGCGGACCCATTCCCTACGTTCTCGTGACGTCGGCTGTTAACCGTAGCTGTACGCGAGCGGACGATGTGCTAATTATGAGCCGTCATCAAAACAACGCAGCTCAGCAGTGGAGAGTTCTGTTACATCTCTCTACATAATAACATAATTCGGTAACACATCCAAATATATATGTGATAATATGAAAAAAGACGACAATTGTTACACATCTCAATATAAAATATATAATAACACAGTATTATTTTGCAACACATCCAAATCGCTGGAATAAAATCTATTTTTCCCCATTTTATTTTCATGAATCGTTGATCCGATACGGCGTCGACGTCGCGCAGGGTCCGAGGCTACGTACACCCTGGACAGGATGTTACCACGGGCTAATCACACACTCATTAACTTACACACATACTCGCACAAAAACCAACCAACCAATGTCTACAACCGCTTGTCCCGAGCGGGGCCGCGGGAGCGAGCCGGAGCCCCACCCGGCAACACGGGACGGAAGGCCGAGGGGGGAGGGGACGCAACCAGGACGGGGCGCCGGTCCATCGCGAGGCACCCCAAGCGGGACTCGAACCCCAGACCCGCCACACAGCAGGCACTGACCAAACCCGCTGCGATACTCATACACGCTAGAGGCACTTTACAGTTACCGGCATACCCGAAACACATATTTGTGGACGATGGGAGGAAACCAGAGCACCCGGTGAACCGCCAGGAGTACACGGGGAGAACATGCAAACTCGACACAGACCGAGCGAGATTCAAACACGCCGCCCGGGAACTGTGAGGCACCAGAGCTACTTGCTGTGCTGCCTTGCTGCCGACTACCATAAAATATTCTACAAAAACACACATTTGCATCTCCTGCTGCTCCTTTAAGGCATTTTAGATAACTTGGATTTCCCCCTAAGGGGGTCATTCGGTGCGACATGCCACCCCCCAAGTACATTTCCTCATTTCACTTATCCTATCTGCGACCCGCTACTCGGTACCCCTCGGGTCACTCTGCAATAAGCCATAAACTGTGGAAGCAAGAGGCGCTTATTTGGACATCACGCAGTCCCCCGAGTGGAAAAATCGACAGCCTCTCCCATCCAGGCTCTTGCACGCACAAAGATCCGGCGGGGAGGACGGGTGCTGCAGGGGGGTAATCGCGAATCACAATCGGCGGCCGACCCCACGCCGTCGGAGCACGTTCCCCGGACACGACGGCGGAGACGCCCGACATTTCGAGCGACCGCTCAAACAAAACGCGGTAGCGAAAAAGGTCGAATCGGATCCCCGCTTGGTTCCGCGGCGCCCCGCGCTCGTCTCTCTCCGATTCACGTGAACGCGGAGCGCTCGATCGAACGGGCCAGTCACGACCCCAGCGCCCGTCGCCGGACCGACACCCCGCACCCCGGCCTGGTCCCGACCGCGCGTCCATGACAGCGGGGGCCTTCGCGTTCACGCACCGCCACGTCCTCCACGTTCCCCAGGGCAACCCTCTTTTCCGAAGAGCCGAGGTACGAAACATTTGGCCGACATCCTGCCGGGGTGGGACTTTTAACGCCACGCGGATGACTCCTTTCATACATTCCCTGCTTAGAGCCTCTTTTCACCCAGGGCGATTTATCATGTTTACTAATTTAATCCTCTGCAGTACTTAACCTTGCTGAGAAGCAGAACAGCAGCTTCCCACTTTTTATTTCCCGCTGAAAATGTCACCGGTTGCCGAAAACCACCCGGCGGGGGGGAGAGAGAAAAAAAAAAAAAAAAAAAAATATATATATATATATATATATATATATATATATATATATATATATATATATATATATATATAAAATTCGGGAACGGTCTGAACTTGTTTTCATAATCAGATTTATCGCTTCAGCAACGGAAAGTTTAGGCCCCAGTCCACGCTATTCGGGGCTTCCCTGCACGAGGTGCATCTCATTAACGCGGGAGCCAGGAGAAGGGCACGGTCCACGGCAAAAAAAAAAAAAAGGCACCGTCTGATTTCGATTAATCCGCCGGAAAAAAAAAAGCGAGCGGAGATGGTACCAATGCGACGCGCTCACCCGCATTTAACCCGTTTCGTGTTTTAATCATCGGTTTGCGTCTGTTGCCATGTATTCGCGCGATACCGTCAGCCCTGTTCACGGCTCGACCGTCGTTAAAATATCCGCCGTGCGCGTGGATCTAAGGACGCGGACCTCAGAAAAACGCCGCCGTTCTACTCGTGCGCTTGACAAGGGGGCGGAAGTAATCCGCGCGTAAACGGTGGCGCAAATGATCCGCGCAACGTGCTGCCGGGTCCAAAGTGCCGCGTGTAGCTTTAAGCGTCTCGTCCTCAAGCGAAAACCGACACGCGAACGGTCCCGCGGGGGTGGGACGCCGCGAGAAGGGTTTCGCTTTTTCCGTGAAAGGAACGCTCGAG
Source organism: Scleropages formosus (assembly GCF_900964775.1). Lineage (NCBI taxonomy): Eukaryota > Metazoa > Chordata > Actinopteri > Osteoglossiformes > Osteoglossidae > Scleropages > Scleropages formosus. The sequence goes on along the minus strand of NC_041830.1, from coordinate 12,174,821 downwards.
CGGAAGGAGCCGGGTCGCCGGAGCACGGCCCGCCCCGCGAAGCTCGCGGAAAGAGCTCCGGCCCGCACCCGTCGGGGACGCGACCCCGCTGGTAAACTCGCGACTCGCAGTTTGTCCACACCTGCGTCCTCCGGTATGTAGCAGCCGGTGCGGGTCGTTGACGCAAAACGTCTGGCTTATCTCGTGGACTCGCGCGCTGGGGGAGAGCGTTTGAGAGGGCCTATCCACATTTACACCCCCCACATCCGTTTATCTAATCCGCTGGCATGCTGTGCAGCGGACGGATGGAGGGTACCAATCGTAAACCGGGAGCTCGGTTATGGATGCGACAGCTGAGCGAGCTTGGTCGTCCGCGTCACTGCAACACTCAAAGTATAAGGACGCAGCGGGCGCTCCGGCAGAAGATTCCGGATATAGATATGGAGCGCAGGATGTCCAGCAAAAAGGTTTTAGCTCCTCAATAACACACACTGGCTGAAACCGCTTGTCCAAGCAGGGTCGCGGTGAACCGGAGCCTAACCCAGCAACACAGGGCATAAGGCCGGAGGGGGAATGGACACACCCAGGATGGGACGCGCCCAGGACGGGACGCCAGTCCGTCACAAGGCACCCCAAGCGGGACTCGAACCCCAGACCCACCAGAGAGCAAGCCTTAGCCAAACCCGCTGCACCACTGTGCCCCCCTCCTCAATAACAGTACTGTATATGAATACTTTGGGGGGGGAAGGAAAAAAAAAAAAAAAAAACAAACAAACAAAAAAAAAAACTCTCTTGGTTTAGGATGTTTTAGGGCCACTTAGCGGTCCCACTGGCAAGGTTATGTTTTCGCTCCATTGTGGTGGAGTGCAACCCCTCTGTCCCTCAGAGCTGCTGAATCCCTTTCAACTTCCAGGAAATGGGCTCAAAATGCATTTCGTTCCAACCCACTTCCCTCTAGATCTCCAGAGAGCTACATAAATTTTCATCATGCCGTGTATCAAGAGCATCTTTGCACCTCATATCCAACTCGGTTCTACATGTACTACCTGGGTTAAGAGTCCAGCAAAAGCGGTGGTGTCACACATACAAAACGGAAAAAAAAAAATTTCCAAAGTCCTTAGTTATGTCAATTTTTGCATTGATTATGATTAAAATTTGCTGATTACAAACATACCACCACTGGAAGATTCTAGAAGGCACCAGAACATTCTTGGAAGTATAAAAACATTCCAGAAATCATTGGGTTCCTAAAAGGTGCCGCAATATTCGGTGCTTGGAACCCGGTGCGAAAATGTTAAGTATGTAGTATGTATGAATTAACGCCAAAAGTATGTTTAATACGACAAAACTGAAGGGAAAATAGAAAAAGAAAAAACTGAGATACTAAAATTTTTGCATCTTAATCTGAAGCTCTTCATCAGTTGCGAAACAGACTTTTGTTACAATTAACTGTATGTTCCTTTGAGGGAAAAGATCAGTTGAATGAATGAATGAATGAAAGAAAGTAAATTTAACTGTAATAGTTTTCCTATTTGTCATTCAATGATATAATAATGACTTTTACTGAAGATTTCAAACGTTGCCATTCACGAGTGAACTTGAAATGTTTCTCCCACGAATCTGCAGAAAGACAAGGACGGCCTGGAAATTGTCTTTATAATAAACGCTGTTCTCCCTTTATAAGAAATGTTATCATCAGTATGTAAGAAGAAAAACAACATTAAAAATGTTAGAAACTGCCAAATTTTAGACTGTGGGGGTATTTCACAACGCTCTATCGCTCTATTGTTCTCTCACTTAAATCAGCTGTTCGTGCAAGAGCAGAACGGACCGTGTCGAAGTGCAGAAAAACAGGCGAGAAGATGAGATGCAGCGACCGCTTTCGCACCTGCGTTGCGGTCGGGTGGGATGAGCCACTGCTGGCTGCGGGTGGAACTTTTCTTCTTATTCTTATTATTATTTTTTAACCATCCTGAAGTCTTGCGGATCGTTGCGGAGGTCCTGCTACCGAGGCCCACAGAACCGTCGGCAGCGAGCGGCATAAATAAAAGGATCGAAGCGAGTTCGGCTCTCCACGGATGAGCCGCCGGCGGAGCGCGGGGAGGGCTCTGTCGACACGCCGACGGGGATCCCCCCCACATTCACCGCCCTCCTCTCAGCCCGAGACGCTTGGCACTTCCACGGGGAAGCGATACGAGCGACGCGAGAGACGGCCGTCTTGAGGGACGGCGCCGTGCTGAGCGTGCCGCGCTCCTCCGCACTTCCTCCTCGCAGCATCCGTACCGAGACGGCGCTCGCGGCCACAGAGCGTGCGATCCCTACAGGGATGGTCATTATTCTCACGTGAAACATTACGTTTATACGCCCTGAGTGCTAAATCTTGAAACAAACATAACAGAAATTAATGATTCTACTTACCTACTTGGTTTGACCAGTGGAATTTGGGCTTCGCTTATTTTTCCACCTGCACTCCTACCGTGTTTCTACTACACACACGATTTCCTCTAAAGCAACATATGGGATTGGTCATTACACACCTATTGTGTCACATGAGAAACACTGATTCTCCATAACTGCCCATTTCGCAGTAAAACGAAGGGACACGAGGGCTTGACATACTTTGAAGCAGCGCGGCTGTAAAATGCCGCACTGAGAAAGGACCTAATTAAGCACAACTTCAAGGACACAAAATAAGAGAACAAACACGTATCTGGCCGGGTTTCCCGCAGTAAAGGGACTCTCCTGGAAGCCGAGCCCAGCCAGATGCAGGGAGGTAAATTATTTCCAGATGAGCAAACGCGGTAAGAAAAATGCAGGATAGATCTGTGGGTTTGGACTCGCAGACACGGCCGCGGCGGGATGACGTCCCCCCTTTTGTCCGAACGGAGGAGCACAATTTGAGACAGGTTGGGGCGACTTGCCACGGTGCGTTGAGGAACCGCGGCTGAAGGCTCCTAAAAAAGCAGGAACGCAGGTTGGCAGCTCTCCTGGCCCACGTCGCAGTCCCTGAAACCCAACGATGGTGGTTCTACAGCATTTACCTTTTACTTCCAATGAACCCTACGTAGTGTTACCAGCCCACACACCTTATTCACCGCGGTGACTTACACCGCTAGATACACTACTTACACTGGGTTACTCCTCCATACATCAGCGGAACACACTTTGTCACTCACACACTATGGGGAACCTGAACAGCATGTCTTTGGAGTGTGAGAGGAAACCAGAGCACCCAGAGGAAACCCACGCAGACACGGGGAGAACATGCAAACTCCACACAGACTGAGCGGGGATCGAACCCATCATTCGTATGGATCCGGAGCCGATCATTCGCATGGATCTGGAACGAAATCGTATTTCATAGCTCTGGTCCGCAGCAAAGCTCCCTCCATAAACACGGCGCTGCTTCAAAGTACGTCAACGCCGTGCGTCCCCTTGTTTTACCACGAAATGGGCAGGTGTGCAATGATCAATCCCATATGTTGCTTTAGAGGAAATCGTGTGTAGTAGAAACACGGTAGGAGTGCAGGTGCAAAAATAAGCGAAGCCCAAGTTCCACTGGTCAAACCAAGTAGGTAAGTAGAACCAGGTGTGTAAATCATGGTCATTTATTCACTTTAAAAGTGTATTTTACTTGCACGTCTCACAACTTGGACCGCACGAGTTCAGCGCTCAGTCCGCACGATGTTTCAGGTCGAGTCGAGATTCCAAAACCTTTCCGGAACTTCCGAGACGGCGCCACGCGACCTCCCCCGCGACCCACTGTAACCTTTGACCTTTTGCGTTGTGCATCTGCATGCATTTCTGTTTCCTTAGCAAACCGCTTCTGTTTCCATGCTGTTGTGACCCAGATCTGCTGATAAACACATAAATAAACCGCAAACAAGAAAAACATCTATCCCCCAAGACCCTCGACAACGAGTAAAATATTATAAAGAGGCATTTGAACATGAAGATGAACAAATAAGGCCGAAGGCTCCTCCACGGAACTCCGCGAGTACAGCTCAGCAGAACCGACAATAATTTAACACAAGATGTGCAGCGCGGAACGCGGTAAAGAAAAGAACGAAAAGACGGTTTAGAGGGAGACCCAACCGGCGCCGTCGCTATAAATCACAAAAGGTTCGTCATCCACGCGGCCGCGTCCCCCGTTCCCCCCACAAAGAGCGGCCCCAACCTACGTTTTGGGAAAACGGACAGAAAAATATTGGCATCTCGCCATCACGTGGTAACGTACCGCATTTTACCAGCCTAGTCACCGTCCCTATGAGCTGCTGTCTGCAGGCGCCCAAATTGCCACGGCTCACATTATTACCCGTCACGGGGTTCGCCTAAACGTCCGCTTGTGGCCGTCGCCGTTAGAAAGGCACGGCTTCCCACTGTACGACACGCACGGATTTAAAGGCCGACAGCAACACGCGCTCCAGGAAGTGGGAGCGGGAGGTTAAAGCACTCACGCAGAGACGCCACACTTCGCCACGCTCGAGTAACGCGTCTGAGAAACGTTTATTTACAGATCTGAGTACTGGTGGGAGTTTCGCTAGCGAAGATGTCCCTGGTGGAACTGCAGCTGTGAAACTGTCACTGGTGGGAGTGTCCCTGGTGGACCTGTTCTCGGTGGGAGTTTCCCCCAGTCGTACTGTCACCGGTGGGAGTGTTACGAGCGAATGTGTCCCACGTAGAATTGTAACTGCGGAACTGTCACTGGTGGACGTGTCCAAGGTGGTCCTGTCACTGTGGCAGTGTTCCTAGTGGAACTGTCCCTGGTGGGAGTGTTCCTAGTGAAGATGTCCCTGGTGGAACTGCAGCTGTGAAACTGTCACTGTGGCAGTGTTCCTAGTGAAACTGTCCCTGGTGGGAGTGTTCCTAGTGAAGATGTCCCTGGTGGGACTGCAGCTGTGAAACTGTCACTGGTGGGAGTGTCCAAGGTGGTCCTGTCACTGTGGGAATGTCCCTGGTGGATTCGTAGCTGTGGACCCGTTGCTGGTGGAGGTGCGACTGCTGGAGTCACCAGTGAGGGAGGCGTCATTCGATACGTTGGTCTGACATCAGTACGTGCAGCCTGCGACTCTTAAGGAGTTTCCGCAAATTACCATTAAATGTGTTTAAGTTTAAAGCCCGGATCTGGACACGATCGCTGAGTTACGCCGCCAGCCAGGTCGGTCGGTCGGTCAGCCCCCACCCACACCCACACCTATCATCATGTCATTTAAAGTATAACGTGGGGGACACGTCCGTCGACTCGCGAGCAGCGCCGAGAAGGGCTGTCAGTGTCAGTGTCAGGGACGGCAGGGCGGACTCGGGTGCGAGACGATGCCGAGCGATGCCTTACCTGAATGCAGTAGGGCTTCTTCAGCCAGGCCCACGATGACAGACCCCTCGCCATGGCGAAAACAGCACATCTCACTACATGAACCTGGAGCGAAAGAGCGCTGCTGTTACCGCACGCAGCAAGGCAGCACGCAGCCAGGGGGGAGGGGCGCCACGTCCCGCCGTCACACGCGCGCACGGTGGGGTGGGGGGAGTGGAGCGGTGGGCACGGGCGCGTCGCATTACCCGGGTCCGAGCTGCGTGCCGCGGCTGAGGCTGAGGCTGAGGCTGAGGCTCCGCGTCCTGCTCGGCGAGCGCTGGCCGCACGGCGCCGCCGCAGCTGCTCGCGACCACTGCTGGATCGGCGCGCGCGCTCACGCGGCCCTTAAAGGCGCAGAAGATTGAGAGATGAAGGGGGGCGGGGAGGAGGGGCACCACTGGGCCGACAAAAAAGGACCCTGCGGTTCGTTAACCGCATACCGGTGCACGAGTTTGGCACCTTGGCTGCCTCTACATGAGTTCCCGTCGCTGAAAAGCCGTTTTCTTTTCATTCTGACAGCATTTAGCGAAAAATATTTCGCCCCCGGATGTCACTGGACACCGCCACGCAGCAACACGTGTTGCGTTGCTTTGATTGAAACTTTCTGGGGTAGCTGTATAAATGGGGCGTGTGAAGAACACTCATCCGCGACACTTTCGGAACGAACATGTATGTATAAAGGTGTATCTGTCAGAGATAACCACTAATGAAAAAAAAAAATCACTTAAAAGGATCAAATGATCTCCTCGGAAAAAGAGAATTTCCACTGATAAGACGGCACCGCGCGATTGTGCACCAATGCAGAAATACGCGACATTAGAACTGGAAGAGCTTAATAATCAATGAGGATTCATCACCGAAAATGTCAGCGTTATTGTTTTTCCATATGGTAGCATTGATGGGACGCAGGCGGCGCAAGAGCGCCCCCCCGCGGTCCCAAGCGTATCTGCAGCACAGTGAACATCACGGCCAGCGAACGGCGGTGACATTTGAGGAGTTCAAAGTGCAAAACTCAGCACAGACTGAGAACATAACGAGTGTAAACACCGTATTGCACAAGAGACGTTGGTGTGTGTGTGTGTGTGTGAGAGAGAGTGTGTGTCAGTGACAGACAGAGTGGACCACCCAAACCGATCGGGCCTCGAGGAAGTGAAAGTGAAGTTAATTATTATGCCTTTATTCCCTACGATAATCCTTACGATTACAACGTCACCCCATAGAATGTGTAAATGTATTAAGATTACGTTTATCTGACGCTTTTCTCCAAAAGCGACTTACACTGTAAAGACACTGGGTTATTATTATTTTTTTACTGCAGCAGTTTCAGGTAAGTATACCCGCAAGGACACGGCTGCTGGACTGAGATTTGAACCTGCGACCTCTCTGAACTACAGACTGAAGGTAGCCACTCGAACGACTACGCTACCTGGCCAAGCGAATGATTTCTGCTTGGTGATTCATCAGTCGGGTTAATCGTGCTTTATTAATTAATTTAAGACATAAGTAAACGGAAAGCCGATGGTACCTTATACTGAGGCAGTGAGCAGAAAGCGAAAATAAAAAGCAGCGCACTGACTGACGCCTCCGGCTCCTCCTACTCGTCTTGCTTGTCCTGCTCCACGAGCCGATTCGATCCGATTGCATCCGAGCCGCACCGAGGCGCTCGCTCCCCCGCACGCGGGAGGCTTCCTGTGTTTTTCAAACTGCCGAATGAAAGGGCTCCGCGAGGCCGCGGCTCGGCCCCCTCCCACAATGCACCCCCGTCTCAGCGGGAAACCAAAATGGCGAGCGCGCGGGGGGAGAGAGGCGCCGGCCCTGCTCTCTGCGTACAATAACAGTGAGAAAAGGCACAATAACGCGGAGAAGCAGCGGAAAAAAGAGGGAAAGAACGCGGGAGAAGAGTGAGGTAGCAGAGGGAGAGGCGGACGGGCCGCCGCGCCACTGTGGACACAGACTATTGTCGGTTCAGTCCGATTCTTTTCATGAAGCGTTTTGATCCTCAGAAGTGACCGAATGAGGTGAGTCGGACGATTAACGTTTGTTCATTGTTTCTTAGACGTTGATTTATTTGTTTTTTTCTTCTTCTCTCCCCTGTTGTAGTGGTTGTCCCGAACGTTATTAGGATTAATATATAATTATATATGTTTTGGAAATTTAGCGAATTTGCATCACTGTCTCTGCTGTGTTTTTTGTGTGGCTTTTTTTTTTTTTTTTTTTTTTTTTTCGGAAGCCGGAGCGCGGGCTGCGCGGCTCACGCGCACCGACGAGCTGAGCGGACCGAACCGCGCGCTCCGCTCCTCCTGCACGCACGGCAGCACGCACGGCAGCACGCTCGCCTCGTCGCGCGCCGTCCCCTCGCTCCGCTCCTCTCCGCGCCGCCCACAGCCCGGTCGGTGTCGGGTGTGCGTCGGGCTCACGTTGTTCCTACGCTACGGCGAGCAAAAAAAAGGAAAAAAAAAAAAAAAAAAGGGGTTCGTTCTACGCGAAGCGACACGCATCATCGCCGCCGGGACGCTTCGCAATTCATACTGCTGTTTTTTGTGCCCCGAAGGGGGGAGGGGGGGCGAGCCAGAACCAGCCCGTGCTGCATCCACATCCACGCCAACGTGTTGACATGTTTATCGTCAGGCGTTTTTTTTTCCCTGCGTTCCGCCTAAGTTACTCGGCAAATGCAACGAGAAAAACGCGTTAATCCTTAACGAGCTGCAGGCTTAAGCGGCATTTTTGCATCTTTGCTTGCCTGAAAGAAGATGGATATGATTTATGAATGCCTGCCGCCTTAATTTCCCGACCCAAGTTCTTGTTGAGAAAGATCCCGCAATTGTAGCTCTCTCTCTGTCGTCATGTGTTTGGTGCTCTTCTTTGGTTCTGAAGTATAACATTTTACTGTGCTGACACCTTGGTTTCTAATGTGAACTCTCTATATCTTGAGTCCTTGAAGTCTTGGGGGGTGTGTGACATGCCAGATAAAGCAAACATTCTATTATCTATGAGTATGAGTATGACCTCATTGTATAATAAGGAGGTCGTCAAATTGCAGTGCAGTAAACTGAGTGCACAATTGTCTCAATTTATCAATGACTTGTAAGAGGCCTCGGTTTCATTAGGTTTCTAAAGGGGCCCTTGACTTAGAAAAGGTTAGGAACCCATGGTCTGAAGTGTCCCTGTTCACCCACTCCCCACCAGAGAGGCAGCAGGAGCCCAGAACGTGTCTGTCCACCACAAAGCTCCTTCCCACCGGCAGGTGAAGATCCCCTCAACCCTGGCCAAGGCCTCTTCCAAGAATGGGCCCCACAGTGCCGCAAAGCTCGCCAGCAGGTTCGAGGAGGGCCAGGATGTCCTAGCACGGTGGTCAGATGGCTTGTTTTACTTGGGAACTATCGCAAAGGTACATTCTGGAGTTATGAATTACCATACATTGGTGGTGATTTCATGTTGACGTTTGAAGATGGGGCTCCTTTGAGTTAACTCTCTGTGAATAAGACAGGTGCTCCTTTCGATGCTCTCTTTACCCGTCGTTGATTTTTCTCAGGGTTTGTTCTGTTTCCATCTACAGATAAACAAACACAAGCATCGCTGTTTTGTTGTCTTTGAAGATCGCTCGAAATCCTGGGTTCTCTGGAAGGACATTCAGACAGGCAAGTGCACCTCTTGTTTACTGAACGACGGCATTGTCCTTAAAATCCACATATCCTTGTTTTAACATTGCTGCTGCTTTTTAACTCTCTGCAAGTGAGAATCTGAACTAGTCATCAAGGATATTGGCCCCAGCTAGTTCAGACTAGGACACCAGCTTGTAACCTGAAGGTTGTTGGGTTGAGTCCTGCAATTGGTCATGTCATGGTACCCTTTAGCAAGTTGCTTGAGTTAAAGGGCTCCATTAAAAAAAATCTAAATTGTTGCAACGAGCTGGGGTGTTGCTCTCCTAAAAAGCATAATCTAAGCGGCAAAATAGTAATTTCAGTCTAGTTACAGCCCTCTAGTGCCATTGGGCTGCTCTTATTTGACGCCACATGCATCATTTCATTTAAGTATAGCTTCATGCCTTTTCATTTCCTCCACAGATAATTCCAATTGAAGACCGACCACGAGAGCTTCACTTTTTTTAAGATCTTTAATTTATCCACTGTGTAATTCCTAGTTTTACCCTGAATTCATTCCGCTTCACGTTCCCTTGATTCCCCACCCTGTCCTTTTTTGCTTCGTTGAGTTTCTTGACCACTACCTGCTCTCTTCAGCTTCCGTTATCTTCAGTTATTTGTCTCTGACAGTTGACAGACCTAAGAGTTTCTGGGCTTGCGCAAACCGTAAGCTCGACAAGGCGCCTGGAGACAAGATTAGGGCAGGTACTCTTGAGTCTCTGTCAGTGTTCATGTATGTAACATGTATCTCTGCCCCTTTTTGGTTCACGGTGTCTTCGGTGTCCTCTGTCGCGTTGACATGCCGCTGTGATCTTGACCTCTCGCCCATCATCTGACTCAGAGTACATTGACTGGTGTTTGGGGCTGAGCACTGAACATTTGTGTTCTCTTCTAAGTGATGGATCAGGGTTTCATTTACCATTCTGTAAACAGAAATACTGTGACAGTCACTGTCATGGTGTAGTGAATATAAATTAATATTTTCTGGAAAAATCAACCTCTTTTTAGCACCTCCCAAAACCAACTTCATCGCCTCTGTAAAGAGACAGCGCATTTTTTTCCAAAGTTGAAATCTTGTGCCTCTTCACACGTTTGTAGAATAACTGACCGTTAGCTTACCAGCTGATTTCTTCACCCCATCCACCCCTCAAAACAGCAGAATTGTATTAAATTGCCCCGACCTCCATGCCAGTGCTTGCTCACAGGAAGTTCACTTTTTGCTGCTTCCAGCTCTATGCAAATGTCCTAGTGGAAACACTGCATTAATGCAAGTATTCCCATACGACTATTTGTAAACATTGTTCTTAAAAGGTAAACTTTTATTCTGAAAATGTGTGATCTATATGCACATAACAGATTTGGAGGATTTTGACAAATATTTTCCTAGCCCAACATTTACTGCTACCACACTGCAATAACAGCAGTATGCTACTACAGTGACCAAGCAACGGTTCTTCATGTCCCGATCTATGTGCAGTGTGTCATCATTTGGTGATTCTCGAGTTTTTGTCTTAGACATGAAGGGAATCCTCGGAATATGGAGTGACATGTCCTTGTCCATTTCAGGGGCCAGTGGAGGAGGCGAGATGGTCTGCTCAATATGCCAGGAGGAAAGCTCAGAAGCCCCCAACGAGATCGTCATCTGCGACAAGTGTGGACAGGGTAGATCTATGAGTGTTGCTCGGGATCTGGGATCTAAGATGACCAAGAAATAACGAACTGATGTTGGGTCTCCAGACTCAAACTTGTCTTGTCCATCCTGCAGGTTATCACCAGCTCTGCCACACTCCCACTATCGACTCCGATGTCATTGCCTCTGACGACAAGTGGCTGTGCCGCCAGTGCGTGTTTGCCACAACAACAAAGGTGCAGTTTGACACGGCCTTCTGCTGTGTACCAGTTCAATGCTGTTTGTGTTCACGGGACATTGGTGCTGCTCCCACAGGGGTTGATGAGAATGTGAGGGTGCAGCCCTTTTTGCAAACATGCCTATATGCGTTTGACGGCAGAGAGGCGGAGCCCTGAAGAAAGGGCCGAATGCCAAAGCTCTGCAAGAGATGAAGCAGTCACTGCCCTACTCGCTGGAGGACCTGGTGTGGGACCAAGGACACAAGACCAACATTCAGCAGTGTTACTGCTATTGCGGAGGCCCAGGAGAGTGAGTGTGTCGCCGGCATTGTACACATGCTTTACAGTGGAATAAAATAGTTTCCTCAGACTTCACCTTTTCATTTATCACTTAAAGGTGAAAGAATTGCAGTTAAGGTGCCGCGGTTTGGAAACGCATGCATATAATTGTTGTAAAGTGACCTGGTTGTTACAGCCAACCTGTATCTCCTGCATTTTGAGTTTTGTTTATGGCAACAAAAACAGAAAATAAAGCTTAGCCAGGAGATGGCATCATGTCATGAACGCATGCCGGTGCTCCTCCATCCTGTACAACACTGCATAATTCCTCTTTCCATACAGCTGGTACCTCAAGATGCTGCAGTGCAGCAGGTGCAAACAGTGGTTTCATGAAGCTTGTATTCAGTGCTTTCAGAAGCCCATGCTCTTTGGAGACAGGTGAGCTGTTATTCTTGGCATTCACATCCTTCTTGGACACATGATGATTTCTCTGGACCTGCCGGTGACAGAATTAAACATGTTCTTGTACTTCTTTCACATTAGGTTCTATCTATTTATTTGTTCAGTTTGCAATTCTGGGCCAGAGTACCTCAAACGTCTGCCATTACAGTGGTGAGTCACTCTGATTTTAATCTGACACTACAGATGAGCTGTGGGCCAAACAGGTCTAACATCTGACATTAAAACTTAAGTGTATCTGTAGAAATGAGAATTATTTTGAAAGATGTCGGTTGGTCTGGATATTGAGCTTTTCCTTCAACCAGACCATCTGGGGTTTTTTTTTCTGCTTTATGTGTGTGTTGATTATCCATCTTGTTTACCTTTCCACAGGGTAGATGTTGCTCACCTGAGTCTTTACAACCTCAGTGTTATTCACAAGAAGAAATACTTTGATTCGGAGCTGGAACTGATGGCCTACATCAATGAGAACTGGGACCGATTACAGCTTGGAGATGTGTGTGTCTTAGCCCTGAGCTACTTTCTATAAACAAGTCTTTTTTTGCAGGATAATTTTCTTCAAATAAGTGTTTAACTTGTGTGCATTACTTTGGAATCATGTTTTGTTAAGCATGAACTCTTTGTAAAATGTGTGAATTAAAACTATTTTGTATCTTTTCCACAGCTTGGAGACACTCCTAAATCAGAGCGATATGAAAGCATTCTGGAAGCACTGAATAGTAACCACACCATGTAAGTTCTAGCAATCTGATCAGAACAATGCCTGATTGCTGCAGTCAGAGCTCTGCAGTGATACTCTGGGGATAATGTGATGTCCCTTTTCATCCTTTGGTCAGGTTCATGTCTGGCAAGGAGATAAAGAAAAAGAAACATCTGTTTGGACTGAGGATACGGTTTCCGCCAGCACCGCGCAACACTGATTCCCGGGCTGAGCGAGAGGCTGAGAAAGCATCACACGAGATAAAGATCAAAGGTCGCAAGTCCTCCAAGCCCATCCCAGACCCCAGGTGTGAGACTTGTGGTTAAACCTGTATCTCGTGTTGAAATTCCACTGTATCAAAACAAATGGCACTCCCTTTATAGTTCTAATTGAAGCTTTGGTTGAAGTGTGTTCATATGTGGTGGTGCACCTTACCCTAAGCCTTGTGGCATCATGAGCAAAGTGCTTCACCTTAAGGAAAAAGAGGTCTGAGTCATGCTGTCTTTCATTGGAATTTGAGATGTTTGTTTTTACATGTTTTTGTGTTTTAAAAGGAAAACTGCTTCCTATTCTCTGTCAAACCATTTGCAGCTAATAGATTGTAACCAAAGATTGATACAGTGAAATATTCACTGCACAAACATGTTGGTGGATTGACATGAACAGGGCAAGGTAGACAGAAAAGACTTTAGTCCAAGTTTTCCTGTGCTGTTCACCAAGTTCTGTCTGGTTCCAGCGCAATGACCAATGGAACCGTGAAGAAGGGAAAAAGGAAGATGTCGGGGCATTCGCACAAGACCCTCGCCAAGCTGAGGAGGTCCAGTGAAATTTTGACACAGGTCAAGTCCAGGTTCCAGATCTCTTCAATTACCTCTGTCTTGTCCGGTCGCTTTCACGTTTAGCTGAAATGTTGCTGTTCTCAGAAAGGGGAGTAATGCGCTCAGGGCTCACAGTGTCAATGGTGTTACTTACAGTAACATTTAACGAATCCTTCCTTTAATGCTAAAGGACAATGGAAAGCTGCCCAAATTGGAAAATCACCCATTGGACCTACTCAACCCCAAGAGGTATGGCTTTCTGCAAGATTGCTGCCCCCAAATTTTAATCTTGTGCTGTTTTATTTCTTCCTTGGAATTATTTGATTGTCATAGTAACAGGCAAATCTGATTTCTTTACAGCATCAAGGCTGACAAGTCGGCACCATCTTCAAGTACCTCAGATGTGGAATCTATTGGTGCTACGAGCACCGCTGAAACTACCTCAAGTGTTTCGATGCAGTCCAGGTACGTCGGGATCTGAGTGCACTCTTCCTTCCACCTACTTTCAGTGGTTCAATGGTGATAGTAAAACAAAATCAAGGCCATCATCTGAGGATATCCAGTAAGTTTTTCTCCTGTGTATACCAGTAACTGCTAATTTTTTTTCCTTGTTTTATGCACAGCACAGGGTCAAAATGGCATACAGAGAGTGGACTGAGAAAAAGCAAATATGTCCATATACATAGAGTGGGTTCTCATGGTCAAAAGTTTTACTAACGGCAAATTTGAATATGCTTAACCAAGACAGTTTGAACCTGTAACAATTTGGCCAACCTTCTATGGGGAAAATATTTAGACATTTTACACAATGCATGATTTATGGACTTTGATGTTGAACTGATAATCCAGAATTAAAATCTTAATGAGCTTCTGTATGATAGCGTTTGTGGGAGGTGTATCTGATCACTCATGGTGGAAATGTTGCCACCTCTGGGGCGCTCTCTTGTCTTTTGTCCCAACTTGTGCAACTCCAGTAGGACCCGCACCGGTTGCCTGTGGCCAATCACGCAGCCCTCCCAGAAGGGCCGTAGACAGGGCCGTAGGCGGGGCCGCCCACGACGGGCACTGCAACCCCCCAACCCAGAGGTCCTTCGCGAGCCAGAGACTGCTGTGCCCTGCCAGCTCCCAGGCCTCCACACGGACATTGTACACAGCCTTGACCAGGACTCACAGCTCAGCCACCTGAAGAGCTCAATCACCAGCTACTTTGGGGCAGCAGGGCGCATGGCATGCGGGGAGAAGTACCGCGTCCTGGCCCGCAGGGTTACCCTGGATGGCAAAGTGCAGTACCTGGTGGAGTGGGAGGGGGTGACAGCCTCATAAGCTTAACATGCTCTGCATTTGTCCACTTTCAAGGGACCATTGCAGCCTCAGAGAAAGGGTCTCTTTTTTTTTTTCTTTTTTTTTTTTTTTTCTTTTTTTAAAGCCCATTAATATTTGAATAACTTGGATTGTCTTAAAGTGTTTATCTAACATTAACAGTTTAACACACTGGGCTGATGCCAGTCGGTGAATGTAAGCCACAGTCAGAGCGAAGTATTTCATTTGTCTCTGACTGAATGAAAAGACTCGACTGCCTGTGCTTTTTGTTTTATGTCTGAGGGGTGGCCAATTGACAAAATAAGAAAAGTGTGCTGCTCCAACTTGGTTCTTACACTCAAGTAGTGCTGTTATTCTCTGGAAATGCCTTGGAGTCTGAGCAGTCATCAATGAAGCCTGTTTTTTTACTTTCTCCTGATTGCACATATCGAATTCACAGCCTTTTCCCCCTCACTCCTGGATGCAAACCTTCTGTACGCTCAGTAGTAACTGGATACAAAGGAATCTACTGGCTTGTGAATTTATGTTTCAAGTTTTGGAAATCTTTCCCAACTCTGATAAGCAGTATTATTACAACTGTATTGTGTAAAGTTCAGTCTGAGACATTTGTTGTTCTCTAATACAGGTAACACTGACTTCTTGAAGATGTAACTTTGGAGGAAGAAAAGCTACATTTCGCTAATGTTAGTTTAAAAGTATTGAATTGCAGAAGTGCTTAACTTGAGTTCCTCATTTTTCCGTCAGCTGGTGTACACCAGCATATTCGATTTAGTCCCCACTGAACAGCAAATTGTATTGAATGGTTCTTCTGGATTGTCATAAAACTGTTATGCAGTAAGTTGATATTTGTGGCCCCTGCTGTGTAAATGTCATTTTTTTCTTTTACACTTAATGTTAACGTGTTGGTTCTACAGAAGTTTTGTGCGTGACCCAGTTTATCTTTACAGTTACAAACACATCAGCTAGCGGGGAATATGTGAAGTGGGTCCACAAAGCTCAAGGAAGCGGACCCCTTGAATTTATTTCTTACGTAGATGGTCCAGTTTCCTGTCTCGTTTCCTATGCAATTCAGTATTCAAAGCAACTGAAACTTCTTGGTTTTGATTTAATTTTCTCAATTTAGCCATACCTTTTGCTTCAGGAACACACTGCAATATTTTACAGTCACAATTTACTCAGGCTTTTATTACCGGTGCTATTTATTGCTTTCGGAAATGTGCACTTAGCTAGACTGATACTGGTACATCTAAACTCTCCCTCAGACCTCTCAGGATACTGTCAGCAATTTTACTGTAAAAGTAATACTTTGTCGAGCTGTGACTTTGTCTCTATGGTGATAAATTGGCATTTTCGGTGTGGAATGTAAGAGACTACATGTGTCCTGTGGTATCTATTTCTGTAAAGGGGGATTTTCATGGGAGATCTTTTTTTTTTTTTTTTTTTTTTTTTTTTTTTTGTAATGCATTCCTCAATTTGAATTTCATACAAGGTCGAAGTCCCCCCCCCCCTTTATCTTTTGTTTCACGCCGTTGCATCGTCAACTTGGCCCTGGTTATTGAAAATTTCATAAGCCTTTTTATTCCTTTTTTCGGAAGGGGATTTAATTTTAAATGTTCAGTGTTACTCTATCGTTTCCATTTCATTGTAGCTTTTTTTTTTTTTTTTTTTACAGGGCGTTGAGGACGTTTCCACTTGAGGCAGCAGTGATTGATACCTCTTAATTTAAAACTGATTTTGTATAAATATAAATATATATATAACACAAATGTAAAGAAGCTTTCCCCCTGTCTGTTGGTGTGCCAGTGGTAGATTTAAGCTCTCTTGTTTGTACTGGCTTTGAACAGGCTTCTTCAGCCAAAGAATAAACCTTGTATAAAACACATGGCGTGACTTTTTTTTTTTTTTTTTTTTTTGCTTTCCGTGTTATTTTTTAGATAAGTCAGCAAACAAAGCCCTAATATTGCGGTGCAGTGTTGGGTCAAGAAGCGAAAACTTGTTTACTTTCGAACTGCAAAGTTTATAAAACGCGCGAGCGTTCGCGAGTGCAGCGCTTTTATGGCGTCATGAATGTCGTCATTTTTAGGCTTGCAGACGCCGACCAATGAGAAACCGCAATGCTGAACGGGCCCGGTGATTGGACTCCTTTTAACCATTCAGGGAGTGAGACGTTGGCGGAGGTTGTCGCGTAGCGATTTACCTCAGGAAAGTTTACCTCAGAAAAACTGTTAGCAGTATAGTTTGGTGAGGATGGTTCGGTTGTTTCGCCGAGAATGTAATGGTTAATAACACTTTAGACTTTAATAACAAAGAATTCCAAAGAACATTGTAATAATTTCACAGTGAATCTCTCTTGGGTTGTTTCAGCCACCGAGGACGTACCTCCTGCCTAGTAGTTGCATTACACAAGTCTTATGCTTGTCAGCTAGTAATTTATTTAGTTTTTTTTTTCTTTAATTTTATATATTAAAATCGATTATTATTCAGTTGTAGACGACATGTCTACCCGTCCCCAGTAAGGTCGGTTAAAAGCAGTAGGAGCAAAAGTTACTTCAGTTATTATGAATAAACTAGTCTAGTCGGTTTGTTTGTATAATATTATATATTATATTGTCATCATGCCGCGGCGCGGGTAGTTGTCTAAAATGTACGTCATTATTGTCCGAAGAATAAGTGCAGGGAGACAAATTTCAGACATATGAAGAAGATCTGTTTCTGTAGACATTAATATAAGAAATCATATGAAAAGAACAGAGGCCTGTTTGCTCGACGTTGGGGAACAACTAATGTAAGTGACGCAGCTACCTGACGCGTGTATTTCGTAGACAAGTAACAGACAGATTTTGTGTACAAGAACCTACGGCCTTTTTCCTTAATAATTTCCTTAGCAAATGTGAGTAAAACATGTTTATAACTCTTGATCTCTTGAACCAACGCAGTTCAATGATGTTTATGGAGCTGGAGATTCCTCCTGGGTACATTTGATTTTGTGTTCAACTGTAATATATCAGTTCTATAAGTAATACAACTGGAATATATGAACAATATACTCAATAAATCTACAGCAATAATAGAGCAATTAGGCTTCAGTTACACATTTAGTAATATAGTAGCAATACTTCCATAATATCAGTAATGCAGTTGTTATAAATCTGTCACATATGATATGTATTACTGTTCCTTCCTGATTAGGGGCACTAACACCAAAACTACTGAGCACAGCCCTCGTCGTATATCAGGCGTGTTGGCACTTGAGGACTTGAGACAATCCAATGTCACAAAGTTGCCATCTTATCAGTCCAACCTATCAAGAACGTCCAACAGGATGGCTGAACTGTGCACCATAGCCCAGCCAGATTCGAGGGTCAGAATTTTAGATTTTTGTTGTATAAGTATGTGTTTAAATGATTGTTTGTGATATAACCTTATACTCTACGTCTGCTTCCATCAATTCAGTGGTCTTGTGCTAGTTGGCAGGAATGATTTGCGTTGAGGGGGTGTTGCAAAAATTTGGTAATTGACTGTGGGTAAATATGAAGAATAAGGGATAAAATAAGTTTCTTCCTGACACTAACTCCAGACCATATCTAAAATTATACTAGGTATATTAAAAATTATTTGCTTAATTTCTCATAAATCTAGTTCAGTACTATACTGCAACCCAACAATGTTGAACTTTTGCTGTAGAAGTGTCACTGGTATGACTGGCAGCAGACAGCATGGAGATAAGATTTTGTTTGTAATTTGCCTCTTTGTGTCTCTCAGTTCCCTTCATTCAAACACATTGAGATGGAAAATAGTAAGCTCAAGAAAATGCTTAATGCCATCCGCGAGGAGAACTCTTCTTTGATTTTTGAGAACCGGCAGCTGGTGAGGGAACTGGAAGAACTGCAGTATGAACCTGCCAATTCCAAAAACAAGGTGTAGTTGAGTGGCTTCATTCTTGTTTCTTTTATTTTATGTTAAATTATTTTATACTGTTTTCATAAAAGAATATAAATGTGTTTCTTTCAAGATGTTTAAAAATGTTTCACTTAAGTATAAACATAAATATAAGCATGGTGTATTCATAAAGTCTTTGTCTAGATCATACTTTTTTGGTATTGATTTTATTTTTTTTTTTTATTCCTCACTTTTTCTTATCGATTCAGATTTCGTATTTGACTTCTGGAAACTACTCACTAACTTGTTTTTGATAACCGGTTGTCTTAGTCAGGGTTGCAGTGCTTTGGGATTGGGTACAGCCTTTGGAGGAGAGCCATTCACATGCACGGGCAAACACATACACACAAGAGTCACGCACACGCCAGGAAATTTAGGTTCTCCATTCCATTCGAAAAGTAGAAAAATAAATATTATGAGGTGTATGGGTGTTTTTTCTTAAGATTCATAAAACAGTGCTCCAGTCACTGGGTTCTGCAATCCCCCCCCCCCCCCCATTGTGCCTCAGATCTCTCTTTTGAGCTCCGTGGTTGGATCAAAGACTTCGAGTATGTCCATCATGAAAGACCAGATACTGGAGCTTGAGGCAGAGATAAAAACATGCACAAATGCACTTAGGTAAGCAGCATTTTCATGTCATTAATACCATCATAATATTTAGTGAAGTAAGAGAGTTACTTAATGATAGCCAGGGTTTGAACAGTTTCCAATTCTTAGCTTTCACTTTTCTTTCAGAGAGACAGAACAAAAGCTAGAAAAGAGTCAGAAGTCTGCTATCATCAGCAACAAACTTGTGGAAAAGCTGAAAGAGGAGCTAAAAGCTGTCAAAGATGAGCTGGAAGTTCGATCCGTTCAAGGAAAAAGGTGACAATGTAATCTCAGCACCATGCTCTTTTTCCCAGCTTCCATACTATACCCACACATTACTCAGAGACAAAATCTTCTCTTACTAATGTGCTGGGTTCTCTGTGTCGAGGAATTTGAGCACGGACGACTTTGGGAAATATTGTTGTATACTTTCTGCTTTAAAGTGTAACCTGCTACTCTTGCTTTGATAGTGATTTGTCAAAAATAGGTTGAATACATGCAGTGAAAAGGTGACATAATCCATCTTTTTCCAAAAGAGCTGAGCAGCAAAGGAATGAAGCTTTGTGCAATGCCGAGAAGTTGACAGAGGCTTTCAAAGACTACAAAGCGGATACTACAGAAAAGATGAAGAAGGTAATGGGCAACTCTTCACTACTGCAACCTACCACGGCTTTATCAGAATGAGTTTTTTGGCCAGTGTGCTGAGGCACACGAGTAATTTGCCTGTGGTTCTAGGTGCCTCCAGTATTTACAGACAAACAAACAAACATCTGACACAGAATTACAGAATAAATAAATGTTTACCAAGTATACAAACATGAGAGTATAAAAGGGCATACATTGCAAAGCTTGTGTTCCTTATAAATCCTGGTGGTGGATTATTTGATGTGGAAGGTTAATCACCTGAATGTAATTTCTTAAAAGCTCAAGGAAGGTGAGAGCAAGTTGAAGGAGAGTCTGATTCAATGTGACAAGGAGCTAGTGGAGTTTCGGAGCAGGTGCTTGGAGCTAGAGCGGGAGAGGACAGAGATGGGCCATCGAATTCAGTGAGTCTGCATTTCTTAATTCATACAGTGCCTGATATTGTTAGTATTACAGCAACAACTTCAACAGAAACTCCTGTACTTTTGGAACAGATGATAACTTGTGTAGTGGAGTACCTTTCTTGATTGTATTTTATATCAGTATATTTTTAATCTGGACTTTGTGGTCATTGGGACAGTGGTGCAGCAGGTAGTTGTGATGCCTTACAACTGGAGTTTGCATGTTATCCTTGTGTATGCACGGGTTTCCTCCAGGTGTCCCAGCCTCCTCCCACAGTCCAAAGACATACATTTCATATTGATTACTCTAAATTGCACATACTGTTTAAGTGAATGTGTGTGCACTTGACGATGGATTGGTGTACCCTGATTAACCTAACACCCTGTGCTTCCGAGATAAACTCCAGATCACCATGACTCTGATTTGGATAAGTGGTTAATGACAGTGAGTGAGAGCGAGTGAACAATCCTTTTTTTCTTTGATTTAAAAAAATAAAACTCTGTTTCTGAAGGCTAAAAGGTAGTCAGGTTATAGTATAAACACTTATGAGATTTTAGTTGTTGGGGGGGCTATAAATGAAATGACTGTTGCGCCCTAATTTTTTTCCACAACAACAGGGAATTGAAAGAGGTATCCAACAAGGCACAAGCAATCACTGCAGAGAATGCAAAGCTGCAGTCACGTTTGGAACAGTCTTCCATGCAGATCTCCAGGCTGGAGTGGGAGTTGGCTGAGCGTACGGCAGAGGCTGCACGTGACACAGAGATATTGCGCAGGGAGAATGCTGAACTCCGCTCCCATGGCGACCTCCAACAGCAGCAACTAACCCAATGCCAACAAGAGGTAGAAGAAAGTCGGGCTGAGTTGGCTAGCTTGGAAGCCATTCTAGGCCAGCTCCATATCCGAGAGGTTTGTTCCATCTGTCTCTTCATATCTATACAGTTTGAGCCCACAGTCAAGGGTTACATACATATCACCATCCTCCTTCTGACACATGAACTTTTGCAGTTGCACACAGGACACTCATGGTAAGATTGAAATTTATCGTGAGCAGAGGGTAACTTGCAAAGAGTTTGTTGTGGCTGTATGAGAATTGTGGGAGTGGCACTGCTTGTGTTTCAGGATGGTGAAGCTCTGTGTGCGAAGCCATGCATGTTCTCCAGTTCCGCAGATTTACCAACACTGAATAACAACTCCTCAAAGCCAGGTGCGTGTGTCACAGTTACCTCCATTCCTGTACTTGTTGTACTTTGCTGTTATGGAAGGTACATATAGCCCACAGGTATAATTCTTAATATGTGGGCATGGTGGCGTGGCAGATTTGGCCAGGTCCCGCTCTCTAACGGGTCTGGGGTTTGAGTCCTGTTTGGGGTGCCTTGTGAGGGACTGGCATTCCGTCCTGGGTGTGTCCCCTCCCCCTTCAGCCTTGCGCCCTGTGTTACCAGGTTAGGCTCCGGCTCGCCGTTACCGTGCTTGGAACAAGCGGTTTCAGCCTGTGTGTGTGTGTGTGTGTGTGTAATTCTTAAATGACAGTGAACTATACAATTCCTGTGCAGGGATAATGGTGTTTTGAATTGTAGTGCATCATTTCGATAGGTGAGTAAAACGTTTAAAAAAAGTGAAATAGTATTTTTGCTGGTACGGCTAAAATTAAGTGGTTGTAATCATTGTCTAAACACAAACAAAGTAAACTTTGCAGTATAGCTTTTTCCATGCATTTGCTCTTACAGTTTCTGAGTTGCTGATATTTGTTGCTGGTGGATGCAGGGGAGGGCTACCAGCGGTTATTGACCATCCTGCAAAACCTAGAGCAGGAGAAGAATCAGCAGCAAAGTCTGGTGGCAGGGCTGCAGGCCAAGCTGACCAAGGCCAATGATGAGGTCTCAACCCTGCAGGACAGCATGACTCAACGTTCCACCCATCTCCACCGTATCCACACTGAGCTGCTGGAAAAAGCTTCAGAGGCAGGTCGACTAGAGGAGGAGGTAGGGGGAGTATAGAACTTAATGTTGTCTCTTTCTGTATGCTTACTATCTATTGGTAAAGCCCTGTAATTATACATAAACAAATAAAGGAGATTGTTACATCCTTATAGAATAACATTTAAATACAGTGCAAATCTGTATTAATCTAAGTGGCATGTATTCAGATATTTCATATGTTAGATGAATTTATCAAACCATAATGCAGTAATAATACAAAAAATGCCACCATAAAATGGCTTTACTTAGTATATAACATTGTAAGTTACCACAGACTGAGCAGTAATATTGTAATAATTTATCCTGATTTCATGTTATCTGTAGTGTGTTTGACTGAAACTGGCTCCCCCTCATGGTCATTTTGCTGTGCTTCAGTTGAAGAAGAAAGGCAACCAGCTGGCCGCCCTGGAGAAAAAGCTAGAGGAGAACACTTCTGTTTACACAAAGGCAACAGTGAGGAACCATGAGCTGGAGCAGAACTTGCTGGTACATTCACATAACATCATAGTAATATTTTAAAAACAAAGACCCCATTGCATAGTTTTCTGTTCAACTCCAAAGAATGTTCTTGCTGCAGTACCCTCCCCAGAGGGTTTTGCTGCCTTAACTTAAATTGCTTCATATAACATGCAGCTCTATGGGAAATTACTGTTACTTTGGTAATGTCAGCTATGAAGCAAAAATGAATAATTTAATAAAATTGTGTTTTGCACAATTCTACACTACCTGGGAAACAGGTGGTGTAGTTTTTAATGCTGCTGTCTTGCACTTGAAAGACCTAGATTTGAATCCCACCTCCTGCTGTAGTACCCTTGTTCAAGGTTCTTACCTTAAATTACTCAAGTAAAAATTATGCATCTGTATAAATGTGTAAATCACTGTAAGTCATTTTCAGAAATAAGCATTGCCTGAATAAATAAATCAATATAAACTATTGGAGCTTGAATTTCCATGGCTGGTGGGACCAGACTTTCCCGCAAATGGATTAATATTAAAGGATTTAAAGTGTACTTAAAGTGCATTCATTGCACTGACAGGGACTCAGAAGGTACCTGTGTCCTTATTTTTTGACACTACCTCCCTGTATCAAGAATGGATTATTTATGTGCATCTGCTGCCTTCCTTAAATGTCGTAACCGTTTTTCAGGTCCACTCACCATGTCGGAGCAGCACAGTGGTACAGCGGGTAGCAAGTGCCTCAGTGCCTGGGCCATGCCATTGGGCATAATTTCGATCCCCACTCAGTCTGTGTGGGTTAGCATGTTCAGCCTGTGTTTGTGTGGGTTTCTTCCAGTTGCTGTGGTTTCTTCCCCTAGTCCAAAGATTCATGTTTTAGGTGAACTTGTGACTCTAAATTGCCCATTGTGTGTGTGTGTGTGTGTGTGTATATTATTGCTCTGCAGTGGACTGGTGTCCTCTCCAGGGTGTAGCTTGCCTCTCACTTCAGGCCTCTGGGATAGCCAGGTTCAAACTTGCGCCAAACAGCACAGTCAAGGCACTACGAGGCAAAATCAGTACCCACAGTGCCATGGTGCAGCCATTTATTAAATTGTAAATGTTAATGTGCCATATAAGCGGTTATGGACACCGACAGGTACTTAGGAAATGCTTTAAATCTTGAACAGAGTTCTTAATGAGTCTAGAGACTACCTAGAGCATTCTGGGGGACTGTATTCACAATAAAAAAGTTCCATTTGTATGCAAGGGAGTCAAACATCTCATTCATTTCTCAGGAGAAGAGCAACTGTATTGAGCAGTTTGAGTCCCTCCTGAAGAAGACACGAAGGGACTGTAAGCATGCCTTTCACAAGGTCCAGCAGGCCGCCACTGAACAATGCAAGAAACTTGAGAGCCAAATAGAACTGGTGAGCAGGTTTTGGAGCTCATACTAGAGCTTGAAGCCCACAGTGATGACCTCTTTTCTAACGTGTTTCCTTGCTCATTTTACCCCATGTAACCCCATAGCTGCAGCTCTCTTTGGACCAAAAGCAGGCCCAGATTCTGGAGCTGGAGCGGCAGCTGGGTTTGGAAAAGCAGGAAAAAGAAGATGCCCATCAAAATGCTGGCATGCTGCAGGCCTCGCTTGCTCGGCTCACTAAGGTAGTCTATGTCTGCTATGTCTGACCGTGCTCCCAAAACACCGCACCGTTTTGTCAAGTGGATTCATCTGTATGAAGACGCTGTAGCAAAATAGCTTTCTGTCTTTTATGAATTTTCATTGAGAATTAATATTCCGATATATCTTATCAAAGAGGAACTTTCAGAAAGTATAACACCTTGGTCTTCATGTTGCTCAGTCCATTTATTATTTTAATTATTTTAAGTTATGTAGCAATCTGTATTCAATACTTTCATTATGTGCTCCCACAGTCAGAAAAATAGGTTTCAAACTTCCCTTGGTGTAATTCACAGGAGAACAGGGTGCTGGCCCAACAGAATGAGGATGCCCTGAAGAATTTTAAAGAGCAGGCAGCAGAATCATATACCAAGGTCTGTTGGTCACTCTTACCTCACTACCCTGTTCTCTCGCATACTCAAGACCCAGACTGAATATCAGTCTGATGTCAGAAGTACTGACTGAGATCATGTTGTATTATAGTTTTGCTATCCTGAAGTATTTTTAAATTTTCTTAAGGACACTTTGAGTATCACAGTTGGGGGCCATTTACCTCATGTTCATAACCACCATTTTACAGATGTCTATAGTGGGTAAGGACTGCCCTGCTCATAAATAAAGCTGGAATGTTGTTTTAAAGCTTTTGATACCCAAGGCAATTTGTTCCAGAGTGTAACTAATTTACAGGACTAAATAATTCTGTTTTTAGCAGCTTGTAAATTTTATTTGGAGGCACTCCATCACAATTCCAGCAATTTTGTGGGGAAGACAATTATCATCTTTGTATAACACATTCACACAGCCTTATTGTTTGGCGGCACTTTGTTTTTGATTGTATGAAAAACTCTTTGTGTGAGAAATTGAATTTTACTGTGATCAATGTATAGTGATAGGGACGTTTTTGAGAAGCTCTGATGGACTTGTTTACCTTAGTTTTTAGCACCCATTTCTCACCAGGTGAAGAATCTGGAAAAATCTCTCGAGTCCTGTAAGGTCGAACTCAACACCTGTCTTCAGCAGATGAAGGAGGCCAAGGAGCAGTTTGACAAAGAGCTGGAGATGAAGTCATCAGAGGTATTATAGCATTTTTGTTGCCCTTGATGATAAATGTGATGATATAGCAAATATGTCAGACCTGATCTATGAGGCTAATACATGTTAAGGTACTAGTAAAATTCTTACTACGTTGATAACTTTCCAACTGTTGTGAAGTAACTACCTCCAGTAGAAAAGGACAAAATGGCCTCTGAACAGTTTTTGTAGTCCTGCAGTACATTTAACACACCCTTGAATCTCCACACACACACACACACACATTTTCAGAACCGCCTGTCCCACACGGGGTCGCGGGGGAACCGGAGCCTACCCGGCAACACAGGGCGCAAGGCCGGAGGGGGAGGGGACACACCCAGGACAGGATGCCAGTCCGTCGCAAGGCACCCCACGCGGGATTCGAACCCCAGACCCACTGGAGAGCAGGACTGTGGTCCAATCCACTGTGCCACCGCGCCCCCCACCTGAATCTCCACTCTTGCCTTACAATTGCTTGTGTCGCCCAGGTGAATGCCCTGCAGGTGGCGCTTAGAAGTAACATCCAGACCTCCAGGACGTCCAGTGACCAAAATCGGCAATTGCAGTACAGCCTCCAGCACCATCAGGCTATGCTGCTGGAGAGCAACAATCGTATGGCTGAGTTAGAGGAAACCCAGGCCCAACTGGAAAGACAGGTACCAAAGATTCTGCTCATATGTCATTCAGCAGTGCGGTGGGGGGAAGCTGGTATTCAGTGGTAAGATGCATCACCTTACACTTAAGGGACCCAGGTTCAAATTTCTGTTCCTGCTCCAATACCCATAAGTAAGGTTATTAAGTGAGCTAATTGTTCCAGTTAAAAATATTTAGCTCTGTTAATGGCTAATTACAAGAACCTTATTGTTAAAATGTAACCTTAGTCATCGGGTTGGAAAAGGGTGATATCTTAACGATTTAATTTTTAAAATATGAGCAATAACAGTGGGACAGTTCCCTACTCTGGTTAAGTACTGTAGCGGCTGACTGATTCCCTGATTGGCTCCACTCCTCTAAAATATTTGAAGTATAATTAGCTATAAAGAACGTTCATATTATTGTGTGAATCCTTGTTTGACAGTGTACACTTATTAACCATTTCATTAGGTCCACCTGGATAGTACTAACTGCAACCCACTTTTGCTTCCAGAACAGCAGGAATTTTGGAGCAAAGTGTAGTACAGATTCCACAGTCCCCTGGTTTCATCCCATTTCTGCAGATTTTTGGTTGCACATTCATTCTGATCATATCACCTTCCACCTCATCATGATGATCTATAGACTTCAGAAGTGGAGACTCTGTAGACCATTGGAATAAAGTAAAGGCACTATCATGTTAATGGAACCATCCTGAGATGGTGTACGCTTTCCCGCTGGAAGTATGAATTTGAGAAAGGTTAGGCTGAGGGATACACCTGGTCACATTTAAATAATATGTACTTTATAGCATTCAAAAACTGATCAGTTGGTACAAAAAAACACCTTTTCCCTATCTATATGCTTTTTGTACCAAGTCACAATCGTATGAGTCACTAACTGCGCTAAACACCCAAGGGTACCTAATAAAGTGGCTGGTGAGTTTATATCTACTGTAACCAGAATGTGTCCCAAGCTTGTGATAAGTTTTAAGAATTAGAACAAAATACAAAGAGGAATTCATGTTCAATAGAATGCCTTTAGCTGATGGCAACTCAAAAAAGTAGGCCTTGGTTAAACATCCCAACCCTAACTGTCCCTAGGCAACGGCAGTTTCAGAGCTATTTAATTATAGCCATGCATCTGTGACATTATTTTGGTTGATGTAGAAAAGAGGTTTTTATTTACAGGTACCATTTTAAGTTCCATGGAATTTCTTCACAGAGAGCAGATTGGGCAGAAAAACACTGCCTAATGCCTTTCAGTGCACATAAAAATTGATGGAAATGCAGAGATCACTGTAGTAATTATGTTTATGTCAATATCAGCAGCAAAACGTCAGCAAGCATAATCAAGATGGATGAAATGCTGCAAGAGGCAAATAAAAAAAGGAAAAAAAAAACTTGTGTTAACTAGATCATGATAGCTTTAATAAGAGAAAAACTGCTCACCTTCCTGGTGGTTGTACAAATCATATGGCTTTTGTTGTTATATTGTTAAATGCTGTGGGTGAGTGGTCACTCAAAGGCAGGAATCTGTGTGAACAGGCAAATTGTAATGGAGGTCTCAGTCTTTTAAACACAGTCCTACCTACAGTATAGAGGGGCTATGCAAGGATACAACGGTGGAAGCAACAAATCAGTCCTGTCTTGATTCATATGGTTTTTATGATCACCCTTCCCAATCGCCAGGTGGCCAAGCTGGAACAAGAACTGGAAAAAGAGCGGGCAGCCACAGCTCAGGAATCAAAGAGGATGGAACAGGTAGTGATGGAGGCCAGGCAAGCATTGCAGAGGAAAGAGCAACAGACAGTGGAGCTTTGCAACACTGTCACGTAAGAGATTTCTGTATCTTGGTGTCCCACAATGCTGTGAGGTACATAGTTGCACACACATATTTTCAGCAATGTTTTTGTGTGATCTTTTTGTGATGTGGAAAATGCAGATTAATGGAATGGTTTGGTGGCTGAATGGTAAGTGCTGGTACCTCATATTTCAAGGGTTGAGGGTTCAAATCCAGCTTTAGCTTTGTCCATTTTTCCATGGGTTTCCTGTGTGTTTGAACTGTTTGACTTTCGGACATTAGGACAAGGAGTTAATGATACTGGATAGGTTGATGGATGAGTGGATAAATACTCAGACCTTTAAGATTCCGTTTGATTTATATTTAGACCTGAATAAGAATATTTAACTGTTTAGTACATGTGTAAGGTGACTTGCAGGTATAAAATTCAAGTTATATGACGTTTTCGGTATTCTAGATATACATAGTTCTTTACTCTCTGACTGGCTACTTATAGTTAGCTATCTTAATCTTCCATGATCAAAACAACATAAATGCTACACTGTGCATTGTTTCTTTTTCAGCAACTCAGTGCTAGAACAACAGAAAAGGTCTTGTTTGCATTTTTACTATATTTTAATAACATCTGTGATGCAAGAGCTCAGTTTGCTGCTTTTGAATGGAGTGCTTGTTTGCATCCAGATTTCTTCTCGTTCTGTCCAACTGTAAAATGTCAATTAGCTTCAGGGTGTTCACAGCACTGGTCCCATGACACAAAGCTGAGATATTGAGAACCCAGTGTTTTTGTCTACTGTCTCTTTCCAGCCTCTGTGTCCTTGTGATGGTATATAAGTACCACAGCACTGGGAGCGCAAATAAATGAGGCCCTTTTTCCAGAGTTGTCGGAGCTCATCTTTACTGTGCTCAGAAGCCAGTAAAACTAACCTGTCCACTTACACTAAGATTTTGACTTACTACTCACCATCTCTGAGGACTGTGTAAAGACTTCTGTAATTGAACTGTGCTTATAAGTTACGATTCAAGACCTGATGCACAAGAGGGGCTGAATGGGAGGACCCTGAACCTGAACTGTTGACTTTCTTCTGCTGAACTGAGAGATTGAGAGCTTCATCTGTCCACTGTGCACATCTTGCAGGCAGATGACTACGGATATGAACAAGCGTGAGACTGAGATCAGCACCCTGGAGCAGGAGCTGCTGCAGCTGCGAAGGGACAGTGGTATCAAGGCCTCCCAGCTCAATCAGATGGAGGAGACACTACAGGAAACGCAGGGCCTGCTGGAGAAGAAGTCTGAGATGGGTATGAGATTACCATTGTAAAAACTGTATAATCTTGTTTGGAAACAAATAAATACAAACATTTGACTGTGTTGTTCTGAACATGCTGTGTTCCTTTCACCCACCTGTTTACATACCTACTTTGCAGTGATGGACCTGGAGGAAAAGCTGCACCGCAGTGAAATGGACCGGCGCAACTCCCTGCAACGTGCGCAGCTTTTGGAGAGTCAGCTGCAGAAGGTGCGTGGTGAGTTGGCTGACACACTGGATCACCTGCAGGAGCTACGCAATGTACTACAGCACACCCAGCTCACCACAGAAGAACGTGAGGCCGCTATGGAGAAACTTGCCACAGAGCTCAGGTGAGCACCTCACAGTCATCTTCGTCTGCACTTCTGAGCCCCTCGCTTCCTTGTGCACCCTCCTGAGTCAAGGAGCTTCAGCAGGGTCCCACCAGCTTATAAGCGACTGGGTCCCTATCCTGGGTCCTCAGAGATTTCAACTCCTCAAGATTTCAACTGCATCTGAACATGAATGGACTCCTAAGCACTAAGAAGCATTTCTGATGGACATTGCAGGAGCTGTATGGAAACTGTTCTAATAAGTAACTTCTGTCTAAGCAATGAAACACAAAAAGTTTTTATACTTTTTTCAGCCATCATATATTTTACTGCATTTATCAGATTTTTGCTGTTCATTTTGACCTGGTTTTGATATGCATGTGTATGTGCTTCTAAGCAGGTTTCATGTTTGTGCTTTGTGAATGTTGAAGTCCACCTTGCTTTTACTGCCAGAATTTCATTGTGTAGAACCTTTAAGAAAGACTGAATGAAACTTTTTTTAAGTTGGTATCAACTGATACCAGTGGTACTCTAGTGTGGCCCTGAACCACAAACAGACAATATTAATGGGTCTTTGTCCATGCACAGAAATCAGTTTTCCAGTGATAACAGGCTATGTGTTGTTCTTACCATGAAGCATTGCCTCATGAAAAACAGCTCTAAGTCACACACACATTTGTTACATCATCCATATTCAGTATTTTTCCTGATTTTTCTTTTGTCATTTCATGCATTTAATTTAGCAGTTATAACACACATTGACATCAAATTCATTCCTGCCTTTGAGTGTTTACCTTATGTATAAACAGAGATCACGCACCTAATACTGCATATGGTGCAAAGCCCATATCATTACATCTTCATTTCTTTTAGCAGTCATCCCCCCCCACAAATAATATATCATGAAAAGAAAATGGCCCACGAGATTTATGTATCACCAAGATACATGCTGTTTCATTTTATTTCATAAAGCCAAGCTTTTCTTTAGTCCTACTTTAACAATCAACTCTATTTTTAGTGTCCTGTTTCAGCAGAGTGGATAAAGTCCAAAATGTTAGGTAGAAAAGATAATACAAGCTATACAGTATAATATTACACGGTTATGTCTCCGAATGACCTCCCCTTTGTTGTTTGAAGAGGCCTTTGCGTTGATGCAGGTTACACAATATCGGGGGATGTATGAGTCATCTCTCCAAGAAAAAATCATGCACATACACGATTTACATCCTGCTGTTCATTTCCTCTTCCAATCATCTGGTCAGGCTTTTCTTTGAAAAGGAATACACATAAATGTAAATTCCACAAGCACTGAAGCATTTGGTCTGAAGTGTCCTTTGTATGACAGCAATTGGAAGGAGGTTTTGTGGGGATCACTGATGATTAATGGCCTGCATATTTGAAACCCAGTTTGCATAATTGTCTTCCCCACCCCAGTTATAACACTCAGTTGCCCTGCAATATTTTAGCACAAGAAAATCTCCTGTGGTGGAACAGTGGCAGTTATTTTGTATTAGTGTAGAACTCCTGCTCACTGGGTCCTGGAAGACCTGGCTGAGATACAGTCTGAGTTGTAACATTCAATCTGCGTTTTACAGGTGCATTCACCTCCTGAGCCATTCATGCAGTAGCTGTGAGTGGGAACCAGTTCTAGCTAGGAAGGGGTACATGGATGTTTTTATCAACTGATAGTGTGTGTGATTACCCAGCTATGGTCTGCATCCCACCCAGAGTGCATCCTGCCTTATGTCCTGTGTTTCTGGGATAGGGTCAGGACAAGTACAACCCTGTTCTGGAAAAGCCGTTATTTCTAATGTATGTAGTCAAGTACAAAACCAAGTTAAGGTAAAATAAGCAACTTTGCATTTCTTCACTCTTTGTATGTGTTATGTGCATGTTCGCAGGCACATTACGGTATTATTGATGTTGAGCATTCTTGGTGGATTTTTGCTTTCTGTGACTAATACTCTGGCGTCGTGACTACAGGACGGGTTCCGCAGGGTCATGCTGGAACATATGTTGTGCTGAGAAACAGTGATGTTTTCCTTTATTTTTGTGCTCCATTAAAAGACCAAGCAGAATTGGTAAAATGAACGTTCACAAATGGATTTTAGCAAAGATCTGCGGTATCTTGTGGACTGTCCATTAGCGATGTTAAGGATAGGCATGACTGGCTTCTCTGGTTTGGCTTTTGAAACACTTTTAATAAGCCATGGTATCATGAAGCTGGCAACGCATAAGAAGCCAGTGTTTGTAAACTTGTTGGTATTTTACAAAGTTTTCCTGATTTCTTCAGTATGTTGCTTAATATGTTTATCTGTTATTTTGAAAAACTGAGGTCCAACTGACATCCTTGTCCTTAGTTGTTTTGGTCCCCTGGTTCCTCACCTTGGCGTCATCATGTCTGGTGTGAATTTTGCTGGATTGACAGCATTAGGTCCATTCCCTATTGCCTGAGCCATTGAAGTTCACCTCATAACCAGAGAACTGGCATCCATACAGTCAGAAATGGCAGAAAAAATGCTGAAATTGATTTGTTTAATTGAACTGGTCAATGAAGGATTTTGAAGGTTAAATATGAACAATGTGCGCTCTTATTCTGGTTTATAAATGTCTTGGTTCTCAAATTCTGTGTGAATTCTGAGATTCTTCATGTGTTCTGTTCCTTCAGGGAAAGTAGGAGGGAGCTGGAGGAACGGACCCATGAAGTCCTCAATTTGGATACGGCACTGAAGGAGGGAGTGTCTGAGCTGCAGCAAAAGGCACTCCAGGTACACCACAGACATGCACTAGAGACCCTGAACACATACAGATATACAGACCATGCATGCAAGCATACGCACGTTTCCTCTACTCGCATGCTCTGTTCTTCCACACATTTAACACACACGTATATAGGAGGAGGTACCAAAAAATAAATTCCATTACCCTATCGTCTTCCTCACTTTGGACGTGATTATTTCTAATCAGTGCCAAGCAAGTGCATGTTGGCCCTGTTTTGTATGACGACCAGGAATCAATGTTACCTGGATGTTAAATCTGAAACGGTAATAGATGTAGCTAAGTGAAAAATGTCTCCTTCCATCTGTACACCAGCTCAGTGAGCTGGAAGTCGCCATCAGGGACTATAAGCTTCAAATGGAGAGGATGATTATCCACCTGCAGGGGGCACTGGAGAAGTCAGAAATAGAGGTCAAGGAGCGTGAAAAACAGGTAAGATTATGCAATTCTGATTGTGTGCTCTTAAATTCAGTAATAATTCCTATGCCAAGGGGGGGTGCGGTGCCGCAGCGGGCTTGGCTGGGTCCCACTCTCTGGCGGGTCTGGGGTTCAAGTCCTACTTACGGTGCCTTGTGACAGACTGTCATCCCATCCTGGGTGTGTTCCCTTCCCCTCCAGCCCTGCGCCCTGTGTTGCCAGGTTAGGGTCCGGCTTGCTGCGACCCCGCTTGGGATGAGCGGTTTCAGATTGTGTGTGTGTATGTGTGAAGTCCTATGCCTGCAATAATATATGTATGCATAGGGTAAATGATTCCAAAGATTAATCAAAAAGGGCTCAAAAACATTGACTAATACTTTATTAGCATTTTTATGAAAAATCTTAAGTCACTGCAGATTTGTGGCTTCATTCTTATTCATTACATAAATAATGTTAAGACATGCCATTGACATTTAGCAATTACTAATGTGTGTGTGTAATTTGCAAGTTCTCAGACATATGAGCACCTCACACGTACACACCCTACAGTAGTTATTTGTGCAAGGGTTGGTAAAAGTTACCTGGTATTAGTTTCTTGCAACGCTACCTTCTTCTCAATGTGTAAAATTGTGGTGTCAAAGTTGATACTACTTCTTTTTTCTACTGAGTTTTTGCAGAAAACAACTTGTTGGCATGTTGTTATGGAGAAAAGGTATACATCGATTCAATAATGTAGCGGTTCTAAAATAGAGCCTGTTGATTTAGGGGTTATTAAGCAAGCCTTTGTACACAGGTGGTGTTAGTTGAGGTTTTTGTATTTAGTGTTTTATATTTTGCAAATGTGTGAAAGCTTTGGTTTGATACATTCGATATATTTAAAATATTTTTGTGACCTAGCCACTACATTTCTGAAAAATAATTTTTTTGTAATTTTATTATATTGTATTTTTACACTGAGGCTTTCTTCCTCATGAAATGCAAGAAGTTGGGCAAAAACTGAGAATGGAGGCTATTGGGAGCAAAACTCGTGCTCAGTTGTGTTTCCTGTTCCAGGTGGAGTTCCTTAGTGGGCGGCTAGAGCTGGCAAGGGCACAGCTGCAGGAAAAGGAGAATCTACAGAAGGTACAGTTTATGTGTGTGAGCTCCCCCTAGAGGAACCAACTGCAAGGTCTTTTCTGAACATACTGAAATTTATTTGAATTTAGGACATCCTCTTTAGAGGCAGGGCACATGAATATATTTGTATTGAGTGCTTAGAGGCTGACAGTGTGCTCTTTTCAATTCTGAAATTCTTGTAAGAACTTCCTAATCCATACTCTACCATGACAAGATTTTCACTTGTTTATGTTTGTTCTACGATTTCTTAGTTAAGAATTAGTGAAAAAGCAAAGTGGAGAGGCTCTGGAAGTATCATAAGATAGTAATGTTTACCTGAATACTGCACCATTGCATCCCCCGGACTACAAAGCACTTCAGTACCTCTAATATAACTTATCCTTTAACTTTTATATATACATATATATATAACTTCTCCTCATATAACTTTTAGTCTTTATTAGAAAAATTACATAATGCCTTCATTATGGGTGAACTTGATAAATAATTCTTCAGCCACCTATAATGGCTACAAACCTCTGCCAGAGATTATGGGGACATACCTTAGGTTCTGGAACACAAAAAAACTTGTGACAGCTGAAGATTTATGTACTGTAAGACACACCTAGAGATGGAGACTCTAGGCCCTGAAGGTAAACGTCTAAATAGCAACAGAGGTATATAGAGTGTGAGAAATGTAATTGAACTAATGTATGGCAGGCTTGGGTCTGATGCTCAAACCATATTTTACAAAGCAGAATCTATTATTTTTGACATGTTATAAATCTATCAATCTACATTATGATGTCTTTGCTAATTCTTTCATGTAGTAATCTCAAAACTTTTTGCACATCTGAGTCAAGGACTGCCTATAGTGTAAACAGTGGAACCATCCATCACTGTTCTGTATATTTAGGAGGCTATTCATAGTAAACTCTGTACCGGCTACACAGTAGACTTGTGTCTTGTTTAGGGTGCCAAGTGTGGGATGATAACATGACCATATTCCATATTTTATGTGTGTGGTGGTCTGATGTTGTGTGGTTTTCCATATGTTCTTTTTCCTGTATGTGCCTCTCAGGACACCCTTGAAGAGAGCCAGCAGCTCCGACTGTGTCGTGTGCAGCTTCAGGAGGCACACCTTCGCTGCGAGAGCCTGACCAAGGAGTTACGCATTACAGCCCAGCTGGCCCACAGTAAGGTGTGTCATGCCACTTGTGTCCATTGCTCTTCATTCTTAGTCATTCGTAAGAGGAGTATCAGGCAAAATCATTGTTAGCATATTGCCGGGGTATTTGGAGTGTAAATGCGTTTTATTCATTTGACCCTTTATTGTTCAGTTGTTGGCTGCTGACAACTAGCTATACGGTCTGTGGAGGTACTGGTGTTTCTCACTGTGGGTTTTCTGTGTTTCATTATAGTCATACCATATAATAAGCACCTGCTGCATTTGTAAACAGGTAAAGCAATAATTTTGTTGCTGTGGAAATGATAGAACAGACAGTGTTGTGGTTTTATTCTACAAGTAGGACAAGTAAATGCAGGAAGCTATCATGGATTATATGGAGCGGATAAGAAGAAAAACATAATGTAGAGTTGCGAAAATCAAAACACTCAGTGCAGCATGACAGCAGAATCCTGCTGGTTTCCAAATTAAATCATTTACTCTCTATTTACTAAAGCTTTTGAGGGATCATCTTTAAACTACATAACTTCAACAGCATCCATCAGCTTGACTGAGCAGCAAAAGCTACACAAACTGTGTTGCTGTTTTAAAATTCCATTTTCTCTGCCTATTCGTTTAGTTCACCCCGATTAAATATTGTGGAAACAGTGTGATTCCAGCAGTAACTTGGCAGAACCATTGTTATTTTGTGTTTGGTTTCTAGGTCTAGCAGTTACACATGTGTAAACTCCAGGCTCATGAGTCATTTGAGAGGGTACTGTTTGTTTACAGCGGTGTTTTTGCTGACTGCTGTCAGTAGCACACAAATGGCCTCAGAGTCTCCGCTTGCATTGCACTGAGCAGCTGTGTTTGTACTTCCATCTGCCCATGGCTGTTAGCGTAATGGTGTAGTACTGCTGTTGGTTTTTTCTTTTTTTTTTTTTTTTCTTTTTTTAAATGGAGGGGGTGGTGCAAGTACACACACATGTTGACTGAAACCGCTTGGCCCGAGCAGAGTCGCAGCGAGCCGGAGCCTAACCCGGCAACACAGCGCGCAAGGCTGGAGTGGGAGGGGACACACCCAGGATGGGACACCAGTCCTGTCACAAGGCACCCCAAGCGGGACTCGAACCCCAGACCCAGCAAAGAGCAGACACAGGCCAAAGCCCGCTGCGCCACCGCACCCTCCGTGGTGCAAGTAGCATAGATTTATTTTGATTTGAATTATTTCATTGTCAGTCCTGGATCTTATTTCTGTCCACTTCATGGAAAAAAAAAAAGCGCTTTCACTGCCAAGATGGAACTATTTATATATGACTTTATTACTGTTTCTGAGAACACCCAGTGTCTGTAGCTGTTTTATTGTCAACTTAGCTTCATGTTTGGAGTTTTTATGCTTGTAAAACTTAATTTGTAGTTTTATGTATTAAAACCATACTTTTTAGTAATATTAAATATGGAAACATCTATAAAAGTAAAAATCTGTTTTGTTTTTAATAGGAAATCTGGGGTATATTTTGATAGATTCAGAGACTTTGTGAGAGTGACAGCTCTGCAGGTATCAGCTGTAATGTGATACAGTGAATATCATCTCACATAACATCCCATCTCACGTGTCTCTTCGCCCCAAGGAGGCAGAAGCCAGGCAGCTACAACAGGAAGTGGCAGCTATGGAGGCCCATGCAGCAAAGGGGGAGGCCCAGCTGCAGGCCACCATCGCCTCCCTACAGACGGAGCTGGAGTTGATGCGAGAGAAACACAACACGGAGGTGCAGTGGCCAAGCTCCCACCCACACCTTTACCATAACATCCTCTGTTTTAACTCTATGGTCCCTAGTCTTCCTCCGTGTGGGGATGTCGTCTTGCTTTCTTCATTAGGTCAGAGATTTTTATCAGCTTACAAAGAGCTCAGAAATGTAGATATACACCAGCTTACCAGAATCTGATCTCAAGTTCAGCACTTGATGCATCAGCAAAACATTAGGAATAACCACATTTCTTGTCTTGATTGAAACTCCTCTCTGTGGGTATGGATCTACCCACCAGCAGTGACTGCAACTCCTTCCTATAACTCTCAAATTGATGAAAACCTCTTCTTGCTGTGGTCTTTTCCACATCTGCCGTTCAGAATCCATTAGCAAAATTGCCTTTCACTGTCTTTGAGTGTGTGTGGTGCCAGAACAGAAAGGCAGAAGGAAAGGACAGAGGCAGCATTTGTGCAAGAACATACAGGCAGTCCTTGAAAAGAGAGCTGCAGGCGTGTTCCTCAGCATTTAGTCACTTGTTCAACCATGAGTTAAATGCTTAATTTAAATACAGAGAGGTTTGATGCAAAGCTTTTAGACTCTCACAATAGCTAACCATCGTCTGTCATTTCCTAGTCCATAATTCATCACGTTAGGCTGCTTATGGGTGTATCTGTTCTTTGTAGTCAAGTCCATGGCAGTTTTCATTGTGTGAAGCATTTGCTTCTCATTCCCCCAACCTTACTCGGTGTGGCTCATGGCCCTGCCTGGAGCACAGTGAGGAAGCTGATGACAGTTGCCTGTTCTTCTTCTCTTATCCATATGAAACTACTGTTGCTTGTTCTCCTTGTAGATGTGAATGTTGAAGTGAAATCATGGTTGTTCCCATAAAGATAACAAAGCTCTATTGAAAATTATTTGCTGAACCTCTTTACCAGAGAATGACTGCTAAAGTACAAAGTAAATATTAGTACAAAAATTAAATTTTTTACAACTGGATTTAATATTTTTTATCAGTAGTTTAAAATCAGCTTCATCACCTGTAATCTTATGAATGTTTTAATCGCTGCAAAAAGTTACACTAGTGTTTTCTTGCTTGCATGTCCACTGAGGACATGGTATTACTTATCCTCTTGCTTACGTTTACTTTTATTCATTTAACAGGCGCTTTTCTCCAAAGCAACATGCATCTCACAGAAAAATCTTGCTGGAATACATTTTGTCCCGTCTGGGTTCATTTGAGTGATTCCCCTCTTCCAGCTCTCGGCTATGCAGGAGGATCGCACCAACCTGCAGAAGGTTTCCGACCAAATCTCCATGACCCTGCGTACCTCTTTGCTGCAGCAGCTGCAAGACGTCACAACCCAGCTGAAAGAGGCCCAGAATACTTGCACTAGCTTGCATCAAGAGCTGCAGGCCCGAGAAAAGCTCCTCAGTGATGCCAAGGAGTCCCTGCTCATCAAGGTCAAACCTGATTTCCCTGCCAGGCCTTTGATCTTTAAAACTTGGTAGTATAGCACCAGGATTGTGCACTTCTTGTTCTGTATGGTTATTCTGTGTGAATGTGTATACATGCGTCCATTTGAGATAGCGATACAGGTAAATACGACTGGCTGAATAAGGGAATCCGTTCCCACCTGTTAACTGTCTTTTTCCTGCAACTTTTCCTTACAAGATGAATCTTCAGTTGTGGTCTTGGGGGGTTGCGGACTGTGTGGGGTTTTATCACCTGACAACTCCATTAATGCCAGAAAGTCATGATTGAGATGAGCTAAATTAGCCATTCAGTCTCCCACATACCCCTAGTGTGCGCTTGCGTTAAATGCAGCTTGTACACACTGAGGGTCCTTTGTGGATCAGATGTAGTAAAATTGGTTAATTCTCACAGTGCTAGTCATAATTGTATTACTCCTCACTTGGATGATCAGGACTCCACCTCTGTTGTCACTTCAGGAGTCAGAGGTCACACGCCTGCAGTCTAAGCTCTCCACCTATGAAAGGGCAACAGAGCTCAGCAACACCTCTCTGCACCATGGGCCCCTGCTGCAGAACGTGTCCCCTGACTCTTCGGTGTGCTGTTCAGATGGAAGCTGCCTGGATCTCCCTGAAAGCCTGAGGGTCACCCAGCAGGCTGTGCTGAGGCCCCTGGACAGGAGCTGGCAAAGCCTGAGCCGAGGCGCAAGCCCTGCCTCCTCTGAGGTTTCCTTCAACCCCTTCACCTACATGGCTGATGAGAGCTCCGCTACTGACCTGACACAAGCAGAACCCAACATGGACACCCTCATGGACTTGCAGGAGTTCCTCAGTAGGAGGCTGACTCCGCAGAACGAACCCTATGCCCGTATGGCCAGTTCTGGGTCTGACACCGCGTCCACAAGCGAGAAAGAGGTGAGGGCTTTTCTGAGTGATGTGTTTCCCAGAACTAGGCTACAGTTATTCTATTGTCCAGCCGTAAAATATTCCTTAACACAGCCTTAGCATGTTCATTTTGATGAAATTGTGAAGTATTTTTCAATGTTTTGCATACATTGTTTTTAAGCAAAACAGTCATATGAATGTTTTCCATCATCTATCATTTTAAATGCATTAATTTTGTGATATTACTTCCAGGTTGATCCAAAAGATGAGGTGACCAAACTTCTCCAGGAGACTAATGAAATCCAGACTTTATGAAGGGAAAAAGTGTTTCATTGCAACCAAAAGTATGTCTTAGGGGTCTGATTCTCAGGCCTGATCTCTCACTTCAATAAAGATGCATTAAAAAAGCATCTGTTGAATCACTGATCCATTGAGCTGTGGCATTATATAAGCTGACTGTTGGCAGAATCTCTCTGGGGTTGGTAGTGTTACCCGTCACATCTCGACTGTTCCTTTAGACTCATCCTGGACTGGTTCCCTCCTCATGAAACCTGTGTGAACAGTGTACCTGTTACTGTTTCTTATGCCCATTGTGTGCCTGACTGACTGAGAGCAATACCACATGGACTAATTTGTTCAAATCTGCACTGCTGCTAGTTGTTTCAATTTTTCTTTGAAAAAAAAGATCCTGTACATAGCTCCTTATTAAATAAAGTGGTATCATGTAGCACAAGGTACCGAATACATGTAATTCAGTTTTGATTTCATTGTGTCCACTTAGCACAAACTGAAAGATCAAAAATGAAAATGGCCCAAATACCATTATGTGCCTTGTTTTACTATTTTTTTTAATCGTGTAATAAAAACTTCTGAATTACAAAATGAATGTTGATTAATTTTCTCAGAAAATATATTTATATACAGTATATTGTGTTTTTTTCCAGTATGAAATGGTTTCATCAGTTAAAAAGTCTTGCAATAGTTGACTGACATCCTTGCAGTAAGTGCGTGGCGTTAATCGGCAGATGGCAGGCATTGTCATTCAGAAGCCTGGGTTTCGTAAGTGTGTCTCCCTCACGCTGGCAGTGGCAGCAGCAGGAAATTAACTTCAGCAGTCATCTGTAGCTCTCCTGAATCGCATCCCAGTGGCATGAACCTGAGGTCAGGCGATTAAGGATTGCTGGCCGGAGCAAGTGGCCCACGTCAGCGCATCGTGAATATTGCTTTTTGCTTCCAGCTAAGGCTTCAATGCTCAAATCCTGATGGAGTTACAAAACCGCTGTCAGATTCTATAGACAAGTGCCTTCAAATAAAGTGTGGACTTTTCCACTCCGAAGCCATAATCTGACTAAAGAAAGCTCTTTAATCAGGCACTGGGGTAGTGTGCTGGTTACAGCTGTAACTTTGCAATCAGAAGGCCCAGGTTTGATTCCCAACTCCCACTAAAGAACCCTTCGTTGTGGTGCAGTAATGCAATAAGGATTCACAACAGTATAAATGGAAGTCCTTGTAATTAGTCTACAAAACCTCACACTGTAAGTTGCTTTGTAGAAAACCATCAGCTAAATGAATTATAATAGACTGTCTTGCTAATGTGAGCCTGTTGTCAAATCTTTTTCCTTCTCAGAATCCTGTATGATAACAGTATAACAATGTGCCCATTTTTACTGGAGCTGAATCTATGAAAGTAGAGAGGAAAAACACCTTCCTCTGGAGTCATGACTACTGCTCTGTGTTCTCCTAGAGCTATGGTCATGAGTCATTAAAAAAGAAATGGTACGTTGCCAGGGTGTTCTCCTGGATTTACAGTCAATATTTTGGCAGGAAAACTTTTAATGTGTCTTAGTGTCCTTAGTGTTTATGACAGAAATCATTAACATAATGAGCAAGACCCAGCCATTTAAATTCAAAGCAATCCAGGGTGTCAGTTTTCTTATATCTGACCTCTATTGCAAAGTCAATGTATTGCATTACCTGTATTAATTCATCAAACTTTCTCTCCAAAGTGACAGAGTTAACAAGCTGCCTATTTTGTTCTAGGCAACTTTCAGAACAAGGCGTAGCAGACTCCCGTCAATCATTGACAGCGGGAGGGAACACATACAAACATGTGGCGAACAGAACTGAATTTGAACCTGGAGCCCAGGAGCTGTAAGACACCAGGTCGTCCTACTATGCCACCATGCTGTGTTAATGAAATTTTGACCTACTGAAACGTTTCCTTATGCTTATGATTGTGTATTTCATTGTGGGGTGATTGCCTAGTGAATTTCCAGCATGCTACTGTGCCTGGGGATGGCGTGTTTGCGTTTGTGCGTGCGTGTACTGTGTGCGTGTTAACAGTCTAGCAGGATGTGCTGCCGTTTCCCTCGGAGGAGGAGACACCACGGTCTTCTCAAAGGGGCCCGTTGATCGCGAGGGGGATGTGGACAGTGCCAAGAGGTATTTCTTAAAACACACTCATTTATAGAATAAATTGTCTCTCAACGAGATCATTTTCGCTTCCCTTCCCTAGATCCCAACCACACATGCATGTCATTTGCAGGACTTGAATTTCAGGTTTTGATTAGTTTAATTACAGCTGAGCTTGGGCTTTACGGCTCCTCCTTCAGCTGTCAATAATTATTCCTCATTTTAGAACTACGATTAACCAGAGGCTTTAAGGTTTTTATTTGTATTTTTTAAAACTATCCCTAATAAATAATTTCATTTATACTCATAGCTATATAATAATTTCTAGCACACTTTTGACTCAAACCAAATCACGTGACATCTAGAAGACTGCATTCTGAGTTTTGAGACCAATTGTGTTCACGGTTTAAGGCTGCGATTCTCTGTCGCATGCCAGGGCAGGAAGTGGCTTCGCCGGTTGCCGTGTGGGTCTTCGGTGCGAAACTGGCATCGTGCTTTGATGTCTGGAGCATGATGTCAAAACAAAACTTTCCTTCTCTCGTCTGACAGTTCTGTCGTCCTGACGAGCAAAAAGGTGATGATGGCGCCCTAAACGTTAACGCCGGCAAGGTGTGGCCCAAAAACAGCCAGGAGTCCTTGTCTTGGCTTTGCTGTCTGGTTGCCATGACAATGTCAGAATGGCATATTTCGAATGAAATAAAGATATGTAGCTGTGCACCTGTCCTGCTGCTCTTAAGAAAACAACCTGCTGATCTGCTTTCCATGGTTGCTTGACAGGCGTGGTGCTGCGTATGACAACTGTGACATTGCAGGAAGACTCACAAACGCATACTTTACCATACCTCTTGCTGTATTTTACTGCCTTGACTGAAGTTACGCATTTCTCTATAAAATAATATAAAATAATAAAATAATTTTGAGCCAAGATTGAATGAAAGCAGCCCACTTTAGGGATGCTGACGGCCCCCATGGTGAAGCACTGTGTGAACTGTTCCGCGTTCTGTCCTCTACTAAATACATCCTGACATTAAGAGGCAGGAACTAATTTCTAGAACACACCACACTCAATAACAACAATTTCAGTTACGTGACAAAATGAAGGGACGGCACTGTGTCGCAGCAGGTAGTGTATGTGCCTCACAGTCCCTGGGCTGTATTTGAATCTCGCTTAGTCTCTGCAGAGCCTGCATGTCTGCCATGTCTTTTCTGGGTTTCCTTTGGGTGCTCTGGTTTCCTCCCACAGTCTGAAGACATGTTTCAGGTGAGTTGGTGACTAAACTGCTCATAGCGAGTGTGTGTTTGTGTGTGTGCTCTGTGACTGACTGGCGTCCCATCCAGGGTATAACCTGCTTCTCACCCTGTACTTCTGGAGTGGACTCTGGACCAGCGTGGCCCTGCATCGGACAAGCAGCAATAATGCATTGATGATAAAAATGAACTGAACTTCTGCAGTTAAGAAGAAAACTGAATACTGACACCCCTTGATCCTTACACTCTCTGGTAGTAAAATATTGGTATTACTATCCTACAAAAAAGTAAAAAAAAATATATATAAACATGTTCAACACAATCCTGTGATTCATTTCTTTTATAAATAAATAAATGAATCAAGAGCAGATGTTGGGTGCCAACACAATCAGGTTGAACATAAAGTGCGTTCCTCTTAATCACGCCATGACGAGGGATCCTCTCCTCCTTGGGGGACAAAAGTGGACCCCGTCAATGCTTAGCGATGTCCCTTTTCGCTACA
Organism: Scleropages formosus; assembly: GCF_900964775.1. Lineage (NCBI taxonomy): Eukaryota > Metazoa > Chordata > Actinopteri > Osteoglossiformes > Osteoglossidae > Scleropages > Scleropages formosus. The sequence goes on along the minus strand of NC_041830.1, from coordinate 12,131,913 downwards.
GAGTGTCCCGACCCGGTAGCCTTGTTGTGTCAGCGTGATAAGAGCACAATGGAGCAGCACGACAGACGGACAGGAGGGCGGCAAGAGGGCAAACTGTTGCAACAAGATATGTCCCTCTGCCTTCCTTCAGGTTCAGACCGGGAGACACCAGAAGAGACCCTTCCTATCTGCCTCGGAGCTGCAGCTTCTGTACAGTTTGCGCCGCTGGAGATCTTGACAGTCTGACTATTATTATTTCAGAAAGATGAAATGTGCACTAATCTGCAACTATTTCACTTTTACCGTTAAAAGTGTTATTATTGTATGCTCTCTAGTTTCATCCTGAAGATGTTTTTCATAAAATGTTTGCTTCTTTTATTTACTTTCTTGATGTATGAACGATTGCAAAGGAATATTGATCAATTTTTCTATTGTTTATATACACTCATATACAAATCTATACACTTCAGTCCCTTATGCCACATGATACCATTTTAAATAATAATAATGAGGTACAGTATGTACATGATGCTGTTCTTTTAGACATTTTCAATTTTAAAAATTCCAGCAATGTTTGTGTCTTGGGAGGTCACGCGAAAGGTGGGGTGAAAGTTTGCGCTTCTATTTGTTTAGGCAACGCCAACGTCTTGTTTGTTTCTCAAATATTCTGCGCCGCCTCGAAGACAGGGTGTGTGCTCCTCGAACGCTCTCGGCACCTTTAGTGTTCCAACGCTTCGGCTACCACCACGTCTCTCGGCCTCGGCAGGGGCAAACAACCGTTCCCTCGTGACAATAACCTGCTTGTAAAATAAATTAATTTTAAATTAAACCTGCTCTTGGGTTTTTGTTTTATTGTAACGTGTGATGTTTCATTGTTCAGCACCTTTTGGCTTCTGCTCTTTTGCTCTTGGCTGAATTGGTCTTTTTAGTTACTCTCTCAATCTATATTTACATTCACATTTGTATAGATGCTTTTCTCCAGAGTGATGCGCAACTCAGAGTGCATTTCGCGGGGACTGCTGAGCTTTAGGTACAACCACACAATTACAAAAGCACTAAATTATTAAAGCGCAAGCCCTTGTTTCGCCCTTAATTCGATAATTTACAACACACTACCATCCCTTGTGTGCACAATTCATGGCACACCCATCATCGTACTTCCTGCTTCAGTGGAAAGTGTACCAAAGCAGTGCTGGCACTGGCTGTTATCACAGCTGTGAGCGCCCAACAGGTCTGCAGGAAGTCGTTTTGCAGAACCTTAATCAACCTTTACCAACCTCCCCCCCTGCCACTGCACCCGTCACACCACCGCAGCAGAACATCTCCTCCAATGTTGGCACCAGAAAGCTTGAAATTAAAATCAGCTACTCAGGCTTTGCTCCCTCTGTCCCTCAGAGCTGCTGAATCCCTCCCAAGCCCAATCCTTCTCAGACCTGCTTCTCTTCTGATCTCCTGACCGCTTCATAAATTTGCATCACACCACCAGTCACTGACACCATTGCACTTCCTATCCAGCTGTCAATCTTTTAGCTGCTTGATCAACGTGCGCCGGCGAAAACGGCGGCGTCGCACAATCGTGGGTTTGCATCTATAGCTCTTTCTCAGTTACATGTTGCAGTGCAGCAGAGCTAGAGACTGTGACCCACCCAGACAGAGACCTTCCAACCCGTCCAGTCTGTTCACTCACTGTGTCAGCAACTAAAATCAGCTCCTTTTATGATGCTGAGCAAGAAGGACAGCGAGGAATTTCTCCAGAGCTGGATTTGCTGTGCAAAATAACCAGATTGTCTGGCCTAATTATCTTCAAAACAGTGCTGCCGCTCACTGCGGCCCTCTGCTCCTGCACTGCTTGACAAGGAACCCGATAAATGGGACTGAACCATAACCCATTCAGGAGGAAATCACTGCACACGATATCACCGCCCAGTGTTTTTTGTAAACTCTTTCAAAAAAATTGCAAAAAAGTGCCGCAGCACCATCAGAGAACGCGACACCCCATTAGCGCCTTCCTGCCCCCGTTCCCAAAGCACAGGAGATGTTACAGTGAGAGGAAAGCGAAATGCAGCGACTTGGTGCCACAAGGTCCGGAAATCCACTGCAATGTAGGAAAGAGGTGGACCGGTTTTAATGAGGGATTAGAGAGGCGGTAACCGCTTTCTGAGTCACGACACCTTCGCAAACATGTTTCTCAGAACGCTGGCGCTCATGCCTCTCCAGCACATTGAAACTACTTTATAAAAAATGTTAATATTATTTTCCCCCATTTCCATTTATTTATGTTAGGAAGGCGCACAGTAGATTACTATCAGTGAATAGCGGAGTGCCTTTCGCTTCCATTTGACCAATCCTGCATGGCTACGGGTCTCAGTACTTCCTTGAATTACTTTGAGAAATATTTCTCATGTTTAGACCGGTTTAGATTTCGATAAAAGCAACCTTTACTGATCTTATTATCTCTTGCATCCTGGAGCCACGCGGTATATTTACGCGCAGGCCTTGTACGATCCATCCTTACAGAACGCTGAGAGTTGGTGAGAGCTCATGACACGAATGCTGGAAATATGATTTTCATGCCAGAATGACAGGCTGAAAGAAAACATCCTTTAGAAACGCTGTGATGCTGCAGCGATGCTATTCAAGTCCCTCACTCATGTGGAAGGAGTCCGGGGTCATTAAAACGCCTTAAAAGTGGTTTTCTCCATGTTCCTGCGGAAAAAGAAATGAAGTTTTATGTGTGTAGATATTTTAAATAGTTACATTCAGGAGTATCCGTGGGCTAAATTTTGGGATCATTTACAAGTGTTGCCTTTGTGATGCGTTGACTCATGCTCATGATTTTATCACAGGGCCGCGGTCACGGTTTGCACTTTGCGTGACAAACAGATGCTTCCACCGCTTGTCCCAGTTAGGTTCGTGCACGAACACTTTTTTTTTTTTTTTTTTTGTATGACTTTTACACATTTCATTTTCCTGTTTTCTGCATTATATCGGCATCTTCTGTGCATCAGCACCTTCGAGGATATGTGCAGATATCCACATCTAGGGCGTGGGGGGGGAATATGGTTGTGTTTATTTGCACCTTTAAATTCATTCATGAAGCTCGGATCAGATCCAGCTTGCAGAATGTCAGGGTTTCCTGTTACTTATTAAAATTTGTAGCCTAAGTGGTTAAGGATTTGCTCTTGTACTGGGGGAGGTTGCTGGTTCTAGTCCCATTCCATGGTTCTACTGATATGCTCTTGAACTCAACCTTCAACTGCTGCACTAAGAATATCCAACAGGCCTAACATTGTAATTTTTAACTGAAGTGTCAGCAAGTCCATAAATTATTACTATTACTGAAAACTAATAAAATCTGCACAGCAGCAGGAGCAAAAAGAACAATAATAAATAAAAAAATAGCAGTAATAATAAGTACGATATTAATTAACTCCAGTAGTGTCACAGCTTTGACGGAGAGAAAAAAAAAATCACACACCTACAACAATCAGCAATTTCACATGTTCATGTTCATAATCACGAATAAAGTTAAAAAAATAATGACGTTCATGTCCGCAGACGAAGCCACTAGCGCGAGCGCTGTGAAAGCAGAGCTCGCGCCCCTCCTGCAGCCAATCGCGTCGCTCCTTTCGCGCCGCGGGTCGCCCATATAGTATATATATAAAAAAAAAGGCGTCCAGGCGGAGCACGTCTGTGTTCGTCAGAACCGGAGTTCCAGTGTTCGAGTGTCCAGGTGTCCAGAAGCGCCCCGCGAGCCTGGTGAGTGGCAGCAGCTTAAGAACTAGTGCTCAAAAGTGGAGACACTGAAGAAGTGGGAGAAAACAACAAGAAGAGAGAGTTGGGACGCGGTAGCGGGTTCTACTTTTCTTTCTCGCCCTTCTTCTTCTCGTCAGCTCCGCGACTTGCGCTCTGCGGCTCTTCCAAATGAAATTCTCAGCGCCCCGCCGGCCCGCTGCTGTACTTACCGTACTTTACTTTACTACTTTACTCGTCCCGGGGTAGCGGGGTATGTCTGTTGCAGAGCCCCGCGAGCCGACGACGGAGAGAGGGTGTGTCGGCGGCGCTGTTGCCCGCACTTCCTGCGCGGACCTGTGAGCTCCAGTCCATCCAGATGTGAGCGCGAGCCTGTGCACATCTGCCAGGCAGGCCCGAGCGGAAACCAGTTTGAACCCTCGCAGCTGGGGTCGGGTTTCGCACGCTGCTCGCTGCGGCTTTGTGTGCACTGCCCGCCTCGCGCACATCACGCGTGCCGTGAGCGCTGTGCGCGGTTTCGCTCCGTGTGCCGCGTGTAATTGTCCTGTGTAGCTGCGCGGCGCGAGACAGACGAGGAGAGAGCCGCGCGGGCGTGCACGGTGCAGTGAGTCAGTCAGTGTGCGTGAGCTGTGCGTGCGGTGTGTGTGCAGCAGTGTGCGCGCGACTTCCAGCGCGCTTCCCCTCCGCTCTCCTTTCGCTGCGCGAGGAAGCCGCTTCGGCGCGGTCGCACCTCTTCGACGACGGTACTGGGTTCGAATCCCACCGCTCTCACACACTAGACTTCCTGGCTGTAAAATACCCTGCGCAAATCACGGTTGCCTATTTTAGAAACGTTGACCATCTAACAGTGCATGTTAGATACACTGCACATACTATAGTATTAATTTTGCTTAACTGACAACTTTTATCCAAAGTGTCTTACAGCAGTGACTTGAAAGCACAACCTTCACTACAGCATATTTCTCATATCTCCAGCATATGACATGTTAGAACTTCCTTGCTCCTGTCTCAGCAAGAAAACATGCCAGTCCTTAATTTTGTAAAATAAGAAATATGTAATTTCTGCAGAATCTCTCTGATAACATCTCTGCAACAGGATATTCCTGGAATGTTAAGCCGAGCTCAGCGGTAAACCGATGGACTTATTTATGCCTTACTCTCTTATCTCCCTTTTCTAGCTGCGGTTAAGGCATTTATTGTAGGAGCCAGAAAACAATTGCAGCCAGTTGTGCAAAGTCTCTCCTTCCCCTCGGTTTCCATGGTATCCGAAAAGTACACAAGTGCCCCAGTCAGCTGCACGGTACTTAAACAGCTGTGAGACAAAGCAAACAGAGGTAAATGTGCAATAGAAAAGCCGGGCAGCATTGCTGCTCAGTGATGCATTAACAGTAAACGGCAGTAATATGAAAACTCTTGATAAATATATCCGCTGTACATGCATTTGGGAAATGGGCCAGCAGTGCCAGCAATAAAAAGAAAAAAAAAAAATCCTTTTTTTTTATTTGCACAGTGCACCAACCACAGTCAGAGTGACAATGCAAATGGTTATAGAGATATTACGATTAGATTTAAAATTCATTTTACACGTCCAAAATATAATCCGTCATCGGTGTGTCACATGATTTTCTGGATCTGATTAAAAAGTGGACTTGAAACAACTTTAATGATATTGTTACTTAGCCAAGGCCGTTATCTGCAGGCACTGGCTTCCGGCTTTAAGGAACCATGTCTTTTAGTTAAGCTATTCTGCAGTCTGAGGGACGTTCCTGGGCAATGAACCAACAGCCTCGAGATTACGAGTTTGTTAAGTCTGCTGCTTCATGTGTTTGTGAGGCTCCGCGTTTAAATGATACAGACCATTTTTCGGGTGTGTGTAGGCAGATGGCCTAACCTGTCCCTCGTGCATTGCTGCATTCTCAGTCTGACGCACCTATTTGTTCACTTTCATCAGAGGCTGAAAGGCTGCATTTTTGCTTCATCTTTCTTTAGTGCTGTGGTTGCAGCAGTTCTCCTTTTACACCGTTGGTTAAATTATGGCAGTTACTTTGTTTCATCACAAAACGTATTGCACGCTAAAGGACAAAACGGGCATTATTTATGCAATGCCTAAAATAAAGTTTTAAATGCAATGAGCCGCACGAGCGATGTGTTCTAGACCCATCAAAGAGAGAATATCACTGCAACTCCGGCAGGGTTTAAACAAGAAGTGGATCCTGTCTAACCCTATATAGAGCATCGATGTGATGCCGTGCCCATTTGGCAGTTCCTTATTTATACTTCTCCAGTAAAACAGTAGTAGTTGTGCTAGAGGTGCCCATATTGGGCTTTAAACTGGCAGCGAACAAACAAATTAAGTCAAAAAACTAAATGCTCTGTGCTTGCAGTGTGTTACGGTTACACTGCTGGAAAGGGCTCCAGTTCCTCCCCCGCGCGTTCAAGCTTGGCCTGTCCTCAGTCCCCATCTATCTTCTTCCCAGACAATGGTAGTCCACAAGGAGTTCCAGAATGCCGGGAAGACCCCAGGCCTCGAGATCTGGCGCATCGAGAGCATGGACCTGAAGCCTGTTCCCAAGCAGCACTATGGAAGTTTCTATGAGGGCGACGCCTACGTTGTCATGCACACCACCCGTGCGCCCTCTCACAGCATTCACATGTGGCATGGTAAGAACCACCCTCTTTTCTGACACTAGATCCTTGTCGTCTTCATCATTAAATAAAGGATGAGCGGATGAAGGAATCACGTGCAACGAGTCGGAAAAATAGGCCAACTGGAAAAAAAAATGTCCAAGTTGCAATTCCGTTTAATGAGCTCGCAGAGCTGTTTGCTTTGTGCAGGACGTGTCTCGGATAAATAACAGCTCCGTTGTAACGTCGCATCTTGCAAACGGCCCAGTATGGTGTCAGCTGGTAGACGGATTGATGGTTGGAGTGATGAGGCAAAGTCGTAATGCCCTTCCAACGTATGATTATCTGGGTTTGGGTCGATTTTAACTGAGGGCTTCTAAAGGCACTAGATAATAATGGTAGTAAGAGGCTCATCTTCACAGTTTGACAAAGGTTTCACAAGCCATGAGTCAGAACGGTTGCGGTTGAAGACTTTGCGACATGCGCCATACGCTAACGTCTGTGGCTTTTTGGCCGCGTGCGGCGAGTGGCGCAAACTCGCTGTGGCGCTTCCGCTTTCACATCACGCTAGTTTAAATAAAACCTGCCCACAATCACGAACACCTCAGCTGTTCCCATGAGGCCCTTGGACATGTCTGTAGGCGTAGCTGCAGCAAACACACACACACCCACACAGCCATACACTCCCATGGTTGCTGTACTGTTATGAAGTCCATTACTGAAACCTGGTTTTACCTGGTTTGTTACCTCTGTACCCTTAAACTGCAAGGGTTTGGGAAGCCTTGCAAGCAAATAGCTATTTAGCTGGGGTGTTGGCTCTCGGCAGAAATGTTTTAGGATTTTCTCTATGTATTGTTCTCGTTTACATGCATGCCACTGCGCGAAGTCATCGCCGAGCTCCGAAAATAGTGATGAGTTTTGACTTGTTTGTGCCGCCATCTTCCCGACCTCCGGAATGGGCCTCATTTCTTTACCCGTGTTCCATGTGGTTGTGGATTGCAGTCTCGGATCTTGGCGGTTCGTGCTTGAACTGAGCACTGGAATCAGGTCCTTGCTTAGTTTTGAATGAGCGCACATGTGAGTCACTGAATAGCGTGAGATGCGGTCCACAAGAGAGCAAGCCCATACGCAACGCCCACTGCATTCGAGCCCTGCGGTAATTTGCGGTACACCCTCTTCCTTTAATGCCCCCCGTTGTGCTGCGCTGATCAGCGTTGTCTCCTGCAGGAAAGCAGTGCTCTCAGGACGAAAGCGGCGCGGCAGCCATCTTTGTCACCCAGCTGGACGACCACCTCGGCGGCGGCCCAGTCCAGTTCTGTGAGCAACAGGGCAACGAGTCCATCACCTTCCTGAGCTACTTCAAGTCCGGAATCAAGTACATGGTGAGCTGCCCTCACCGTCTGCTCCACAGTGCCCCTCCTTCCCCTTCACCCAGAGCACACGGTTACCACAAGAATTTACATTTATTCATTTAGCTGATTCTTTTCTCTAAAGCAACTTACACTGTTAATCTAGCTGTAATTATTATTTACCCATTTGTACAGCTGGGTAATTTTACTGGAGCAATTGAGGGTAAGTACCTTGCTCAAGGGTACTGCAGCCAGATATAAGAATCAAACCTGCAACCTTTAGGCCCAAGGGTAGCAGCTCTAACCACTACGCTTCCAGCTGCCCCAGAAGCACCGCTATCTAATTTGACTGTGAAGACAAATCAGGGTGTGGTTTTATATTTCTGAGAACCCTTCTCCTTCCAGGAGACAGTGCAGAGCAGCGTTGCCCTTTAAGCCCTTTTGTTTAACGGCAAATAAAAAAAAAAAAAAAAAAAAAAAACGAGCCGGCGATGGACGCGCGTTTAAAACCAACATCGGTGTTCAGGGGAAAAAAAACTTAAAACCGGTTGGATAATTAACCAGCATGAAAGTTTCGACCCACAGCGAGTGAGTTTATAGTTTGCGGGAATTTACACGGCCCAACACTCGACGTACTTTCAGTTCAGTTTTTTTTCTCCTGTCCTCACGCAATCCTGACATCCAGGCAATGCTTCCAGATTTAGGCTACCTACTGTATGTCTTTACCGTGCTGTTTTATCACTTTGGAGCTGTGTCACATTGGAGCCTGTTGATTTCCTTCATTTCGAATTGCCCCGCCTCCTCAAGAAAGAGACGGTAACCCGATAGCCGTTACAGCCGTGGCACTCACTACTTTTGAGCCGTGCAGCATTCTTTCCGTGAGACCATTGTTGGGTTGCCATGGAAAAATTTACTCTCTGCCTAGAAGAAGTGGTAAACTAGCTAACTGGCAGGAAGATGCTGCTTTTAATTCTGAACGACCTTAAGCGGCACCAGAGAGTTCGAAATGGAAACCATGTGCTGCGGTTTATGGGAAGGAGAGCAGAGCGGGACTCGCGTTTGGGGTTCAAGATGTCCTGCAGTGAGACACTCACCATTATGGCTTTTATGAATATTTCCTTTATTTAAACTGAATTGTTTAATTTCCTTCCTTTCTGCGATGTAGGGGAACGTTAGTGTATTGACTTCAACAGAATGGACTCAAAGGGGCACTGGATTATTTGAGGGGGTGGCAGGAAAATAACTGGCAAACATTGTAACCACTAAGAATGTACAAGAACCGGTTCAAACCAGCTGGAAATAAATAGATCTTTGTGCTGTAGACACACCCTGGGGTTATCCAGCAAACACTGGTCTGGGACATCCTTCCTTCCATCCTTCCTTCCATCCATCCTTCCATCCATCCATCAGAAGTGATCCTTCTACTACAGATCCCCCCATTGTTTTGTCTGTCAAGTGTAGCACCGAGGTTATCATGTGATCATGTGGTGTGAATGTGCCTGTGCTCCACAGAAAGGGGGCGTGGCTTCTGGCTTCAAGCATGTGGTGACCAATGAGGCAAACGTGAAGCGCCTGCTGCATGTCAAGGGCCGGCGTGTCATCCGGGCCACCGAGGTGCCCTTGTCCTGGAGCAGCTTTAACCGGGGAGACTGCTTCATTGTGGACCTGGGCAAGGTGAGGGGGCAGCGAGGTTCCGTCAGATGAGGAACACAACAATGATGCTGAGCCTGATTTCGGAGTGACGTCTCTGTCTCAGTTACACCCACCCTTGCTGCAAGTTCTCTCTCTAAACCATCCAGATGGCGATGCCCAACATGTTCTATTAATCCAGGTGCGTGTTCTTTGGATCTTAATGGATGAAGCCATTAACTGCTTATTTTCTTTGCTTTGCCATCAGGATGTGTACCAGTGGTGCGGGAGCGAATGCAGCCACTTTGAACGGTTGAAGGCCTCGCAGGTGGCCATTGATATCCGTGACAATGAGCGCGGCGGTCGAGCGAAATTGAACATAGTGGAAGACGGGAGTGAACCGGATGCTCTCTTGCAGGTGAATGGGTGCGGTGGCCACGTGCCCCTGGGAGCAGTAGGACTGTTTTGGACGCCTCCATCTCCCACTCTGTAGAACATGCTCAGAGCACTAAATCTCCACCGCCCTGCATCGCATCCCTTTACCCTCTCATTAGGCTCCACACCCACAGCAAGAGAGCAGGGCCAAGTCTAGCATGGCGGTCACACTGGTTTGGGGTTCGATTGAGGACCAGAACAAGACAGTCTTCCAGTTCTCTCATTTGAAGGGATGAAAGGGACTTCTAGTCCCCATGAGAAATAAATTCCTCTGTTTTTTTTTTAGGCTCTCGGTCCCAAACCCAACATCCCCGCTGGGACTCCTGACGACCAGGCTGTCGAAACGTGCAATAAGAACAAGGGATCTCTATATATGGTAATAGCTCTGCTGCAGCAGATATACATATGTGAGCTACAGTGGCTAAACAGATTATGGTAACGCTTTTGGAACAAAAAAACATCCACCATAATGTGATGTCACAGCTTCTAAAGCAGTTTCATACATCAGCTGATAAATGTATGAAGCAGAATATAAATGATGGGCTCAGAGTATGGAAATAAAATGAGCTAACTAGTGTCAGGTGATCACAGCACTGGCTCATTCTATTCTATTCTATTCTATTCTATTCTTCCTGTTTTAGTTATAGCAACAATTGCAACAAAAAGAAGCAACTTCAGATTCTTCCTTTTTCTCGGGGTGCAAGCATGCCTTGTATCAGAAGCCCCGAATATTCATTTTTTTTCTTTTGGGCCTAAAAATATTTTACATTTGTCATACATTCTGTTTGACATGAAATTGCCCCATTCAGATGTGAATTTATCTATGACTGAATGTAACACTGGTGCTCGGTACCATGGTAGATCTCCGATGCCTCTGGCGCCATGAAGTCCTCTCTGGTGGCCCAGTCCAGCCCTTTCAAGCAGGAGATGCTTTCTCTCAGCGAGTGCTACATCTTGGACAACGGGGTCGATGGAAAGATCTTTGTGTGGAAAGGTACTCAGCTTTGGGTGCTCACTGATTAGTACTCTTTGGTGTAAAACACTGCGATCTGGCATAATTGTGATGGTGTTTGAATGGAACACACTGTTTCTTATTTTAGGACCAGATTCCAACATGGCAGAGCGCAAAGCTGCCATGTCTGCCGCTCAAAATTTCATCAAAGAAAAGAACTATCCAAAATCCACCCAGGTAAACTTACAACACCCTGGTTTAGCTTTAATGGGTGCGTGAAACGAACCAGCTGACTGTTATTAGGACTGCACTTTTGCAGCGTGTGCGGCCCTGCCTTAGACCGCTGGTCAGACACATTTTTTTAAACTGTACACCTTATGGTCCAGCTGACCACGTTTAGCGTTTCTGTTGTCCCCGTAGATCCAGGTGCTGCCAGCAGGTGGCGAGACCACCTTGTTCAAGCAGTTCTTCTCCAACTGGAAGGACAAATATCAGACCACAGGGCCCAGCAAACCCTACGTAATCGGACGCATCGCCAAGATCGAGCAGGTTCCCTTCGACGCCTCCACCCTCCACTCCAATTCCGCGATGGCAGCCCAGCACGGCATGGTGGACGATGGTTCTGGAAAAGTCCAGGTAGACCTTCCGATATGTTTTGGAAGGATGACCGTGGTTATTTGCTCAATTTTACTACATCCATTTAATTACGTTAAGTTATTGTGTTTCTTTAATGTGTTTCCACATTATGTTAAGTTATTGTATTATCTTTCATTTTTACCAATTTTGGGCAGTAATGCTACTATACTCACTGCCAAGACAAAAAGTGGTGTAATACCTCGCTGGGCCTGAATGGCGGTTGCACATTTAACACTGTTTCGCCTGCAGATCTGGCGGGTTGAGGGTGGAGACAAAGTGGCCGTGGATCCCGCCACTTATGGCCAGTTCTTTGGAGGAGACTGCTACCTAATCCTGTACACCTACAAGCAAGGGGGCAAGGAGCAGCACATCATCTACACATGGTGAGTGGGCACAGAGCATACACTGTGCACACACTGCAGACACACTACCCCAACCACAGGGGACCTCAGGTCAAGCTCACCCAGCTGGCCCAGTCCTTTGCAGGTTCACAAAATTACCATGGTACACCACATATGGTCATTTTTATTACTGTGTCTCTTATTACCATTACTTGTGGGATCGATCTATCTATCTATCCATCCATACCTGACACTCCTCCCTAAAGCACTTCATAATGTTAGCTTCAAACACTAAGCTACCTACACCATTTACCCCTTTCTAAATCTGGGTAGTTTTCACTCTATCAGTTCAGGTAAGTACCCTGATCAAGGGTCCTATAGCAGGATGGGATTCGAACCCACCATGGTATGGTATATGATGACTCCTGCTTTTGCTGTTAAAGAAGGTTCTGCACTAAAAGAGCTCAACGGGGTGTGTTGCAGGCAGGGGCTGAAGTGCACCCAGGACGAACTGGCCGCTTCTGCCTTTCTCACGGTGAAGCTGGACGATTCCATGGGAGGGGCGCCAGTTCAGGTTGGCGTTACTCTTTGATCTAGAGAAGACCACCCACCCTGCTACTCATTACTGCTTTGCACATTTTACCACATTACTACTTACGCACAGATTAATGATGGGGATAATCGTCACATACCGGTCCATTTTTAAATCAAATTTTTACTTCATTTAGCCAGCAGAAGGTAGGTTCCTCTGTCTACTTTTCCAAATAATTTGGAAAACCACACATTACGCACTTCTTGCGCTTTACTGGGAGATTTTTGAAAAATTTTTCACACCTCTGTGACTCCACAGATGTAAAGGCACCTTTTTCATGTATGATGTCACACCCTGTCCCCACCCCCCACACTGCAGGTGCGTGTGACTCAGGGTCAGGAGCCAGCCCACCTGATGAGTCTGTTCAAGGGCAAGCCCATGATCATCCACCAAGGTGGGACATCCCGCAAGGGGGGCCAGACCCAGACTGGCAGCACGCGCCTCTTGCACATCCGCCAGAGCTCCTCTCGCGCCACCCGTGCTGTGGAGGTGAGTCCCCTCCCACATGCATCCCCCAAGCCCAGCAAGAGCAACCTCATTCTGGTGTCATTTTCCCAATGTAGCATGAAACTGATGTGTATGGATACAGTAACTGGATGAGGAATGGACACCAACATCCCTGATCCTTCTCTCTCTTTAGGTGAAACCCTGTGCCTCCTCCCTGAACACCAACGACGTGTTTGTGCTCAAGTGCCCCAGCACCACATATGTGTGGAGGGGCACGGGTGCCAGCAGCGAAGAGGCAGCTGCCGCCAAGCATGTGGTCGGCGTCCTGGGAGGAAGTGCCACCGATGTGGCGGAGGGCAAGGAGCCAGGTTGGTGAACACACAGGAAAGGCGATCGCTGGGCAGAGGGGAGGCTAGGCGTGGTTTCTTCATTTTATGATGTCACATCTTGTCTTCGCAGAGGCATTCTGGTCAGCTCTGGGTGGGAAGAAGCAGTACCAGACCTCAAAGAGTCTGCAGAAAACAATCAAACCCCCACGCTTGTTTGGCTGCTCCAACAAGACGGGTCGGCTCGTTGTGAGTGAATGGGGCAGTCCGGGGGGGACTGGCTCTGTGGGATGGTGGTGGGGGGTGCTGATCGTTGTGGGGTGCATGACCATCGTTGCATCTGGTGTAAACTCTTTCTCTCTCTCCACTCTTGACCCCTCTCAGGCGGAGGAGGTCCCTGGAGACTTCACTCAGTCTGACTTGGCCACTGATGATGTCATGTTACTGGACACTGATGAACAGGTGAGAGGACTTCTCCCCTTTCTGGTGCCATAAATACTGTCTAGGGTTGATGGGATGTCAATGGATATCAATAGATGTCAACGGATGTCGATGGATTTTGATGGACGTCAATGGATATTGATGAATATTGTTGGATTTTTATGGATGTTGATGGATATTGACAGGACCATTTAGAGATCCTGCTTTTCTGAGCCCTCAGGAATCACCTATTCACACACTTTCTTGTTTACTCAATCTTCAAGCTCTATATCTGGGTCGGTAAAGATGCCAATGATACGGAGAAAGCTGGAGCTCCAAAAATAGGTATGCTGTGGAACTTTAACCATACGGCTTTGAGCATGTTTGCAGTTTTGCAGTAAAACACTGTCTGGAAAGAGTATAATATAGTTAGTTTAATACAACTCTTTGGCTTGATGTTCAGTGTGAGCTGCTGTTTTTGGAGGGTGTCTGAGGTGTTATTCTTGAACTTGTGTCTAACATTGGTTTACCTTGTGTCCTTTCAGCCCAGGAATACCTGGCCTCTGACCCCCGCGGTGGCCGTAGCATCCCCATAGTCACAATCAAGCAAGGGTCAGAGCCCATGACCTTCACTGGCTGGTTCCTTGCTTGGGACACCAGCCTGTGGGATAAGGACCCCCTGGAGCGAATCAGAGCTAATTTCTAAACCCCAACCAAGGGTTGCACTTTGATTACACATTCCCATATTTCCTTCTTTATGCAATATACATACGCATCAGGCAGAGCCTATATGTTACTCCAGAAACATGGTGAAGTGTCTCTTACAGTTCAGTTTTTTTTGCTTATGTGCAGATCTCTTTCCCACAGTGAGACTGTTACACACCACAGTGCCTGTTACATAAAAAGAGTAGAAATGAAATCACCAAAATCACAAGTGGTAAGATGTCCAACTGCACTCAGGCAACTTAAATGGATGCTTTTTAAACATGTTTTTTAATGTACTTACAGCTTAGAAATGCAAGCCTTTCAGCTCTTTGCCCTCATGCCTTACGCTGAGCAATATATGTGACAGTAGTTGGAGAGAGGTGTATCTCGCAGGGCTGCTGTTAAATGGCAGTTTGTTACTTTATTCCAGAGGTCTTCGGAATGCAACTATGTTTGGATTTTATTAAAATCTTTTGTTCTCAGATGAGTTGGTCTGAGTTTTTGTTCCCGTTCGGTCGCAAACGGAGACGCACTACCCTTTATACATCTGCCTTTAATGGCACAGTGGGCCAGCGTGGAGCATATTTGAGGAAATTGGGAAATAAGATCCTGCAAGATTAAGGGAAACCAGAAGATTTATGATTTTCATCCTTCCAGATTGCTGGGACTAATAGCGTATTCAGAAGGCAGCGTTTAGAATATTGCTATTCCTGCTTTTTAAGCCCCTGGAGACTGTCGCTTCTTCATATGGAAATGACAGCCCTCTGCTTTGACAATGAAGGTTACATGAAATCTGGACAAATTAATTTCAACTGAGCTTTTAGATACTCCTTTAAGTCACTAGAGAATTCTGCAGTAAACTGTGGAGTTGGGCCCAGTTCAGATTTAAAGAGCAAAGACTGCAATTTAAGGTTTGTCTCTGTGAGCAGAGGAAAACCGCAGCGGCTGGAATTCACTGCTTCTCACACACAGCTTTCAAATAGCTGATGAGCTTTCAACCAAAGTCGACATTTCGTACCAAAAGCAAGTGATGCCATTTCTTGCTGTCCTATCAGCTACAATTTAAGAGAAAAGGCATTCGCTGCCCTTCAGATCAAGTAGGTCAATCTTATATAATGATAATGCTGGCTGTATGG
The DNA here is from genome assembly GCF_900964775.1 of Scleropages formosus. Classification (NCBI taxonomy): domain Eukaryota; kingdom Metazoa; phylum Chordata; class Actinopteri; order Osteoglossiformes; family Osteoglossidae; genus Scleropages; species Scleropages formosus. The sequence goes on along the minus strand of NC_041830.1, from coordinate 12,116,588 downwards.
GTAAAATTACAATGTAATTGCAAGGTATTTAAATGTGACCATATTCTCAAAGGGGGGGTGGCACAGTGGGCTTGGCCTGTTCCTGCCATGGGATGGGTCTGGGGTTTGACCCTTGGGTGCCCTGCAATGGACAGGCATCCCACCCAGGGTGTGCCCCCTGCCCTGCTCACCATGACCCTGCCTGGGAGAAGCGGCTGTAGCAGTTACAAAAAAATTATCGTATATTATCAAGGTGTAGGTAGCATGCCATCTGGTGGTGTTTCATCATATGACAGGATGGAGTTGAAGTCAGGAAATAGCAGCTGAAGCCTTGAAGCAGCCCCTCTGTGTTTAAAGTCTGAATGTATATAATATTATTGTTGCTCCCTTTGGCAATAAAAAGCTAATATCACACACACACTGTCTACAACCCCTTGTCCCAAGCAGGGCTGTGGCGACCCGGAACCTAAACCGACAACACAGGGTACAAGGCCAAAGAGGTAGGGGACACACCCCGGACGGGACACACCCCGGACAGGACACCACTCCACCACAAGGCACCCCAAGCAGCACTTGAACCCCAGACCCACCACAGAGCAGGCACTGGCCAAACCTGCTGTGCCACCACCACACCCCCATTACAATCCAACAATATAAAACTAATATTACACTATTGTTGCACTGCTCAACGAAAAAGCATATAATACTGTTTCCGAACCTTTCGACAATCTCTTAAAGCCCAAAATGCTATTTTCATTATTTAAGGACTTGGCTCTGTTATTTTTCCAGTCTCTATCAGGTTGTTATGAAAAGCAGGCCAATATACAGACGTAATAACAACAATTATGAACTCTAAACTCAGCCTTATTTCATTTAAGGTCAGCAGGCAATGTGTGATGGGTGCGGTAAATGATTTGTAACTCAGCCCCAGTCCTGCATAGGCTGTGGTGCAGGAACCTGAAGGAGGTGTAATTGAACCTGGTGCACTGTAGTACCCTTAAGTAACAAACAATATGACATATACCCAGCAATATACTGATGAGTGACATTTTAATAAATCACTTTGAGTTAAAACACTGGCTAAATAGAGAAATAAAGTGTCCAGTACATGTCAGAGGGATGTGGTGTGAAACTCATCCCAGCTCTCTCTCCACACCATAAGCCTTTGTCTTGCATGAGATCCCTTTGAAGCGGCAGTCAGATGGACCACAAAACCACACCAAAGGGCACGTGGGAATGTCCCCGTGGCCCTAAAGTCACGACTGCCACCGCACCCTTTCCAACATCTGTCTCACGCTGTTGATTCCCAAGAGATTTTCTCACAAACACAAGCACACCAGACACCATAGGACCATTTTTACAGTACATTTATATGCACTTAAGTCGTCACCCCAATTTTCCGACACAGCTGCATATCCTCTTAAGGTGATGCCGCGCTATTTAAGAAAACCTGAGAAGATCCACTTAAATGACAACAATGTTTCAGGGTTTTTGCTGTGTTCATACTCGGGACACGGTGCCATATTTGTAAAGGCCTCCACTTGAAACTTAAAAGTTTCATTAAGACTGTACATTATTGTATCAATAAGTAGATAAAAAAATAAAAAGAAATACGCAAAAAATTACAAAACACTCCAACACCCAGAGACATTACATCAAAACCCTGAAAATGTTACAATAATGTACTGTCTTAATGGCCTCCTTATTATTACACTCCTCAAGTGTTTATATACTGCTTCAACTCTTAAAGAAAATCAGAAAATATAGGTTTTTATTAGCAAATTTGGAGCTATGTATATGATATTTGGCTAAAATGATTAATAAATTAATGATATAGGCCTGTTTCTCTGGGCTTCTATTAAAATGTATGAATCCAAACTGTACATCATATTAGTGCAAAGCAAAATCCTTACACACAGCGTATCAATAATAAATTTAGAGACATCTTTCCATAGTTTTTTTGGTGTGATAACAGTGCCAGAAGAGGTGAGGCACAGTCCGGGTGCAGCTTACAGAAACAACAATCTCTCGGGAAATAGCGCAGCCCAAGGACGGCGCGAGACTAACCAGGAAGTAGTAAGAGTTTCACCGGAAGTACAAAAAGAGGCCTGTGACGCAATGCGGGATCGGGTCCAGCAAGATTACGTCCTGTTTCAGTTTTGAGACCGATAGCTCTGGGCGAAATGAATTGAAGTACGCTGTTTGTTGGTTTTCTTTTCGGACTGCGTTGAGCTGATATCTTGCAGTACAATGCCGGGCGTAACGTCGCGTTCCTTGAAGTCGTGAAGCTTCGAAAAGATGTCTTTGGCGCCGCTCTCTGTAGCTAACGTTAGCTATGCGTTAGCTTGTTAGCTAAGCTAGCTCGCCGCGGCGAAACAGCAAAAAAAAAAAAAAAAAAAAAAAAAAAAAACATCAGGTGACCGAGTTTAAACGCTCTTACCCCGGTTCCAAGATCACCTGCTTCCCTTATATTTTTTCTTTTCGCAGATTTCACTTTTTTTGAATTTTTTCCTAGTTTTTCCCACACTTAGAAACATCTGAGCTGCTTTGCCTTTGCGAACTGAGGGGGGGGAAAGCCGGCAACCCTCTGGCGTTACCGTTAGGCCGCCGCGCAGCCGCTTGCCTTGGCTTGGTTGAGCCCGGCTCGTTCCATAAACTTGGGATTTTTCGCAGAGGCGAAGGATAGAAACATGGCATCTTCGTCTGGGAACGACGATGACTTGACCATACCGAGGGCGGCCATTAACAAGATGATCAAAGAGACCCTGCCGAACGTGCGCGTGGCGAACGACGCGCGCGAGCTCGTGGTGAACTGCTGCACCGAGTTCATCCACCTGATCTCCTCCGAGGCCAACGAGATCTGCAACAAGTCGGAGAAGAAGACCATTTCCCCGGAGCACGTAATAAACGGTGAGAGGAGGAGGAGGAGGAGGAGGATGATGAGGAAGAAGGGGGGTACACCAGGCTCTAGACTAGTCTGATCTGCTAACGTATGTAATTATTTTTAAAAAAATGTTCTGTTACAAGACACAATCACCTTCACAACAATGTAGTCACAATTGTTTGCTCCTACGATTAGTCACTTTCCTGCCTCTCATTCTTTCGGTCAGTTTGTCCTCTAATGGGATGTGTGTGTGGTTTTTTTCTGTCCCCATGTAGCACTTGAAAGTCTAGGCTTTGGCTCTTACATCGCTGAGGTGAAAGATGTCTTGCAGGAGTGCAAAACGGTGGCACTTAAACGAAGGAAGGCGAGCTCTCGACTTGAGAACCTCGGTATCCCCGAGGAAGAGCTGCTGAGACAGCAGCAGGAGTTATTCGCCAAGGTAAAGTCGACTTCCCCGCGGATCCGGTTTTCAGAAAACGATGTTCGTCTGCACGGCCGTCTCTTTTCCCTGCTCTTCAGGGATACCGCTGAAGGAGACAGTTGTCCTAGTATGTTAATTTGAATTAATATATTAATTTAAATGTTGGTTAGAGCTGTTGTATGGCAATTGAAGGAGCTGGGTTCAAATTCTTGGTCCTTCTGTAAAACCATTCAGCAAAGATCTTATGCTGAATCGATCCAGCTTAGTATGCAAACATAATACATAATAAAAAGTAATCTTGGATAAGCGCTTTAGGTGAATGATGGTTAATAAATGTGTGTCCAGTTGTTAAACAGTTGCAAACTCTAAGATGCTGGATCCTGGAGCATTTAATAAAGCATAGTAACTTTGTTTTCTGTGAAGAAGGTACAGTGTGTGACTTGTGTGCTTGCAGGTGAGCCGCTGCCTCACTTTGTGCGTTTGTGTGCGTGTGCACGTTCATGTTTTTCAGGCACGCCAACAACAGGCTGAGCTGGCCCAGCAGGAGTGGCTGCAGATGCAGCAGGCTGCACAACAGGCACAGCTCGCCGCTGCCTCAGCCAGCGCAGCCCAGCAGGCCGGCTCCTCTCAGGAAGAGGACGAGGAGGATGATGTGTGACCTGCTTGCCAAGATCCTTCGAACATCCCCAGGCCCGCACTTCCCTGCAAGGATGGCACAGCCACCTCCGGCATCTCGAGCGTGCTGCTTGGCCACAATGCCGACAGTGTTGGGACCAGGGACTCCTTCGCTTTTCTGTGTCCAGATGAACTTGTCTGCTTTTCTCTGAGGGCTTCACTCTGTTAGACTGCGTGTGTGGAGTTTCTTTCCAAATCCCACCCTTTCCTCAGTTCTGGTGTGCTAATTTTGAAAGTGTATTCAAGATGTATGGCAATTTTTTTTGTCTATAGTCAGGTTTTCCCTTAACTTTTAAGCATTTGGTACCAATATTTGTCAAATTGTTCTATGACAAAGTGCTGACTCAACTTGTTTTTCCCCCTTGATTATGTTGGGTTAGTGTGGGAGGTGGCTTCTACATTCTTATATAAAATATCCTCCCATTTAGTTACATGTGCGTTTTTTCCCCTTTGCTTTAAATTCTTGTATTAAACTAGTGAGGAAACATTCTCATTGAAGGAGTGTTTTTGTTCACTTTTTGTTTAGTCTGTTTTGTTAAGTTTTGTAAAATAAAATCCAGTAAAAACTGACTTGGTTATGTATTTTCAAATCATAATATTGTATATGTAGGTGTAGCTGCTACTGTCTCAATTCAGTATTGCAGTAAAAGTCAAATATAAACACAGAAAACCCTTTTTTGTCTTGCAGAACCAAAGATAGAAGCAATTGAAATGTGAGAGATCTGATTATCATTGTGTGCATATTCTGTGCAGAGGAGAGCCTTGTGGAGCCACATACAAGTGGAATGCGACTTTCACTTTGCCAAACGTGACCCGAATTTCGTTCCCCCCCGGCGGACCCAAAAACATGACATTTTGAGCATTGCGGTAAAATCTGACCAGTGGCAATTTGTGACTCCTAAACGCCTCCTCTCGAACTGTATTCTGAGCAATAAACTTGATGTTTTATATAAAAAAAGGTATGTTACTTCTTTATAATTGTGGAATTGTTCACCACAAAATGCTACCTAATGTCAAATTACCAAATGATTAGCAGGTGTTTCGTGTGAACAGGTTGGTTTTTTTTTTTGCTTATGTGCACTGGATGTTCTGTGCTTTTCTGTGGAGAAAAAACACTGTGTATACTTGTCCCGTTACTTGGAAGATGCCTGTGTCTTAGGTGCATTAAGATCTACTTTTGGCTCTTTTATCAATTAATGCAGCTGGTTTTGCATTATATTAATTCCAGCGAATGTCTTCCTGGAGAAAATGATCAGCTCATACAATTTACTTCATGGAAGTAACAGTTTTGGCGGATAATTTCCACAGCGTCAAATAGAAAGTTTACATCTAGTCACTGTGTGTACTTGCCAGCCTCTTATTTACTCCTTGGAGGAGTTGCTGTCTGGTTTCGACTTAACGTACGACCTAGAATATCCCAGCTTGTCTGAATGTGATGGCTCTTGGAAGGAAGATATCTAACTTTCTCCCTTGTTTGACCATTCAGTGCTTTGGTTTATAACCACAGGGTGGTGCTGCAGCTATAATAAAAACTGGCTCTTTACTCCTACGGGCTCCTCCGTGCATTGTAACCTGGAGCCCAAACCCTTTAATTGCTTCAGAATTCAACACTTCCCTGGTAACCGTATTTATTCAGGCTGACTTGCTCCCTGCCGAAGTAGAAATGTGTGTTCTTGCTCTTCTGCCATTGCCAGGGGAACTGAGATGGGTCTTTTACTGAGAAATGTAGCAGTTACCCTGTCCTTCTGGGACTAAGACCTGAACAGGTTCCGGGAGGGGAGAGGAATAAAGGAGGTGATAAAAGCTTTTCATTTTTGGTTACCACAAGGCATTTGTGCTGGAGATGAATAATTGATGACAGTTGAAACAATGATAATGAGCAGATGGGAATGTAGCAGGGTTCTTAACATACTGTTGAGTCTCGCTTGGCCTACAGGATCACAGGGGCTTATTAGGGGTTATGAATGAAGGCCAGTGAGGAGTATTGACCTTGGCTTAGGGTTAGGGATCGCCGAGTCGAAAAACCCGTGGAAACCCGAGAACGTGGAATTTCTACCTTTAACTTCCATCCAGCAATTATCAGTAACCACTTGATTTTTTTTTGGAATTTTTAATCGGTTTTGAATTTCAGGAATTGATATTATGTGGAATCACATGCAAAAACAGTGTTTTGTGTTCCTAAGAGCTCCCAGGAGCCAGACCATATAACGTAGCAGGAAGAATCTCTTCTGCTCCTTCCTTAAGGACACAACAAGAACACCGCAGGGAGCACCACCTCCCGTCTTTGTGTCACACAGCCTTAGGGAAAGGGTTCGAATATAGGGGCCCTTTGAGGGGTTCGGGTGCATTGAGGGGCTCAGCAGGTGAGCTCTGGATTACTGGGACCGTGTTCCTTCTGCAGCTGACGGAAGGGGGTCCAGCACGAAGAAAGCCCTGCTGTCAGCCTCAATAAGCGTCAGTTCGCACCGCTGCATTCCGCACGTTCTTGAAGCCTCCAGATTTTCTCATAACCTTGAAAGGAACTGAAAAAGCCGATTTGGGAACGGCACCAGGAGACACGAGTTGATGCATTTTATTCCCCCCGTGTTAAGACATTTTTTTTTTTTTTTTTTTTTTTAAAATAAGCACAATGCAGGGTTCACAATGTCAGACATCATTTTTGGTTTATAAATGCCGCACCAGAAAACATATTTATTTACGTATTTTAAATATCACAAGCTGTTAGCAATAGAGTCATTTAGTGATGAAGTAGCAATGAGCCCTGCCTGATATTTTTTTTGTTATGAAATTGTCGTCACATCACAGCTTCACCAGATAAACAAGCACAAAAACATGGAGATGCAAGAAAAAAAAAAAAAAACATATAAACTAACAGAGTGTATGATTTCACCAGAAGATGTAGGTAAACTTTCTAATATTTATATTTTAACTGTGTTTACAAGGGATTGCGGAACCCACCATAGAGGACAAAGACGACCATGGTAAACTGGAGTAAGAGCGGTATCCAGTCTTGAACAACAAATAATAGGCTGCGAAATGAAAGGGGGTTTATGTTCCCCGACTCGTGTTTGTCGCTGCTGAACGAGACAGAATAAAAGAAGTAATAAATAGGAACACGGAATAAAAAGGGTGTGTGTGTGTGTTGGGTAGTGTGTCCACCCTTCTGTGGTTTTGTCATGTTCTCTTCCTGCTGTTTGATTACTGGAAATGTGTGTTGCACAAATCTTTTTATTCCCCGTTCCCATTTATTACTTTTTATTCCCTGTGCATTGTAACATTTTTTTTTTACATTATTCCAGATTTTCATAGTACAGTGATTTACACTGGGATCCCAACGTGTCAGAGGGTTAGTCTGATGACCTAAGAATAACCAAGGTAAATAATAATGATAATGAAGTGTAATTATGGGGAGCGTTACCCTCATGGCACTGTTTAGAGGGCGACTCAAATCATTCTAAACGTGCTGGATTAAAAATGTGTGCCGGGGCCATCTGACAACTCGAACGGTTAAAGAAAGTGTCTGGCACACAGCGCGGAGCTGAAGTGGCCCCTCTTTTTTCATAGGCCTCGGGCGGATGACAATTTGCAAGCTGTTCAGGCAAAGCGCAGCCCAGCGGGCCTCCAGCGAGATCTGAAAAATTGATGCTTTGCCTTAATTTTAGCCACAAGAACCTTCAGAGGAGGAGTCTCGCGAACGGCTGTCACTACATTTAAAGACTGATACTGTAGTACTAACAGAGCGGGTGGCACGGTGCTACAGCAAGTAGCCCTGCTGTCTCAGAGCGCCTGGGTGGTATGAGAGGATGTGGGTTCGATCCCCACTCAGTCTGTGTGGAGTTTGCATGTTCTCCCTGTGTCTGTGTGGGTTTCCTCTGGGTGCTCTGGTTTCCTCCCACATTCCAAAGACATGCTGTTCAGGCTCCCCCCCATAGTGTGTGAGTGACAGAGAGACAGTGTGTGTTCCACTGATGTATGGATGAGTGACCCATTGTACGTAGTGTATCTAGCAGTGTAAGTCACCGTGGTGAATAAGGTGTGTGGGCTGATAGCACTACGTAGAGCTCATTGGAAGTCGCTTTGGAGAAAAGTGTCTACTAAATAAATAAATGTAAGTGAAGATGGGAATCTTGGTAATGACTCAAGACAGGGAATATCCAAGAACTGCCCTTCCTTCAATTTTGCTTCTCATCCTCAGGTATTTTTAAAGCATCTCAGATACATCCGTGACTCCAAAGAGATCTCAACACTCATGCTGATGACTTCTGCTGAACTCGGTTTTATTACACAACTTTGCACACGTGGAGCCTCCGGGCAACATTGTCCGAGGCTCCGAACCCCCAGTCCCTATTCGGAGTAGTCATGAGAGTAGGACAGGGCCGCGATTCCTCAAAGGTGTTAAATGTACTGCGGTAAGGAGCTGTAAAAACCACCGTGACGGTGTTTGCTTTTGCTGGGGGGGGGAGGAGAAAGGGGCTGAGGGAGATGCGCTGCTGCGGACACGTGGAGGCTGGAGCGGAGCTCAGCAGGTTTCCACCACCGCGGTCATGTGATGACTCCTTTCTGCTCGTAGTTCTTTCTCCTTCAAAAAGCTGGAAGGCAGTAGAGAGCCGAGCGCGCACTCGGAGTCGGGGTCTAAGGGGGGGGAGCAGAAAGAGAGAGAGAAAGCGAGCGAGCTGGATGTGAGAGAGAGAGCGCGCGCGCGCGCACGCACCTTCCTCTCTTCGCAACTGCAGGATCGTTCAGCATTATTTCTCCGTCCGCGCTGGAAACAGGAGCAGAACAACTTTCAGCATGGCTGGGGCCATCATAGAGAACATGAGCACCAAGAAGTTGGTGATCGTGGGAGTGATCCTGCTGCTCTTCCAGGTACTTTCATTCCTGGTTGGGGGACTCTTCGGTAAGTTTTGCTCCGTCCCGTCTCTCTCCCCCCCCCCACACCCCCCTCCTGCGGGGATCTCTGCTCTCGGATCCTTTGTTACTCTCGTCTCTCTTACAGTATCACTCTCTCGCTGCTCTGATCTCATTAGTATTCCATTGTACGCCCGAGATCCGAGGTGCCGCGCGCGCGCGCGCTCGGCGTCTCTCCCCTCTTTCCACACACTCGGACAGAAAAGTTTTTGGCCTACTTTTTCACAGCTCTGGGTGTTTTTTCTTTCTTTTTTTTTTTGTTTTTAAATCTCCTTCCTCACCCCACCCGCCGACACAGCCGAAAGAAGGCAGCGCGAGATCACCGCGCCGACCTGTCCGGCCGCGGAGAAGTTGCGCGGATCGCGCGGCGGAAGTTTCTTTGTAGCCCGGGCGCTCGAGCGTCACGCAGTCAGTGTGTAGCGTTCGCGTTCGCATCGACGGTTAACGCTCACGGCGCGCGAGACGCCGCGGGTCACTCCGCCCGCAGCAAGCCAGGCGCGTAACAAACCCCGATCGCGGCGGACGCGAAGTGTGTGTGTGTGTGTGTGTGTGTGTGTGTGTGAGTGAGAGAGAGACACCGAGCTCGTGTCTCTGTTACTCGCTTTTTACTATGTCATGGAGTGACCAAACGGCGCGGCGATCGTTGCGATCAACGGCGTAGCCCTCATTGCAACACTGTTTGAGCCATTGTATCGCCCTACGTAGCTGTACTGTACCATGGTAACACCACCCCCGCAGGTAAACACTCCTATTTGAACTGTGTGCACGGAGAGTGTGCGTCGACTGGGCATCTTCTACGTGTCCTGCTCACTTGTCCCGTCACGTGGGCTCTTCTTTCGGGCTCAGTTAGCTGCGATCACAATGTTCCCTGATGAAGTCGGGGTGGTGTTTCGTCTTTACTGCTCTAAATCGCCCCAGACATCATCACGTGGCAGCTGGACTTTCTTTGTGCGACTCACTTGGCACGAGACGCACGTGCTCGCGACCTCCCGAGGTGTCCAGCGGAGACCGGGGGACGTGTGGACCCGACCCGGGTGTCGACTCCTCGTTGCACTTCTGTGTATCCAGTCCTTGCCATTTTTTTAAAAAAAAAAAAAAAAAAAAAAACTTTACATTATCAGTGTTGTATGGAAGAATAACTGAATGTCGGCCGATAATACCATAAAGGTTATCATGATGATGATGATGATGAGGATGATGTCAATAATAGGCAGAGGGCAACGGGTTCATAACATCTGAAGCACCCCAGACTACACCGTGGCATGTAGAAAACAAGTGCATGAAAGTGCAAGTGCCATCATCAATTTCCCATAATTAGCATTTCTTTTATTTCCACTCTTTAATAATGTTCACCATGTTACTAACAAGTGACCCTCTAAAGCAGTGAATGCTGAGGACCTACTGGCAGTGGGCTGAGTATTAAAATAGCACAATTTGAGATTAAAAAACAAAGTGGTATCTTAATTTTTTTTGTTGTAAAAATCAGACAATTTGTTTTTCGGTGTAAAATGTACAGACATGTCAGGTTTCGTGTTACCGACAGTTACCGTGGTGCGCGAGCTGGTTTCGCTGTGAAAACTGCAGTCTTGAGTATTTTTCCAGAATATTCAGTGATTTTTTCCCCCCCCCGAACTCTGAAGGAGTTTCAAGGCTATGAATTGTTAAACATGGTGAAATCCCAAGATGAAAGAAGTGAACTCCCTTCCTTGTCAGACGGTGTCTCCCTCTCAAACTTTTTTCTTTCTTTTTTTTTTTTTTTTTTTTTTAAATCAGTGCTGTGCCTCAAGGCTTCCTCGTTCCCATCCTTCAAATCTGTCTCCCGCTTGCATAATTTCCTCCGCACTCCAGCCGGTCCCTTACCTCGCTCTCCCTGCACTCAGGCACGGAGCTGCCCCGAATTCCGAAACCCTCCTCCGAGCTCCTCGCGTCTCCGGGGGTGGCCGTGGGACGCCTCGCATTCTTCCCTCTTCCTTTGTAGGGCTCTAATGTGCTGGGCTGGCTGTGTGAGCTCCCCTGCTGCTTGGTGTACCCTTGCCTTGTGGGTAAATGACCCTAATTCCAGTCCATCCACGGTAATTGCCTGGATTTTCCTCACCCAGCTCCCCGTGCCTTGCCTAGCATGTGTTAGGCCTCTCGTACCGTGTTATACCCTCCTGTGGTAAGTCCGCTCAGGACTCGCCGTCCGCCGCTTAAGCGTGCGGTAACGTGTCGGCGAGCGGCGTTCGGAGTCCGATTCGAGGTGGTCTGCTTCCGAAAGGCTTCTCCGGACAGTTGGAATGAACCCAGTCGCCCCCAGAGACGACAAAGTCTGTCTCCGGCGATATATTAGCTTGTTTGGGCCCTCCTGCCTGCGTTTGATTTAATGAAGCCGAGCGCCATTGTGTTTGCTCGCTGGCCGGTGGCCGCCAGGGTAATTGAGTAGAAAGGCATACTGCTCCCTGTGTTACTGGACAACTTTAACGCCGCATGAGGTCACCGAGCCCGGAGTGGCCATCGCCGTGGACGCGTCGGGACGGGAGCCCGCTTTCCGGGTCAGCGCGCGGCGCCTGGGGCGGGTTTGCTCGGCTCACCTGAATTTTTCTCCGGTTGGCGGTCAAGACGTGACCGTGCGCGAAAACGCGGGTCCTCGAGGGTTTAGCTCTTTGTTGTAAATAAGTGGATGGTACTCCATCGAGTGGGCAATGGGAACCATCTGGGATAGTTTGGCCCACAAGTCCAAGAATGTTCTCTGTTTTTGTTTTTCAGATGGAAGTGTGTCTTGTGTGCATCCCACTAAAAAAAAAAAGAACAGCAGCTGGGTACCCTCTTAACATATGGAAATATATATATTTTTCTATCATGATGGCATACAACATGCCTGTGTTCTGGCCCATGTTTGCATGGAACAAGGTCACATGTCAGTGACCTGTTATTAAATACCCTCAAGATTAATACAGTGGGGCAGCTGGTAGCGTAGCGGTTAGAGCCACTGCCTTCCGATCCGAAGGTTGTGCATTCAGATCTCGCCTCCAGCCGTGGTACCCTTGAGCAAGGTACTAACCCTGAATTGCTTCAGCAATATTACCCAGCTATATAGGTGGGTAAATAATTACAAGCACCGTAACATTGTAAGTCACTTTGGAGAAAAGTGTCAGCTAAATGAATGGATGCAATATACACAGTGCTAGGATACTTTCTTTTGGTTGTGACAGATCCTCTTGACAGGGGGTGCGGTGGATTTGACCGGTTCCTGCTCTCCGATGGGTCTGGGGTTCGAGTCCCGCTCGGGGTGCCTTGTGATGGACTGGCGTCCCGTCCTGGGTGTGTCCCCTCCCCCTCCGGCCTTGTGCCCTGTGTTGCCGGATTCGGTTCCGGCTCCCTGCGACCCCGTATGGGACAAGCGATTTCAGATGGTGTGTGTGTGTGTGTGTGAGAGAGATCCTCTTGGCTTGATTAATAACTTAAATGCGCATTTCTGTAAATTATACGAGCGCTAATAATAAGTTCCTTGGCTTTCTTATTGAGAAAGAAACGTGTAAATAACAGCAGGTTGCGAAAGTGCGTTTTGCGCTTCCTGTTCTCCCAGCGTTACTTGTTGAAGTCTTTTCACAGACTGCGGCGGCGCTTTGAATATGTGTCCCGAACCCCCTTCCCTCTCCGCCCCTCGTCACTTCTCACCTACGTTTGAATCCGAATCAGACGGCGGATCAAAGCGGAACGCCCTGCTCCCGTGGTGCTCGGGGCTCCCGCTTCCCTCCAACTTCCTCCTCCTCTATAGCCTTCAGGTGTCCTGAGTGACTCGGGAAGAGTTCCATTAGCTGTCGCCTAACAATCACCCCCCCGCCGCCGACCCCCCGCCGCCCTCCTCCGCAGGAAGTGAATTAGAGAGGCACTCGTGATCTCTGCTGCCGCGCTCGCGTCTCCCGGGCCTTCGAGTGGCTGCATTTGATCTTCTCGCTCGCATGCGGGGAGCTGTGCGAGGCGCGAACTTGCCTCGTCTTGAGGAACAAGCCGCCGCTTGTTCCAGACAAGGTGCTCGCAGCTGTAGTGGCGCCAGCAGACGTATGCCAAGAATTCACCCTGCAATGAACCCTCGTTCGGAGCGTGGATATGCAAATGAGCCCGAGTCTGAGTGGTGCGCTGAGCCCCATTTTCACTTTTTTTCCTCCGAGACCCGTTAGGCGGCGGTGCTCAAGCATCAGCAGAAGAGTACACCCCCCCCCACCCCCACCCCATCGGTTCTGCTACATAGTTACTGCACAATTTAATATTCTGAATTTCTCAGTATATATGAAGTGTAAATAAACGCAGCAAAATGGTCCCCTTTGATAGCTTTTGTGTTTTGTACACTCAAGATCCTCTTATTTTGCTGGGAATTTTATAGCTTGCGTAACCCCAACCGCTTAAATAATCGCCACCCTGGCTTTCCAGTGTATCGTACCATGTTTTTGGAATGGTAATGATAGGGTGAAGTTCTGCTATGATGTTGGTTTCTTTCATTAGACCTTGACTGGTGTCGCTGAGTTTTTCCTGCCTCCGGCCGCGCAGCTCTTTCGCGGGCGTGTTTTACGTGACGGGACAGAGGGTGAAAACATCTGCAGCAGACCTTCAGTTGTTTATGCGCCTTTGGGTGAAAATGAAGGCGCACGAAGAGTTCAGCTCTGATGAAATGTGCACGCTGTCGGATCGTGCAGGTTTTTGGCCGCAAGTCTGCGCGGGAAGCGGATGAGTGGATGACGCTGCTCGCTGTTTATGCTCTTCCCTGCTGCGGGGGGACCAAAGGTCTCGTTTTGCTGTGGCATCAAAGAACCCTTTAATAGATCTCGTATGGTTTTCCCCAATGGGCTTGAGTGTGTGGGTGGTGGTCGTGGCAGGAAATGATCTCATTGCCTGACCTGGCTCATGACTGTCTCCTCATTCTCTTCGCAGCTCCAAGCCCCACGACGGCCATTCACTACGTGGCCACCAAGTGCGTGGACGTGCGCAAGCATAACCAGCAAAGCAAGTGGTTCATGCCCTGGGGTCCCCACCAGTGCGAGAAGATCCGCGACTTCAGCGAGGCTATGGCCATGAGGATCCAGGCCAACGACATCGTCTTCGCTGTCCACATCCCCCTGCCCAACAAGGAGATGAGTCCTTGGTTCCAGTTCATGCTGGTTATCCTGCAGTTTGACATCGCCTTTAATTTGAATAACCAAATAGGTAAGGAGTTGCTGTTCCGATTCTCCTGCAGGTTCTGTGTTTACGTGTTTTGTAGAGTAGTAGTGACGTACGTAGCTAGGTTCTTTGGGACCAGAACAGACAGCTTGAGGTTTGTCCTCTACGGGTGGACATCCGGCACAGGCGTGTTGATGGATCTTTGAAGGAGCTGGTCTGCAGCTTCCTTGAATTTTTTTGCATTTGCCTTCTAGAACAAGGTGCACCTTTCAGTCAGAACCAAACAAGCTTAAGTATGATGGATGAAGTGCAGGCTGATATCACTGGGGAACCCTTGAGACACAGAATAAGAAGAGTTTGGTTCAACGGGGTAACTTGCTAAAATTGAACAGCTTGGACTTAAGGTGGAACAAGGACATTTCCCATGGACCTCATTATCCTCTTCAGTCTCCATTTATCTTTGTTAAATGTCCTTTTCTTGCGCGTCTCCTGCTGGATGGTGTCTCTTGCACACCCCGGCCTTCTAAATTGGAGTCTTTGTTGTGGTAAAGGTAAATTTGTCCGCAGTAGGGTCTCTTGCTGAGAAGCGGCTGAATGAATCAGATGTAAATGTTGCTTTGTGTGAAGTTTATTGATATTATTAATGCGCCTCCCCCTGGATATAAAGGTTTGCCCTTGAACGCCAGGAGAGATGCCAGATCCAGGTCCAGAAATAGCCTGGAGGGCGTTATACGGAGGGCAACGCTGACCGGTGCAGAAGCAACTGGCTTTTGGCGAGGGGCAATGAATAGACAGGGCAGATTCTGCAACGCCCCTCGAAGGAAGTTCCTGCACTTCGCCGTCTGCCGTAATCCGCCCTTTCCGTGCCTAAACAAGATAGCGGGGATGTTTACACCCACAACACAGTGGATTTTTAAGCCACTCGCCCTCAGAAGACATTGGGAGGGTGGGGATATGGCCTTAGCCCAGGGCTGCCGTTCAATGGGGGGGATTAAGGGATAACATAAGATGTTAATGAATGGGCTTTGTTGCGCAAGGGCAGCCTGGGAAAGTGATCGAAGGCGGACCCCTTGAGGCGGGACAGAGCCCGGCTCTCACCATTGATTGCTGAAGGGCTGAACTGGGGGAAATTGGTCCTTTTTTGGGTCTGGGAACGATGGGATGTGTAACAATGTCATTCTTGTCTCTTCGTTGGGTTGTTGGTATGGAACTCAGAGGAGGAGACGCCCGTAGCTCAACCGTATGACTAACGAGAGGAGCTGCTTACTATTTAGGGTGATTTACATGAACAGGTAGCCATTGATTGGGGACACGTGGGACTTGAGACAACCCGGACTCACGAGCGCCGTCCGTCGACCTTAATATAATAACTTGGAGGCCCGACTGCAGTACGAAAGCATCGGCCGAGCGCAGCGCCTCGAGGCACCGCGTTTCGCATCGACTCGGTCAGAGTGTGTCTGTCGGCGACTGCGTTTTATTTACAGAAACATTATTTTATTTACAGGACGCCTCATCTGGGATTCCGTTCAAGTTGCTGTTTAAAAAAAAAAAAAAAAAAGGAAAGCGGATTTAGTAATGAAAAATAGTGCAGCGTTAAAATATAATTATGATACTGTACTGTATTTATATTGTTCTCGATTGGTATTATTTTAACATGAATAAAGTGTGAATTAATGAAGGAAAAAAACAATGCCCTCTAATATAAAGCGGTACTCATGCGTGGTAATTGTTTATATTTCCTTCCGCTTTACAGAATACGGTAGGAGACCGTTTTATAGCAGGGTGAGAGGAACAGAAGCCCTTCGTAAGTCGAGGGCTGCCTGCGTGTTCCCAGAAGGACTTACCGTGATTTACTCATTTACAGTAGGGTATTTTAGCGCAGCAATGTAACTACAGTACCTTATTCAGGAAAACTACATCAGGGGGTCGGCTTCGAACCCGGGTCCTTCGGGTCCATCCCCCAGCCTAACGGCTGCAGAAATTCTGCAAAATTTCTATCGTGTGTATATGTGTTCGGAGCGGGGAAACGCGATGTCTGCTCATTGTTCGGAGCAACGTACAGTACTTCTGTGCGGTAAATGTAACAAGCAGCCCCGCCTGATGTTTCCCGCTGCTCCGATTGTTACGTGCGACTAGTTCGTACCAATCCAGCTGTTCCTCTTCGCGCAGCGCTACAGATCGGCTGCCAAGAGCGTTCCTGCGCGGCCCGAGCGGCCCGTCTAACGAAGGCCTCTCGGTCTGCGCCGCGGCCTCCGCGGGGCGGGGAAGGCTGCTCGCAAATATTTCTCCAACAATCCGCGCGAGATGTTTTTCGCTCGTTTGTCGGATCGCGTAAATCGCGTCGGTTGCCCGCGTATCCTTCGCCCGGCCGTTCCGCCGCGTTCCTGCTAACGGCGCCCGGTTTGTAAACCTCCGGTTCCCAACTGAAGTTGCCAGCTAACAAGTTGGTGGTTTTTGTTGCTCTCCATTGTGTGTGTGATCCCAACACTAGATGTCTGAGATAATGGACGAAATGGGTAACACGACTGTAAACAGAGCTCAAATCCCCTCTTAGGGCCAGAAAGCAGGTTCCCGAAGCGAATGCCCGCGGCCCGGCGGCCCCGGCCGGCCCCGGCCAGCACCGGCCGTCCCGGCAGCGAGCCAGCAATAACACAGCTGTTGAAATGGCTTAGTCTCCGGGGCGATGGCCGTGCCGCTCGGGCGGAATGTTTGCGCGCGCTCTGCTGACATTCAGGATCTTGGCAGAAGCCGTGGGGCCCGAGAATCGGGGAGCGCGGAGACGCTGCCAATAACCCTCGCAACCCCCGCCCGCGCCCGCTCTACCCTCATCCTTATTCCGACCGCAGAATCCACCTCCGCCCCCTGCTCCCCTCCCTCTCCAGCTTGTTCCGTAACCTTGCAAGAGTTTCTTTACAATTGTCAAGTGTGGCCCTGATACCGGATCTAAACTGTGTCCCGGGAGCCGGAGAGGAATTCCGTCGGCGGCGCTCCGGCAACGTGCCGCCGGATCGAACGTGTTAGGCTTGCAGATGTCGAAGTGGTTAAGCGCAGGTTCGAGTCCTTGCTGCCGCTGTAGAACCCTAGGTGAAGGTACTTACCTGGAATTGCCAGTTACAATTACCCAGCTCTCTAACAAATGATTAGCAGCTCTGTCCTGTTTGTTGCGTTGGAGAAATGCATCGGCAAAATGAAGAGAATATAATAATTTAATAATAACGACCCTCTTCTACTTTGTGTCCTGAGAGGGTGTATTGTCCTTGTGGGAATGTCGGTGGATTATTGCCCTGTGAATTTGCCCTTTATTGACCTACTCTGGCCTTTGTCCGGAAGGGTGTGTGTGTGTGTGTGTGTGTGTGTGTGTGTGTGTATTTCACTCGTGGAAAAAAAAAACTCATTTAGTCTCGTTTCTTGGATCTCCCGCTTTCATGCATGTGTTTCTGTGCCCAGGTTGAGATTTGGGATCTGGATCAAAATTTGTTAAAGAAGAGATTTTGAGCAACAAGTTCATAACGTCAGTAATGACATTCAAACATACCCTTTTCATAATGTCAAATGTTATCATGTAACATTTTAGCATAAAGCTGCTTAGTCTCCTCAGACGCCTGTCAAGCGGCAATAACTCGCACCAACGCAATGATGGAGACTGGTGTGAAGGGAACCGAACGGGTGCTGGTTCCAGCCCCCTATAAATGGCTCAAGTCTAGAGCTAAAGGGTCACTACACAGTGGAAAAGTACTAAGCCAAATGTTGGTACGTTATGCAGGTTTTCTTTCTGCGCCGTCATGCCGTTCTGCAGAATTAGCTCTGTTGTCTTTCAAGCAGAGGATGGCGCCATGGTAACGATTGACGTCGGTCTGGCGTACAGGGACGACATACTCAGCGAGTGGACAGAGATAGCCCACTCCAGAGAGCTTCGGAAGCTCAGCTGCAACTTCACCGCCCCTAAGGTGAGTGCCCGTGCCCAACCCCCCACCCCACCGCATTGCAGCACCCAACCGCGTCTCTCCTCTCCGACTCCCCGTTTCTGTGCCCGCAGAAGCCTGAGAACGAGGGGCGTCACTACGACTGCGACCTGATGCCCTTCTTAGAACTTGGCAGCGTGGCCCACAAGTACTACCTGGTCAACATCCGGCTGCCCGTCAACGAGCGGAAGAGGGTCAACGTGGGGATTGGGGAGATCAAGGACATTCAGCTGGTGGTGAGTGGCAGCATCCGAGTGCTGCGTTTTTACAGCCTCGCGCCAAGGCGTTGAACCGGAAAGAGTCGTCGGATCAAATGGAAAGAGTGCAGTGGAAGTGACGAAGAAGTATACGAGTTCAACAGTTAACGTTAGTTGTCCTAAGACAGTGTAGCGAGGCATTTCCCTTCATCCACCTGTGATGCTGTATGGCTGTTCAACTCGGTACCCTTAAACCAAACACGCTCGAGCTGTAGCGATGGGTGTTGATGGGGAGAATGAAGACGTGCCGGCGTTTACCATGATGGACATTTTTTTTTTGTAAAGCAAGGCAGCGGGAGAAATGCTGTTTATTTGCACTGTATGTCTGTACATGCAACGTAAAAGTCCCCAGACGTAAGTACATGTGATAAATACTGCGACCCCATAAACATTTCTTTACAGAGATATTTCCACAATTATTGAGACTGACAAAGACCTGCTTGAATATCCACTTTAAAACTGTCCCACTGTCATGGGGTGTGACTGCTGTGATTTATTTCTCCAACCTATAGGGTATCCATCAGAATGGCGGCTTCACTAAGGTGTGGTTCGCCATGAAGACTTTCCTCACACCGAGTATCCTCATCATCATGGTGTGGTACTGGAGGAGAATCACGCTCATGACTCGACCGCCGGTCCTTCTTGAGAAGTAAGGCTTGATGAGAGGCCCGTTAACTTTCCCCGTACCTCTCTTGACGTTCTTCCCTTTCCGTTTTCCCTTTGTTGTGGTGCGTCTGTCAGTGCAGCTCCTCACAAGCCTCAGCACAAGGATTCATAACTGCTCGCCGTCACCGAACCAGTATTACCCCACCTTAGCCATTGTGCACGATCATCTAACGTGTTCAAAACGTATTGTGCCGCCGTTGTGTAGCCATTAAGTCTTACTTGCACCTCAAGTAAAGTTGGAGAATAAGAGGCCAAGACTGATGTCTAGTCACCAGGCAGGAAAGGGCGAACCTCTAGTCCAGCTGAGGTCGTAGCAGGATATGGCGTCCGGCTACTTGACTGCGTTTTGGGGGGGGGGGGCGGCGGGAGCTGCAGCTGGGCCTTAATGGCGTTACACAACAAAGCAGCCCATCTGGACAAGCACTCTGTCCTTTTACGGAGGAGCTCGGAGCCAGGGCCGCTGGCGGACAAGAGCTCCACACTCGTGTCTGTACATGCTGCTTGGAGGGAATGATTATTTCATGTTGTAAAAGCATTGCTGGATGGTCCGATGTCACGGTTTCCTGCAGAGGCATCCGAACGGGAGCCGGAAACCTTTTTATACGTCTCGGAAAAACATTGGCCTATTAGGGGGTCTGTGGCATATTTTGTGTCCAGGCAGCCTGTAAAAGCAAGACTTGCTGGTCTGAATTCAGCGGTGCGCAATTTAGAAGTTTCCATTCCCGTCGGGTTTTCTCGTTCTACCCGTTCCCAGCGGCTGGTAGAGCCCCTCGGCGAGGCAGGAGTTTTGTGGGACCTGACCGATGGATGGGCCCCGAGTCCGTAGCAGATGTAGCTCTCAAATGGAACACGGCACCGTGAAAAAATGCATCTGCGTAGCTCTGCTGGTCACCGAGTTGGAGCGCTACCCCACCGAACAGCCTGAGCCCCTGCCAACCTCCAGTGAGAGCAGGACATTCTTTACATACCGATGCAATGTGGTTTCTCCCTCCCCTCCATTACATGCTTAGGCACTCTTCATCATGGAGACCTCTGGAATGCGATTCATTCTTTTAAAGTCAAACTGTGCCGCTCAGATGTGTTTAACTCCTGTGTCGATGGGGCTCTGAACCTCATTTAACGCCGTCTCCACATGGTAGAGCTATTTTTCCCTTTCTCTTTGGAGTCACGGTCGCTCTCCGTTCAGCGTGACGCTTGTGTTCCTGCAGGATGATCTTTGCTCTGGGGATTTCCATGACCTTCATCAACATTCCAGTGGAGTGGTTCTCGGTGGGTTTCAACTGGACCTGGATGCTGCTCTTCGGCGACATCCGACAGGGCATCTTCTACACCATGCTCCTCTCTTTCTGGATCATCTTCTGCGGAGAGCACATGATGGTTTGTATTCTTGCTCTTTGCAAAGGCTTTCTCCTCTTCCTCTTAGAGTGACAGTAGGGAAGATGCAGGGAAAGTCAAATGCTGCCTTGTCCTGTCGGTGAAATTAACACTGGGAGAGAAATGTGGTGATGGGATTGAGTCTTTCGACATAGTCTTGAAATATGCAGTATCTTTATCCCTGCTACCACAGTAAAGACATTGTGAGAGGAACTTTGGCAGGACTCGGGTTCTCCTCGATCCTCTCCAGTTCTGCTGCTGTATTATCGACAAGAAGCAGCAGATTATGGCACAGCGCCTATCCTTGCTCATCGCCGTTGGGGAGACTCTTTATAAACCTACTTCTCCAGAACGTAAACAGTCCCAGATTCCTAATTTTACCTTCACTTAAAGTTCTCCCCAAGACTCAGTCCCTTGAAGTTGAAGGAGTATGTCTTTCCTAGGTAGTTCTGTGCTGTATAGCTTGACAGTTTTTCCTTTAGTGTGTTGATCCGATTTAATCCAATGCGTTGGGTGCGTTTGAGGTGATCTCGCCCACTGACGTTTGGTATGTGTATCACTTTGTCACTTCTGGACATGTCCTAGTCCACTAACATGGTCCTTTGACCAGATGGACTGTCCTCTCCATTGTAACATGGCTTGTTTTATCATGAAGTAGCTGACTGACAACTGACACGAACCCCATCGTGGACACTCTGTTGTTTCTACGCTCTTCTAGAAGAGTAGTACAAGCTACAGGGACTGGATTAAGTTAAACATCTGATTCTAATCAGAAATGTACAACTTATCCAGTCCCTGTAGCTTCTTGCAATGGTTGTTGCTCCTCTTTGCACTTCGAGGACTAGACTGTTTCCAGCTTTAATTAGGTTGACTCTCTGGGCCCATCGTCTGTCTGAGACGTTTAATTCTTCGTAGCTGAGAGACGGCATGAATTGCTCATCAGGCTGCACGTCATCAATCAGTTTATTCTCGATGCCACTGTATAAACTGCCCGTTTTTCTCTGCCGCCGCACTTCTTTCTTTGATGGTGTCCACAGTTCGTTCCCCTGACCACTCAGCCTTGTATGTGTGATCGAGTCTATTCAGCTTGAACATGCTGATGATTTGAGTGAGCTGTTGTGGGGGTATGAAAGATGTCTGTTCTTAGCTGCTGTTAAAACTCTCACAGTCTGATTTTGAGCAGCCGGAGCTGTTTGGGACCTTGCATTTCATTTGGGCTTCTTCATAATGTGGGACTGTAATGGTCCAAGGCCTCACTCTGCCATGCAGTATATTTTCATATTCACCCCTCATGGCTGAATGTAGGTCACATGGTTCTGTTCTTCGATCCTTCATCGTTCCTCAGAGTAAGCTGCACACTAGTGAGAATGTCTACAAGATTCTTGGCCTGTGGCTAGTTCTTCGATTTATGCTCCGTCCGTCTAGTGCTTTTTCCCAACTTCAGCTGACGTACCAGGGACAGGAGTTCAGGTTTTTGATGGATGATGTCCAGGCGAAGACTTCTGGGTCTCTTCCACCCAGCCATAATATGGGATAAAGCCTCTGTTGACGGTCAGCCAAGGACAGCTTTTTGCAACTTGAGCCTTATCTCAGTTGGCCTCAGTCTGGTTCCAAAGAAAATATTAGCTACGACACCAAGGAGATACTCGCATTAGAATCTTGTGCCTCGCATTGGTAAGAGGTGCTCTACCCTACTGAGGACCCTGTTGTGTAGTGGAATCCTGGGTACTAAAGTCAGATTCTCACATTACAGAACTTGCAAGAAAAGATGCGTCCTTCAAAGGGGTCACCCATCATGGTGGGCGTCACTGCAGCTCTAATGCGATCACTGAAGACACACTTGAGGAACATGCTGGTGATCTCTGTCTGGCCTCAGGAGCCCATAGTGTCCATTCATCGTTACGAAGGCTGAAAACGGGGATGTTAAGTGTAGCTGAGCATTGTAATCCTTTGCGCCTTTTAAGTGCTCAACTGTACCTGACAGTTTTTGCTACGTTTTCACGAGCCCGTTTCGTTCGCTTGACGGTCCCGTAATTTACATCGGCAGCCGTAACTTGCCCGACGCTTGTGCACTTTTTCAAGTATTCACTACTCCGTTTCCAGTAGATGAGATTACGTTTCGAAAGCATGCCTGCCTTGCTCGAGCCGCTGTTGCTGTTTACTTTTCATTATTCCGTTTTGTGGATTTTAATTCATTAATATTCATGCCAGAAATGAACTGGCACAACTTGGCGCGGCAGTGCATTCATTTCAATGGCCGTTGAGCTGGTCTCTTTTGATCCATTAATTACCCCCCACCCTTTTATCGAGCATAAGCTTACAACACCGACATGGTTTTACAGCTTTTTTTTTTTTTTTTTTTCCTGTTGGGACAAACAATATGCGAGTGACCCAGAAAGGGGTCCCAGAATGCATTTTTCTCCCCTATAATGAGAAACATGAATGTTTGGCTTAATGCTCAGGTTTAAATGTGCATTTCTGAGGCAAGATGGACAGGTGTTGGTTCAGTGTTGCTGAAGTTCACCGGGTGATGGAATTATGAGAGTGTGATGGCGCAACTAACGTAGCGCATTTGAGGATGGAGAATTCCCTCTCATAAAGTCTTCCCTTTGTCTCCCACCAGGACCAGGCCGAAAGGAACCGGTTTGCTGTGTACTGGAAGCAAGTTGGACCAATTGTCTTCGGCTCCTTCTGTCTCTTCATCTTCGACATGTGCGAACGGTCAGTTTCTTTCTTACATTTACATTTATTCGTTTAGCGGACGCTTTCCTCCGAAGCGACTTACAATGGATACTATGTAGTGTTACCAGCCCACACACCTTATTCACAGTGGTGACTTACACTGCTAGATACACTACTTACACTGGGTCACTCATCTATACATCAGTGAAACGCTTCTCTCGTACATACTCTTTGGAAATACATAAATTAGCAATGAGAAATGTTTGGGCAGTTTTTTTGTGGAGGGGGGGGGGGCATCCTCTGGTCTGTTCGGATTCCTCCTCCTTCAGTGTCTTTTCAACATCCGAACAGTTTGCCGCCTTGTTTTGTTCGCAAATGCCGTACGGTAAATAATCGGATGTCTCGCAGATTTACAAGTCAAGGCTGCAAAATCCGCTGGAGCGCGTGAACGCGTTTGTTGGGGAATGAGGATTCGACAGATTCTGTTGCAGAAAAGAGAAAAGGGTCCGTGGAGAGTGAGCTGGCCGCTGCCCCAGCTGATAGATGGGCGATTTGGGGGGTTCGTTGACAGTTCTGACATGGATGGGGAGGATTAATGGTTCTTGGCAGGCAGGGACAGGGGAAACTAAACAGGGCAGTCTGAGTCGGATGGTTCTGGGAGTGAGCCGCAGAGCTAAATGCGGGGCTGTTAAAACCCAGGGCTGGGAGGGGGACATTGTCTGCGAGAATGAGTGGCGATGATGTCATCCTGGCGGCGGATGAAATGTCAATGGGCACTCCAGTGGTTTAAATCAAGCTATGAGCTTGTTGGGTGGCTGGTGAGGCCTCTCTGAAATTGATTTGTTTCAAGGGTCTGGGGAGGGGCGGCTGGTACTGGCTTTTTGCCTCGCTGCCTCTGCGGACCTGGGCAGTCCTCGTCTGAGCTGCGCTGGAGTGAGCCATTAAAGCGCACCGAATGTTGTTTGGCTAATGACGTCTCTCCAGGACGAATTACCCGTCACCCGACGGACTTTTAAACAACGTTATGCGGGGGCAACGAAGCTCCGTCTGAAAAGAATGTCCATTGACAAATCGAGACTGTGTCGAAAGCCAAGGAATATGTCAGAGCTGGAAATAAACGTCTCCAATGGTAAATAAAACCTCCGCTATGTTTACTGATCCCACTTCTGGCCCTGAAAGGCTTGCCAGTACACTGACTGTTTTCCTTTGCTGTCTGGTAATTCAGTTTTTTTTTTTTTTTTTTTTTTTTTTTCCCTCTTCCCCTCACACTAGTATATTTGATATAATAGTATAATCCTAGTGATGATTACTTGTATGGAAACTGTGAATGAAAAAATGTTTCCAGTAAGGCAGATGTAGATTTTTTTTTTTTTTTTTTTTTTTTTTTTTAAATTTTATTTTAAATATTTTTGTCTTGTTTCCAGAGGGGTCCAGTTGAAGAACCCCTTCTACAGTATCTGGGCGTCGGACGTGGGGACGGAGCTGGCTGTATCCTTGCAAACCCTCTAGGATGCAATTCAATTTATTTTTATAGAATGCTCTTCTCCCACAGTGACGCAGCACTGAACAAAGGAGAGAGACGTATTGCACAACGCAACAAAATTTTTCAAAGTCCTTAGTTATGTCAATTTTGTTTTTTTCTTTTTTTTTTTTTTTGTGTTTGTTAGTTAATTTTCTGATTTCAAAAATACCACTAGTTCTTGTACAGTGTCTGTTTTAGTTAGGTACTTTACAGCCATTGGAACGTTCTAGAAGGCATCAGATCCTTAAAGAATTAAAGAATGTGGAATATTTTTCGAAAAGCTGACATTGTAGTACTACTAATGCCAAAATTATGTTTAACAAAACCAAATGGAAAATACAAGAAAAAAAAAAATCAATGCTATGAGCATATGTTATGTTCAGCTGTGCATTTCATGACTTGAAGAACTTTACTAGGTAGTGAAGATATGAAATGAGCCAGCTGGCTACTTAGGAAAGGGGAGGGGGGAACTCTAAACCAAGAGGGAGGGAGAAAAATCGAACAATAAACCTCATGGGGTCCAAGTAGCAGTGGTTGCCCACCCCTCCTGGGTGCTTTACATGGTAAAGATTATCACTAGAAGCTAGTAAATTGATGTCCAAGTGCAGGTATGCTGATGTCGTCCACCAGGACAGTTATAGGATTGCCTCACAGATGTCTTCCTCCCCCTCCCCCCCCATTCCTTGTGCCTTGTGCAGTCTTGGCATGTCTTTGTATGCAGATCATTGCTTCCCCTCGCCCCGGTGCTCATTTATTAATCCACGCAAGGTTTCTGACGACAAGCCAACAAATCCCAGCCGAGGGAACCGGCAGGCCGATTTTAATGCAACTTTAATTAGCGCTTTTCTCCCCCTGAAGACGAGTTTCAAAAAGGCCGTGCGTCTTCGCCGTCTCCAGCAGCCCTTCCCTCCGCCCACGTTCCGGGACCCGTCAAAGAAAGCCTTTTCTTCAGCCAGCCAAGTGTAACGTGACATATTTGTTTTGGGTTTTGAAGCATTTATGAGTCCCTCCACCACCCACCTTTTTTATTTTTTTTTTTTATTTATTTATTTTTTTTTAAATAAACCATCCCCCACCTCCTGCAGCCTTTAATATGTATCCCAGCAGCATTCACAGGATGCCCTCATTTAGTTCCGTCCAAGTGAGGCAGCAGCTCCTGTCGCAGGCCAGCCTCCCGACACCTTTTCCACCGGGAATCCCTGCTTCTCTCTGCGGGGGGCGATGCTCTATTTCAGGCTCTGTTTTGGCCCTAAGTGGGAACCCCCACCCCCACCCCCACCCACCCTAGTAGCGCAGGACGCGGATGCCCTCGTTGCTGACCTATTGTGCTACGGTGTACAATTTCCCGCTGCGGTGTCGTGCGAGTACATATGTGGTGCGCCGCCTAACGTTTCTTGAATGACCTTTTGAATTTTAATACAGACGTGGAGATGAGACGTTTTGACCTTTTTTCGCTTGCGAACGGTGCTGGGTTCAGGGGAAGTTTTTTGAGCTCGGAAAAGGTGTCACGGTGAGGGCAGGGAACGATTTTAAGGCGCCTGCTTTCCGTAAAGGGTTGAGTCTCGGCTCTTCGAGTTGCTCGAACAGCCCCCGTGCCGCTTGTGCTTCCCTTGACCCGAGGCTCAGATGGCCTTCATCATCGTGGCGGGAATCTGCGCCTGCCTCTACTTCCTCTTCCTGTGCTTCATGGTCTTCCAAGTGTTCCGGAACATCAGCGGGAAGAGGAGCTCCCTGCCGGCCATGTCCCGGGCCAGACGCCTGCACTACGAGGTAGGTCGCACGAGGCCGCCGATTGTGCGCTTGCTCAGCGGTTCGGACGAGTCTCCGCAAGTCGTGCTTCAAAATTACACGCGCATCTTGTGGAGTTTTCGGCCCCGAAGTCGAGGACGCCCCCGTGGTAACCTCGGCGTTTCCGATCATCCTCGATGCAAGTCGGAGCAGAGAGATCGAATTTCATCCTCCATCACAGCAGAAAATGCCGTCAGGACGTTGGTTTGGAAATCAGACCTCCGTGCCGTCCCCCTCCCCCCAGCGCCTCCGGGCGTCGTGATTTTTATCGCGTTTCATGCCTGTTTGTTGGCTGGTTTATTTATCTCCAGGGCCTTATCTTCCGTTTCAAGTTCCTGATGCTGGTCACTCTGGCATGTGCGGCGATGACTGTGATCTTCTTCATCATCAGCCAGGTGAGCCTGCGGCTCCTTCCGGAATCGGCGGTAGAATCCCGTTGGGGTTCTGAGCTCCGTGCTGACTGGTTTGGCCGATCTTTAGCGAACATCCTGCAGTCGAGGGGTTGCAGTTATGCAGGAAATGGCTGAACATTTGGATAATTTTAAACACCGATGGCATCTGCTCAGCTAATGCATCCATCTGGACAGCTGGTAGCGTAGCGGTTACAGCTACCGCCTTTGGACCTGAGGTTTGCAGGTTTGATTCTCACTTCCGGCTGTAGTACCCTTGAGCAAGGTTCTAACCCTAAATTGCTCCAGTAACGGTATCCAGCTATAGAAAGAGGTAAATAATTGTAAGTGGCTTAACACTTTAAGTCGCTTTGGAGAAGAGCGTCAGCTAAGCGAGCAAGAGTTACATCTGACCATTTTTTCGAGGTTACTGATGAAGTCGGATGCAGCAGAACTCAGCTTGCATGTAGGACCGTGGAAGGACCAGGGTAAAACACTGCCGCACAAGCTGCTTCCTCAATTCTGCTACTATTGTGTGATCTGGAGATGCATGTTAGGAGGAAGGAGGCCGTCGGGTGGTATTGTCAGGAAGTCGATATTTTTCAGGTGGGTTTGGGGGGGGGGGGGGGTGAAGATGAGGGTGCTGAGGGGAGGTAGCAAGGTGGCTGCCGTGGACCGGGCAGCGTTGGTGCGGTGACGCTCCTCGCCTCACGGACACGCTGATCTTGGTCGGGGCAGGTGAACGAGGGCCACTGGCACTGGGACGAGCACACCGTGCAGGTGAACAGCGCCTTCTTCACCGGAATCTACGGAATGTGGAACCTCTACGTCTTCGCCATCATGTTCCTGTACGCCCCCTCGCACAAGCGCTACGGCGACGAGCAGTCCAACGGTAAGTCGTCGGTCGTACGCCGTTACCCCCGCAAACGGCCGTCGGCGCGAGGCTCGGTTTCGGCCGGCCTCCGCGTTCGCGAAGGAGCCGATACGCCTTTTGCCGCGCGCGCGCTGTGATTTATTCATAAATTCAGACTCTTTTCCGTGACGCATCCCTCCGTACTTTGTGTTCTTTGAAATATTCAGTGTGTTTTCATGTAGTCCTAGAATATAGTCATATTCCAGACCTGTGGAGAACGGCATCCTCGGCCGTCCTCTGCAGATTCTTTTTTCGGAAGAGGACGGAGGTTTTACGGGGTGGGGGGGGGAAGGGGGTGACGGGAGTGATGGGAGTGGGTGTTCCTAATGCAGGGCGCCTTCCTTCCAGCTGCAGTCTAATTGAAACCATCCATCTCCTGATGTTCTCTCTGGTTTCCAGCTCAGCTGGTTTGCTCAACAGCTTCCCTTCCCTCCCTCCTTCCTATCCAGATGCCTTCTGCTCGCGTGATTGTGGCGATCGCACCTAATCCTAAATGTGTTCAAACTGAAGTTGTCTCACACATGGCCGCCTTTTTTTTTTTTTTTGGCAACACTTTTATTGTTGGATTTCAGGACGCTTTACTACGGTGAAGTGCGATCCGAATGCGTCTGACTGAATCTTTCGGCTTTTTACGTTCCGGAGCTGTGAGTCACTCAGAATAAACATGTTCGGAAACAAAGAAGCTGTTGGAGGGGGGGACGCAAAAGAAGGTCCCCCCTCCGAAATGTGTACTAAATATACCCTGCTTCGTGCCTTGTGCTTCTGGGAGAGGCTCCAGACCACTGCGACTCTCTATTTGGATAAACTGTTATTGATAATGGGGGGGAATTGGCATAAATAGTTTGCAATCGCTGTGTTAAATGTACCGGAGTATTGAACGTAGCCTGGTGGCTCAGCTTAAGACGGTAGACACCTGTGACAGTTTTCCTGTCCACCGTACTCAGGGAGTAGTAGGAGCACAGCAAGCAAAAGGCGGTCGAGGTAACAGGCAGCGCAAGTAGAAATTTGTGGGACTGAATTATTATTAATGCACGTGTTCAGACATTTCTGGGCCACACCTAGTGCTCTGCAATAGGTTTTGTAGGTGGAAGGTTGTTTAATTTTTCTTTTTTTTTTTTTTTTTTTTTTTTTCTTTTTTAAAAACCTCTTGCCAGGTGATCTCGGAGTGAACAGCGGCGAGGACATGCAGCTGACCACCACGGTGACGCACGCCGACGGCCCCACCGAGATCTACAAGATGGCCCGCAAGGAGGCGCAGGAGTAGCCCCCGGACGCGCCTCGGCTCCTCGGCTCCTCGGTCCTCGGCTCGTAGCGCCGCGCCCCGGAATTCAGACAAAAGGGCCCTTTTCCTAGCCACCCCTCCTAGTCTCGGCATCGCGAACGCAGCTCCTCCAAAGCACCGCGACCGCAGGTCGCCTCCACCACCGGCGTCGAACCCGCGGACGCCGACGGACGTTCCCGGTCACGGTCGTGCGGCTTCAGTCGTCCAGCTAAAATCCCTACTTACGAAAGCCAACAAGCGTCGCTGTGGATTTTTGAGGAAAGGTGCAGCTGAAATACTTTCACGCCCCTCCCCCGCCCTCCCCGCTAAGTGTAAATGTACCCGTAGAGCTCTCTGACGCCGAAAACTACTGAGCGACGTGCTCTCCGAGCACGTGTGGGACGACCAACGCCCCGGAAGGCGTCCTATACGGTCAAGGCTAAGTTCGTATGTTATGATGTAGATATATATTTTTATACTGTGCTCATTTGTACCTGTAGGGAAGTCTTGCATTTAGATGTCTCACCAGTTGCCGGTCCATAGCTTCTTGACCATCTTTTCAAGAGGATATAAACACATTTGTATTTACACACCTTGGGAGTGTAGATTTTTGCTTTTTATGCTAATTTAAATAAAGTGTTTACATCAGCGCTCCCCCCCCCCCCCCTTTTTTTTTTTCTTCCCCCTTCCACACACATGCTTTAAGTTGCCTAATCACTGCTGTGAAAGAATGCCATTTAAAAGGGGCCCAGCTACTACGTCCCTGTCTGGTCGAACCGCCTTGTGCCACAGTCACGTGGCTTCGAGGCGACGCGGTGGAAGCGCGGCGAGAGCAGGATGCGGCGCTGCCGTGTCGCCATAGCGTCACCTCGTGGTAGGTGCGGCACGTTGACGCTGACGGCACTGGCTGGTGCTCAGCAGCGTCTCAGTTTGTATGGAGGAGGAGAAAAATGATTATTCTCCCCAAGCGGTTTTGAATAAAAGTCCACGCATTTGAGGTGCTAGTTTTGAAATATCTTTGACTGAAACAAACAGCCAAGAAATGGGTTTGTAAGTTTTACTTGGAACTACTCTGCCGGCTCAAGTAAGAGATTTTTTTTTCTTTCTGCACCGCACCCGAAAACGGAAGGCGCCGGAATGGTGTCCGTAAAAATTAACATCAGACTCCAGCTGCTGCATTGACTGACTGCAAAGATTATATTGTAGAGTACGGAATAGTGTATATAGTATAAATAAAATATTTGGCTTTCAGATACGAATCTCAGAAGGTTAACTCATTCCTGTAGTCTGTATTCTGTAAAAATTACGCGGATGCAACACGTGAAAATGGCAGAATGGTACCTAAAGCAGCAGCTGCTACAGAAAGCTACTGCGGGAGTTGTCTGACCTGCCGGAGCGTTCCCGTGTACCTCCCCTTCTCGTCTCTCCGTTGGCTCCTTCCTGTGGCTGCCCGTATCAAGACTCTGGGTATAACCTACCAGACCATCACCGGATCCGCTCCCCGACCTCTACGAGACCCGATCGCTCGCTACTCCCAACCTCGCTGCTACGCTCTCGCGCCGCTGGCTGCTCGGTGGGCCCACGCACAAGAGCTCCAAAATCAGAAACGCACAGGTTTTCAGTTCTGGTTTCGATGTGGGGACGTGATCTCCCTCTCTCCCTCAGAGCTGCTGAATCCATCTCAACTTTCAGGAAGAGTCTTGAAAGCCACCTCTTTCAGCCTTACTTCTCTCTGGCTCTCCAATCTACTGGGCTTGATTTACTTTGTTAGTTGCGACAAATGTCTGTGTATTTCCTTATTTTATTTGGATTCTATATGGAGTTTCTCATGTAATGATACTGTTAATGTCATTTGTTTTAAAAATGTTACCAGCTCTATATACAATTACTTATGTGCTGTATCCTAGTCTAAACGGTGGCATCAAACAGACTCTGTCTTCTGAGAATCACGTCTGCATCGGTTTCTCTCTGTCACGGCGAAATGTATTTTTGTTTTCCCGCACATGTATGTTGCTTCGGATAAAGCTGTTAAATGAATAAAAGTGAAGTAGAGCAATTTGCATTTTGGGCCACTGGATGAATCTTAGGCTGTGGGAGGAAACCAGAGCACCTGGCACCTGCACGTGGGCAGAACGTGCAATCTCCATGCAGACTGAGCTGGGTTCTAGCCCACCTCGAAACACCCAGGCCGGGTGCTGTGAGGTAGCTTCCCGCTGCACCACCATGCCACCCAATGCACATACACTTGTACCTTGTGCTGATGTCTGACTTACAATTTTTTTAAAAATATGAATACTTCCACAACTATTTGCTTATTTTTCATTGTATTTTCTTTACCAATCTACATTCTAAAATTTCTCAAAAAATAAAAAAAACCTGTATGCAGTTCCGCTTTCCGCCATTAGGGGCAGCAAACCGCTGAAACGGGTCGGTTCTCGGCGCAATTTGTCATCTTGTTCTTATTAAATAGTTATTGTTATATATAGAAACTTTTAAGACAATACACAGATGTACGCTTCTATTATTACACTTTTTTGACAGCAAACAAATAAACCAGATGCTGAAAAAAACCTTGTGTTCTGTGTATGTATGTGTGTTGTACATTGTATGCTGCTGGAGAAAAAGGGAATTTCCATCTGAGATCATTCATTTATCCATCCTGAGTTCCTGATGTGAGGAAACAATGCCACGCCGTCTCGTGCGTCCAAGGAGGACACAACACTGGGAATCACAGGCTGTGGACATGAAGTATTTTTATTCGGAGTCGTTTCCGTTAATTTTGCTTGATGTTACACACACACACACACACATTTTCAGAACCGCTTGTCCCTTATGGGGTCACGGGGAACCGGAGCCTACCCGGCAACACAGGGCGTAAGGCCAGAGGGGGAAGGGGACACACCCAGGACGGGATGCCAGTCCGCCGCAAGGCACCCCAAGTGGGACTTGAACCCCAGACCCACCGGAGAGCAGGACTGCGGTCCAACCCACTGCGCCACCGCACCCCTGCTGCTTGATGTTAATAAAACTTAAATTAACCTGGAATCCATGCTGTATCCTGCGACACACCGGCTAATGAACAATTCCGATTTACGAACTGACTTCCGATCCCCGAAGAACAGCAAAATTTACAGACCTCCACCCCGCAAACTGGTCTGCCTCCACCCCCCGGTCTCAGGGTCCAAATGTGTGAGCTCAGGCCTCTCGGTTTCCTTTTTCATTATACATGTCAGGTGGTGGAGGTTCACATGGGCTGGAACACGTGTGTGTGTGTGTCAGGACTGCACTTCTGGGAGATTTCTGGAAGAAAAAGCTGACGTGAAAGTCTTCGCAGAGGAGCTGCTGCCAACCGTTATGCTGCGGTTCCCGGCAGCGAACAGCAGAGGGCCGTACAAATCCTGCTCCGCGGCCTCGGCGAGCTCGACCGCAAGCGCGGGGACGAGTCGGCGACAAAGGGAAAACGATGCCTGTGATCAGGCAGGTGCGCAGGTGGAGAGATGGCGACGTGGGGCGAGGGTGTTGGGCGGCAAACGGGAGCACATAGAGGCCAGGTGATAAAGGCCAAATGGGGCAGTTGGTCACATAGTGGTCGGAGCTCCTGCCTTCGACCCCAAAGATTACAGATTCAAGTCTCACCTCCAGGTGTAGTACCACTGAGCAAGATATTTACCCTAAATTGCTGCAGTAAAATTACCCACCTGTATAAATGAGTAAGTTATTGTAAGTTGCTTTGGAGCAAAGCGCTAAATAACGGTTAGCCTGGTTTAAACTCGAGACATGAGACCTGTCTGCGCTGGAAGTCGACGATTAGCCCCCGGTGCAGTTTTGCGGAGCCTGTTTGTCGTGTGCCGCTTAGTCGCCGTCGGCAACCAAACCGATTTTCCCAGCGACTCCGTGGATATTCTGAGCCGGATCAAACTTGCCGATGCACGGCACTGCCAAGAAGGCCATTTACCCGAGGACCCGCGCACGCACCTGTGCGCACACGCACTCGCACAGAAGCATGTTGAAATGATAGGTGTTGCAAATGTCACTGGCATTACCCGCGGATCCGGGCCCGCGGGTACGGCTGAGTCACCTCCAAAACCGAGAGCTTCCCGCAAAGGCTCCGCCCACCGTGGCTTCCCCGAGCCGCTGGTTCTCACGCCCCTCCGCACACCTCCACACACCTTTGTCTGCTCACCTTTAGCCAGAGCGGCGGTTTTCAAAAGGGGTTCGGTTTCAGAGAAGACTCCGCTGAGTCTTTACAAGACCCCCGATTGTACGGAGTCGGTTGGGATCCGGGGGCTCAAAGGAACAACGGGAAGCGACAAAGGTGGGAACAGGCGGGGGGGACAGTGAAACACACACACACAGATACAAAAATAACCCATGCATAAGGTCGTCTGCTGCGCGGACAATCTCCTCCGCCTGCACGCCTCTGAAATGCATGATTCTACTGCAGCAGAACCCTTTCGTGCTGCTTGTTAATCTGCGTGAATCATCCATGTAAAGGGCACCAATTAGCAGTAATTGGGGAGATGAGTTGGGGGACCTTAGTCATGTTCGTACCTCTGTCCAGCCAGTCCACCTCAGGTGAGGAGCACTGTGTGGCCAACACCTCTGTCAGATCTCAGCAGGAATGCTGAACTGTGACGGGAATGGGAATCTTTATTACTGTAGTAAATCTGACTTGTGTAAATTTGATTACGTATGCGTTACGTGACTATTTTAAGATTGCTATGCCTTTATCTTAATTTTTTGGAGTTTTTTAATGGGACAGGATCAGTTGGTAGCGTAGGGATTAGAGCTACTGTCTTTGGATCCAAAGGTTGCAGGTTCGATCACCACCGCTGACTGTAGTGCCCTTGAGCAAGGTACTTACCGTAAAATTACTCCAATAAAGACTACCCAGCTGTAGAAATGGGTACACAGTTGTAAGCTTGTGATAATTGTAACCTTAACATTGTAAGTTGCTTTGGAGAAAAGCATCAGCTAAATGAATAAATGTAGTGGTGGTGTCACTCTGCATCAAGTTGCACTGCTGCCTCCCAGGAGATGGGCTGTTTAGGTTTGAATCCAGCCCACTCTCTGTGAGGGTTTTCTATAGGTGCTCTGGTTTCCTCTCACAGTCCAAAGACATGCGCTTCAGGTGAATTTGACACTAAATTACCCTGAGTGTTTGAATGGGGGGGGGGGGGGGTGCAACAGGCTTCACCGGGTCCTGCTCTCTGGTGAGTCTGGGGTTCGAGTCCCGCTTGCGGTGCCTTGTGACAAACTGACGTCCTGTCCTGGGTGTGCCCCTCAGCCTCACGCCCTGTGTTGCCAGCTTAGGCTCCGGCTCCCTGCGACCCCAAATGGGACAAGTGGTTTTAGGCGATGCGTGTGTGTGTGTGTACGTCTGTATTTGAATGTGTATGTGGCCACCCTGTGATGGGCTGGCGTCCCAGGGTTTGCCCCTCCCAGTCTGGCACCCAGTGATCTATTATAGGCCCCAGACTGTCACGACCCCAAGGACAAGTGGTTGAGAAAAGTAAGTGAGTGATTTTTTTTAGCTGTCAATTTGTGGTTCTGTGGACACATTATTTTTCCCCATAGGGAATAACGGTCATTTTCCCACCTCATATAACGGTCCATTTTACATTTATTTATTAGCTTGTCCCAAAAGCAACCTACACTGTAAAGATACTTACAGTGATTTAGCCATTTATACAGCAGGGTAATTTTTAGTGAAATATTTCAGGGTAAGTTCCTTTCTCACTGATTCTACATCAGTGGCTGGGATTTGAACCTGGTTTCAAAGTGGTGGCTCTAACTGCTACATCACCTGCTGCCTTACTAAACAGGGTGATTTCGCAGAACCAGTTACATCTGTTAAACAGGGGAAAACCTGTAGTTCTAAATCCCGACTGCGGACTCCTGTGACGTACCTTTACGGAGGATTCACGAAGAAATGGGAAATATCTGTCCTTCTTCTAATTTCCCAGACCGATCACGCAATTCTTCACGTGCTGTCAAATACCGAAAGGTCACAGGAGGATGGGTGATGGAACTGGGGAAATGGAGTGGCAGAGGAGAAAGAGGAAGAGACTCCTCTCCAGGGTCTCCAGCGAAGGCAGGTCCGCACCGGTTGGTGGTGTGATCGTATGCGAAGCTGAGCAGCTGAGCCAGCAAACTGTGAATGAACACTGACGACAGAGAACAGCCGAGTGCCTATAAATGTGTCTGGCTTTCATATTGTCCGCAAAAAGAAATCAGTGTTTTCACTGTTTTGTTTTCATGCAGAGTGCAGGGAAAACCACCTGCTGGTGGGAGAAACTGTCTCTTCACCCAAGAAGGAGGAGGATGATATTTTCAGCAAGATGCTGGGAAACAATGAGAAATTGAAACTGAAACATGCAGGCGTAACAGAGGACCGTGAGGTATTTCAGAAGAGACGATGAATACGATTGTCGCTACATTGTAAAGCGGTACAGGTTGACCAGGCACTATATTAGGAACATCTAGCTGGTACCAGGTGGAACCCTCCTTTGCCCGCAGATCAGCATGAATTCAGCAACAAAGTGCCAGACACATTGCACACCATTCTTTGTCCATGCTGGCTTGACAGCTTCACAGACCTTCTACAGATTTTTTTGCCGACACCTTATTTCTGCTAACATCACGTTCCACCTCAATCCGAATGTGTTTCGGTCGTTGTGTTTCCACCGTGGCCTCATTGTCTCGGTCTAAGGTCACAGGATATGAACTCGACTTGGGCTTCTGCTGCTGTAGCCCACCCAGTTCATGGTTCAATGAGTTTTCAGAGATGCCTTTGTGCACACCACTCTTTTACCGGGCTATTATTTGGCACCTGTGACCCTCTCGTTAGATTTAATCTCTCTGGTCATTCTCCTCCGACCTCTTTCACATTTTTGCCAACAGAAGTGCTGCTGAGTGGGTTTTTTTTTGTTTCTTATTCCTTTCTGTCTAAGCTCTAGATACTGCTGTGTGGAGGGTGGCTGTTTCTCAGATGGTTGAACCAGGGCATCCGGCACCAAGAATCTTATACCACTTTCAAAGTCACAGGTCATGTCTTGTCCATTCAAATTTTAACAGTAACTGGACCTCTTCACACTCTCTGAATTCTTTATGTCCTGAGTCACCACCATCACTCAATTATGTAAACAGGCATGTGTTCCTATTGAAGTAGCCAGGAAGTGTCTAATCATACCATCTGACTGGTACTCTGCTCAACCGAAAGAGCAGTGCTGTGTGTAGATGTGAATTAGTTTGAATCTGACATAAAACTTGAAACAAATGCAGCAAAAAAGTACAGCAAAGCACCATGTTCTGGTCACCCTTCACATGGTCTTGTGTCTTATTCAGAGATTTGTGTAAGTGCTGAGCCTGTTGGGTTCATTGGTCTCCATGAAGCGGCCTTCATCCTCACCAGAAGGAGGCACTGGAGATGGAACGTTATTGGCCACCAAGCGGCGGAGATCCCAGGTCCAGTGTTGGAGATGTAACCCTTTGTGCTGCTGGTCAGTCATCAGCATATCTCACCTGGCCCCTACAAGTCGGCACCTCTGCTTGAATTATTGGCTGTGGTGTTTGACCATTGGCTCCCACCCCGGTGACCTAGTTTAGAAACCCGAGCCACACCACTTACAATACTGACAGTGTGACCTTCCACTGTGAAACACCCAAATTGAGCCAAATGAATGACCTTCCACAAGGCAGCTGGTTTGTTGGTCATCATCATCATCATGGAAATCCTTCCCAGGTGACTTAACGCCATCAGCCGATGCACACAAAGCAACAGCATCAGCTTCTGGTCCAACTATTTTCATCTCCGTAGTCAACCTAGCGGCTGTGATTCCTCTGATTTCAGTATTCTTCCTGATCTCCTTAATCTTTGAGACCTCTGCGATGTCGATTATCTCAGGGATGTCTCCGATTTTTGTAGCTCCTCAGACTTTTGTGGTCTCTGTGATCTTTCTGTGATCTTTGCTCCAATCTCCGTGACCTAATATTTGCCATCTCTGGGGTCTCACTGATATTTGTGATGGTTGATCTTATGACTTCTGATTTCTGTGATCTCTGTGATCCAGGGGTTAATTTATCAGGGTTTTTTATTTATCACCTGCTTGACCTCGGAAATCTTTAATTGTTCTGATCTCTGTCATCTCAGTGATTCCTTCATCTCCGTCATCTCAGTGATCGCTGTCATCATGTCCATCTAAACTACTTCTTCTTATTTATCAAAGTTATTTCATCGTGCCATCATTTCATTTCTGAGTGTAAAAGTGTATTTTGACTCCAGACTGGGACGCTTTCCCGGTGGGAGGCGGGATTATGCTAATAAGGTTTAAAAGCACAGTAAACACCCCCCCCGCCCCAGGGGAGTCACTGTCTGATCCGCACCCTCCCAACGGGGTCCCTCCACCCCGTCCGCCCCCTCACGCACGGCTGTGGGCTGTGGGCGCGCGCCGGCACGTGGAGGGGCGTAGCCGCGGCTCCAGGAGGGTTTCGAACCCTTCCCGTCGACTCCTCGGTGCTCGGGGCTCAGTCAGTGTGTCGGACCCGCGCAGGCGGAGTGCGTGCTGCCCCCTGTCTCCGGGGGTCCATCGCCATGCCTCACACCGTGGCGCTCCTCACCAAGCGCTCGGACGCGCAGCGCGTCGGGAGCGCGCTCGGGCTGGCCGCGGGAGTGCGCCCAGCGTGGGCCACCGCAGCGCTGTCCAGCGTTCTCATCTTCACCACCGTGGTGGACATCGTGGGCAACGTGCTGGTCATCCTGTCCGTGCTCAGAAACCGCAAGCTTAGGAACGCGGGTGAGTGCGCGCGCGCCCGACCGGAGGTCCCTGTGTGTGTGAACGTCTGTGTTAATTAATGTGGAGACTCCGGACACCTTCTCTGTCGGGCGACTGATGACTGAGTGACTGCTTTCATTCGTGATTAATGACCGCCATTGATCACTTTGTTTGATCAGTTCATCGGACACGTGCGCGAAGTGTATAGAACAACAGTGCGCGCTCGATTGGTGCCTCTGTTGCGCGCGCGCGAGAGGGATGCGAACACGGTGACCTGTGGGTGAACCTTTAGGACACGCACTCAGCATCCAGAGGATGAGCCGCACATGGGACTGCTACCCCTGTCCATAGCTGTGCGGGAGAGTGGGGACACAAGTGTGTGTGGTGAGTGACTGGCACACGGCAGGGGGCGCAGTAGTGTGGGCTCCCACTTCTGAACGCTACATTTGTTCCCCAGAACAGGATGAAACGGGACTGTACCAGGGTACGGCTGCTTGCGATAGTTCGGTCTTTGTGGGATCTTGTTTAAGAATACAAGAAGCCTATCTGTTCATACAGAAATGTAACTGTCGCGTATCTGTCGATATTATCATTTTTGTTTAGGAACGTATCCATCATTTCCCCGTTTCCAAAGCGCAGGTGACAGAACCAGTGCGGATGGAAAAGAGGTGTTTCTAGGTCTAGGGTGGAGAAGGGTGGTGTCTTAGGGTCTGCGTTTGGTCCGGGTGTGAGATGTTCTCTCTCAAGCTCTGGAGATGAAGGACACGCAGCGCCATAAATGAGAGGGAACCGCTGGCTCGTCACATGTGTAAAGCACCATCGCGTGTGTTTCAGTGACACTGAGCATCAACGCCACTCGCTGCTCTTCAGCCACCTCTCTTGATCGGAGGGAGTTCGGTCTCCTCCAGGAAACATGGTATCGTCACCTGTTTGACTTCCCGTCGAGTGTTTTTTACACACGCCGCGTAACTGGTCCCTGTGTAAAGTGTCATTTGTGAATTAATTATTAATGCATTCGTTTGCATGAACCAGATTTAAATATCAGAAGCAATGCGGACCTATGGAGCAAATCAAGTACACAGGTGGGCAGAAGAGGGACGCTGAGGGCCGCCGTGAGGGTGTGTGCGCTGCCTGTGGGTGTGTGCGGCTTGCGGGTTTGAGTAAGTGTGTATGTGTGTACGCGCTGTCTGGGTCCAGCTGCTGCGGGCTCAAGGTGTGAGCTCAACTGCAAACTGAGATGCTGCTGTGAAACACAGTGGAGCTGTTAGACTTACATCATCGCGTATGTGCGTGTGCATGGATGTAGGTCTTCATGTGTGGGTAGTTCCCATCCTCAGCCGAATACATGTGTGTCATTCTCACCTGCTCACCACCATCTCCTGCTAAACACCTCATCACATGGGATGCCATTGAAACAGAAGCCCTTCAGTTCTTCACCAGGGTCAGTGGGCCTCCTGCTGAAGGTCCCCTACATCTCATGTCAGCTTGAGGAGCACAGACCTACCATTTGATTTAATTAATTGACAGGCGGATTTATGGATTTATTGATTGATTCACTGGTTCCCTTATCTTCTCAATGTTCCTGCTTCAAAGAAGCGCAGCTGGACCTTGAGCACACTGCTCTGCTTCAGACATATTGGCTGTCACCATCAGCAGAATTAATTCCATTCTCATCTCCACACATAGATCTATCTGGAGTTGGTCCAGAATAAATAGATAAATACTGGCAATAAAAATTCGATTGTCAGTGATGCCTATTTTCCCTCATGCTGCGCTCTGGATGTCCAGCTGTGGATCCATCTCTGCAGAACTTACAGAATCGTGCTCGTCTTCTCTCTCCGGGGTGTTTTTGGCTGATATCATCCATCGCATGTAACTGCCAAAGATATTTACAGTTTTTAGATGCTTGTAGAAAATTGAGAGAAACACTTTATGCGGGAGAAATGGAGTTCTGTCTGACCGCATAAGGTGTTAAGAAGTATCTGTAAACTTGAGGTGTTTGGTGGAACACCCATGAACCCCTGTGACTCCCACCAGCTGCCTCTGGCTGTGGTTGGGTGTCTTGCTGTACATGAGCTCGCAGGGCTGAGTTCTAACATGAACACTGAAGAGTAAACACACAGCAAGATGTGGGCGGGTGGGGGGGGGGGGACTGGAACGACGCCCCGTAGCTCCTCCACAGAGGATCACATCATCTGTTCTTGAGACGTTACAGTAGGCGACGTCTGTGAGACAAATTCTCCAAGAAATGTCACTGAGATCTCCATTAACCACCCTGACCTTTGTGTTTGTGATTAAGCCTATTTATTTATTCCCCAAATCCGCCGCATCCCGCCTGGATGCATTGAGACGATTTCGAGAAGGGACGTGGGTAAGTGATACCATGAGAAGGCTGGTGAAGCCTTTGATGTGAATATTGTTGGAGATCTTCTTAACACCAAAGACTCTGAAGCTCTGCTTTGGAGGAGAAGCCAAGAGGTCTGCGAAAGGTGGCCCACATGCAGCAGAGGGTTCAGTGGTGAACCGGCCAGGGCTTGAGGGGAGGGTAAGACTTTGCATTTAAAATGTGCCCACGACTGTTACGGGAGATCTGATGTTTTGAGCACTTCAGCTCTTCAAAGCTTTGGATGTTTCCCATTTTGAAGGCATTTGGATTCTGAGACTCTCCTGGAATCCAAGAAGAAGGACTTCAACTTCGTGCATGAACATAAAGTGGCGGGAAAGACGACGTGAACGCGCTGGCATAGTCAAAGCGTGCTTCAAGTTCTTGGCCCAGCAGATAAGTCTGTTTTTGAAAAAGGTCAGAGGTGTTTTATCATCTGGGACACTGAGAGCTGTGGGCCACCCTCATGAGGCAGATGTTGTGCTCATGTTATAAACACTCAAGGCTTCCCCCAAAAACAACCATGGTGGAACAGAGAGCATCACATGGCCGGGAAAGAGGAAGCCACCTTCAATGTGTCATTAACTCCGTGGACCGTGGAGTGGAGAATGCAAGTCCAAGTTATCTTCCATGCCTGAGAATGAGCTGGATGGGTGCGTGCAGCAATTTGAGCCTCCTCCGAGCAGGAAACCTGTTACCTGTGCTGTTTTAGGTTCTCCGGAGGCATCTCTCGTTATACACCTACCTAAGACATAATTTTCTTTAATAAAATATCCATCTGGAGAAATTATAAGGTGCGGGATGTGCTTTGAAACAACGGAGACTGCTGAGAACTTAAACAAAGTGAGGATAATTTCTCACTGCGCTTGTGACGCTGTGAACGTTCAAACCCTAATCGCAGCCGACCTGTGCGGCGCTGACTGGCACGGGAACTCCGATAAGTCTCCCTCTTCCGACGGCCCGATCGGGGATCCGTCATACGAGTATGATTCTCGTCAGCTTTGCCTCTGAGATAAGAGCCTTAAAGCTTTAATGAGACGTCCAAAATATTACATCACTATCTCTTTTATAACGAGGAGCTGACAGGAGCAGTCCGCCGCCTTTATGGGATGACGGAGCCCAATTTAATCCTGTTAAAACTTGGATAAAAACACTATAAATGTGCCTGTTTTCCCTGGCAGGCTGCCAGAAGGATGCTTTTCAAGCCTTTATTGCGCCCCCTAGAGGGCAGGAGGGGAAATGCAGGAAGCCGGCAGGAGGTGGGTTTGTTTGGGCAGGTTGGGGTTCCTGAATTTCCTAAGGGCTGTGGAATTGCTGGAAAACAGAAGCAATGTGTGAACTGGGCCAGGAGTTGGCCAACACTGGAGGCTGTTAATGAAGTGTTGCGGCACTTGGTCACCACTATCCACTCGGAGGTGTCTTTATATGTAGCCATTTCTGTCACTCCCCAACTGTTGGATTTGTTTCTCTCTCATCGCATAAAGGTCATTTTGTTGTCAAACCTTTTTTTTTATTAGGCACACTCATTCACACAGACGTACAGTCACATACATTCACACATGCAGATTTCTTGGTTCTCACCCAACTTGGATGTTTGTTTCTCCCCGGCCCAGTACAGCTGTGGGCCTCCTTCAGGGTATGTTCATTGGTATACATGGTGCTTGGTTCTCACGTTGGAAAGGGCTGAAACTCTTTGAAAGTCACGCCCCATAAGAGAGCCTCAGGTTCAATGGACTCACCACCCTAATCATGTTTTAGGGCCGTTGTTGTGCAGTAGATGGTTGTTCCAGGGTTTTGCAGGAGAGGAGGAAATGGTTTGTGTGGAGGTGTGATGCAGGTTGGAGGTATACAGATTTACTCAGGGCTCTGAACGAGTGGGTTTGTGTTCTCCTACATGCATTTTGCTTCAGTGCAGAAAACCTCTATTGTGTACCTGCTGTTCTCTATGATGAAGTTGGTTTTGTGCTGTCACCAGGGTGCAGGCAAAGCCAGACCATTATATGAGGCATGTGATTTTCTTTGAATGTTTGATATGGTCCGCAGCTTTCCTTTATCCTCACTTTAATGTTTTAAAAAGCATGAAAAACTTCAAAGTTTTTTGTAACATCAAAACTAATTGCATCACTTTAACCACAGTGATGCAAGGTTGCCAAGGTTTTTTTTCATTCATTTAAATCCACTGTGTTTGTATTTCCAAACA
This sequence comes from Scleropages formosus, assembly GCF_900964775.1. Lineage (NCBI taxonomy): Eukaryota > Metazoa > Chordata > Actinopteri > Osteoglossiformes > Osteoglossidae > Scleropages > Scleropages formosus. Next base: position 12,074,414 of record NC_041830.1, on the reverse strand, counting down.
ATTTCATTTGCAGTTTTTTGTTATCTCGGCTTTGATGTGCTTTCAGATATAGGCAAAGCATAACAATTTAACAATTAATTTGTGAACAAATATTTACTCAGATGACATTGTTTGAATCAGAAGCTGGCAGAAGGGATGTAGAGCAGTATTACTATTTTTTGTCATGGTGGCAGAAGTGGGATGAACGTGAATTTTCTGGTTGGATACAGGGAAACCGACTGATTAGACAGGAAAAATTATCGTGTGGTGAGATGGATTTCAGCACGCTGGAGAGTACTCAGACTCAGGGACACTTGGGACCGGTGCGTGAGACAAGAGAGTGAGGAGGCTGTCGGTAGGATTAGGATCTATCCAGAAATCTGTTTGAAACACAGGTTGTCTGCAGATTCTGAGCTGAAACTGAGACACAAAAGAGCACCAAGTCACTGCACTCACCGAGTAGATCAAAAGTTCAAATACTGCATTTCACTTTGTTGCCCTTTGTCAGTACAGTTTAGTTTATGAGAGTTACACACGGAAGCGATGCTGTCATTGCTGCGGCTGGTTATGAAACATTTGCCCATAATTTAACTCCATTAAAACCTCCGCAGACAATCTGCTCTTTAAACCACGCAAAGCTGCACCTACAAATGATGTTTTCAGGTAGCTGGAATTACTGTAATTGGACAATGTTTGATAATCACTCTGTTATGATACAGGCTGGATTTGCATTGTGTGTCGCAATATTCTAAATTATTTTTCAGACTTCTGCAATGACTGTTTCACTCTTTTAAAAATGCATCCTGCAGAAATGCATGTCTACAATATGCAAGTCTGCATGTCAAATTTCTACATGGACTGCGTAAAATATACTCAGTTGTTGTACTGCGGTAAAGTAATAAGACGTATATAGGGATTCCCTGAGGAATTCAAAAATCAGTGAAAGACTCCGTTTGACACAGAAAACCTGTCATTTACCGTAACAAGAAAAAAGCAGTTTTAACTGTGGTATTTAAATGCCAGCCATGAGACATTTTATATTACATGAGCAGGCTCGCCAGTTACTTCTTCAAAGACCGGGATCTTATTACTGAGTTCTGACATTGAAAAATATTGTTAAATATTTCACATGTTCTAAGATACACAATAAGCCAAAGGCGATGCTGTGATGTCTTCTTAAAAATGCATGTACTCATTTTATATGTGGAGATGAAACATCCTGTTTTGAGCCGGGAAAACAATAAAACTGTCATAATGAGTTCCATTAAACTCCAGAGGTGTTGCGTAATGGTTATTCTGTCCATAAGGTGCCCCCTGTGGTAACCAATAGGACACAAAGGCACATCAGTTGGGGACCAGATCAGTTGGGGACCAGTTTCAGACTGATTTCTTCACTCAGGCATCCTGGTAGTGAAGTGCTTCATCTGAGTCTTTCAAGTCAGCGCTGAACAGGGTTCACCTGACACCTGGAAGGTTTTGACTTTATTAACATGGGCCGAATGTGGTTAAAGTCTTGAACCTCGTGCATGCTCCACCCTCAAGGAGATGCAGTCTCCACTGTCAGCCCATACCTGGATGCTGCGAGTCGTGCTCGCAGGTCTGTACCTGTAGAGAGGGTGTTCAGTCCCTGTCCTTCCCGCAGTCCCCAGGGTCTGGAGAGCAGCCTGCCCAGCGGTCCGGCACAGCTCCCCGTGACCGAGGCCAAAAGAGATGCTTTATCGCTGCGTGTGAGTGTGCCAAAGTCCTGCGGGGGCCTGATGGCACTGAAGCTGCCAGCGAAACAAACAAACCGAAGTCACACAAATGACACACAGCTTTGTGCCTTCCTTGCAGAGATGTGCTTTAGGTGTAAATTTATATATCTTAAACTGTCCCCAAAATTCCAAGACTTTTAAATTGAGATGTTTGATATGTAGGGGTCGTGGTGGTGCAGCGGGTTTGGCCGGGTCCTGCTCTCCAGTGGGTCTGGGGTTCGAGTCCTGCTTGGGGTGCCTTGTGACGGACTGGCATCCCATCCTGGGTGTGTCCCTCCCCCTCCAGCCTTGTGCCCTGTGTTGGCGGGTTAGGCTCCGGCTCCCCGCGACCCCATATAGGACAAGCGGTTTCAGACTGCGTGTGTGTGTGTGTGTGTGTGTGTGTGTGTGTGTGTGTGTGTGTGTGTGTGGGGCCTGCTCTTTCCTCCAGCTGGGACTGAGGAAAACTCTGGACCAGTCATGGAGAAATAAATGTGTTAAATAATAATAATAATAATAAATGTCACATTTTAAGGCTCTGGTGACAGGTGCCTGAGAAGACCTGGTTATGCCTTCATGGTGACTCTCACTCTTCGAAATGTTACCACAAACAGTGGTCTCTCACAGCCACTTCACCAGGGCTGATGGGTCACAAACACGGGGCCGATTCGACCTCGCAGCGAAACGCCACCAGGTCGGTGTAAGGAGACTGAAAGGAACTGAGAAATAAGAGAGAAAATGAAGCAGTGCATTGAGAAGATGGAGACAAGGGAGGGAAGGAGAGAGAGGAGAGGCTGCATACGAGTGCTTATGAAGCACAAGGTATGAGGGCACAGTGTCTCTCTCTTTGTCCTGAATTCCAGAATGGCCCAGAAACAGCATGAGGAGGAGGTCAGCAGAAGGTGCCAGGAGGGGTTACCTTACAATACTGATCATTTTAGATGAAATAATAAAATAAATAATAACTCACAGTATTTTGTTTTTATTTGCAATGACTGCCCCCATGCGCAGCATCTGCAGGGCTCTCTACTCAGTGGAAACATCTCATCAAATGATAAATGGTCATTGGGACAGAGTAGAAGCTCCTCTCTCAGAATCTACAGCTGTGAAATTTTCACATATTCATCCAGTTATAATCAATAACTGCTTGTCCAGTGCAGGGTTGCTGTGGTCTAGCATCTATCCTAGAAGCAGGATTGAGGGTACCTCCTGGACTGGCCAGTCCATCCCAGGACGGACACACACACACATACACACACACACACGACAATTTCTCCCCCTCATTTCACATGATGCACATCTTTGGACTGTGGGAGGAAACCAGAGCACCTGGAAGAAACCCAAAAACATAGAGAACATGCAAATTGCAAGCAAAAATATTCATATATGATATGTATAATGATGTACTGTTATATGATGTATTCGGTGGTGATATAATGAGACGTACTCTAATTCTAATTGTGATATATTGATATACTGTATGTGTGATGTGTGTGTGTCTGTTAATTACTGTCTGTTCTTTGCCATGGTAAGTCTTTCACGGCGATAAAAGTAATCAAATTAAAGTGAATGGAAAGCAAGATAAAAAGAGGTGTGTGTGCATGTGTGATAGAGAGAGAGGGGGAGCGAGAGAGTGAGAGTACCTCCTCCTCCGCTGCTTGGCTCTTCCCATGAGTCACTGGGGCTTCTCGCGAGTCCCACTCATATTATTCTTGTGTTTTGCCACCCTTCCCACGGTGAGAAGCTCATTACGAGGTAATGACAATGGAGATACGGTGACTGGCCAGCAGTGAAATCATCTTTTACGCTTCTCCACCTTCAGCTCACTGTCCCGTCACCATCCCTGTGAACCTGCAGACACAGCAGGGGTTCGAAGCCTGGCTGTGGCTTAAACTTGAAAAGAGATGTTTCTGCAGTTCCATCAATATTTAACAGCTCTATGGCCAGACATGATGGTGTAAAAGAGTGAAGTGCTGGGCTATGTTCATGATCGCAGAAGTGACTGTGCGATAAGGAGGTTGAAGCGTCTGGGTGGACAGCACGAATGAAGCACACAGATTTATGGCTGAAAACAGACAACTGGGCCATTTATTTAACACAGAGAACTATAAATAGAGCTCAAGGTTGGAGCAGGAAGCACTGCGCAGACGTGTTGGAGATCTGCAGATCTGGTGGGACACTGTTGGACATTTTTCTTTGAGAACTTCATCAGGCCAGTGACTGAACTGCTCCATCTGCTTTTCTCCAGGACTTGAAAGACGCTGGTGCCGAAGTGTTCCACAGCACTGATGATGGTGCTCATGTGTCTTGCAGGGGTCATGAGAAATGTCAGCTCACAGAATGAGAATCGAATTCAACACTCTGGTTATGGGACCTGCACCTAAAAAACTATAGGGCCTGATCACTCCCAAGAACCTTGCAACCACACTGTGCTCCTCCAGCACTGACAGCCTGGTAGTTCTACTCACAAGGAGTCCAAAATCAAAGTTCTGTAGGTTCTCAGTTTTGTGTTGGATTGAGTTCCATATGTTCTTCAGAGCTGCTGAATCTCTCCCAGTATTCAAGAAGGGTGTCGGATCCATTTCTCTCAGAGCCATTTCTCTCCCGATCTCCTGACAGCTACATAAATGAGTGCAACACCATCTGCTATGATTATCAATGTATTTGCTATTTGAATGTCATTCTTATAGGCAGCTACTTGAGGGATGTGAACCAGCAATATGGTGGTATCAGACAAACAAGTTGTGTGTCGATAATGCTGTGTCTGAAAGCTCTGTGGTTAATGCACATGTGTTTACTCTGAGTTGTACACCACTTTGGAGAAAAGCACTGACAAATTAAGCTGTGTAAATGATTATTGACTGTGTCCAGCTCACCGTCCATTTCTCTATTTTTCATTCATCTGTGGTTTCTCCTGCAGGAAATGTCTTTGTGGTGAGCCTGGCCTTCGCCGACCTGCTGGTGGCTCTGTACCCCTTTCCATTGGTCCTTCACGCCCTCCTTCACGGCGGCTGGGAACCGGGTGGCATGCAATGCAAGGTCAGTGGCTTCCTCACTGGCCTCAGTGTCATCGGCTCCATCTTCAACATCACCGGCATCGCCGTCAACCGCTACTGTTATATCTGCCATGGCTTGGCCTACGGGCGCGTCTGCAGTCTGCGCAACACCCTGCTATTGGCAGCACTGGCTTGGGCGCTGGCCGCCCTTGCTGTGGCGCCCAACCTACTGGTGGGCTCGTTGCGCTATGACCCGCGCGTCTGCTCCTGCACCTTCACCCAAACGACCAGTAGCTCATACACAGCTGCCGTAGTGGTGGTGCACTTCCTGGTGCCTATTGCTGTGGTGACCTTCTGCTACCTGCGCATCTGGGTCTTGGTGGTCCGCGTGCGCCGGAAGGTCAAAGTAGAATCGCGCCCCCGGCTCAAGCCAAGCGACTTGCGCAACTTCATCACCATGTTCGTGGTCTTTGTGCTCTTCGCCATATGCTGGGCGCCTCTCAACTTCATTGGCCTGGCGGTGGCCATTGACCCGCTCGCCGTGGCCCCTCGCATCCCGGACTGGCTTTTTGTCGTCAGCTACTTTATGGCGTACTTCAACAGCTGCCTCAATGCCATCATCTACGGGCTGCTCAACCGCAACTTCCGTAGGGAGTACAAGCGGATCGTCCTGGCCGTGTGGGCACCCTGGCTCTTTGTGGCTGATACGTCCAGGGTGGCCACAGATGGGCCGCGCAGCAAGCCCTCGCCAGGCCTCAACAACAACGAGTGAGCCTGAACATGGGGGACACCGTGCAGTGTTATTCCTCCCCAGATTCTCCAAGCTGGTCAGCTTGAGGGGGTCTGAGTCCAGCATGAGAGAAGAAAACTGTGAAAGATGAGTGAAGGATGGTCTGGAAAGGCATGTGATGACTGTATGTGAATCACAGCTTTAGACCGGCAGCTCTACATTATGGGGAATTCCATCTTATTTGAGTGCAAGGACCAACATTTTATATGTGTTTAATTGTATTGTATCTATGCTGTTACGATTTTTTATGCTCTACATTGTTCTCATGATGTCTGCTTTCAGTGAATTTGTCTTGAGAGCTTCATGATTTTGGTTTGACTTACCCAGATTGTTTTTTGGTGATAAGTTTAAGAATTTTTTTGTGTTTTGTAAATTCATATCGTGTAAGTGGAGCCCAGTCTCCATCAACTTACTGACGATGCTCACTGCCAAAGGTTCAGCGGTGTATGTGGACTGTTTACCAGGTAAACACTACTGCCATGGACACTGGTCATGACACTGATGCCTTTGATTTGATTTTGGAGACAATCTGTGTCAGACGTGGTGAGACTCCAGGACACGGGGGCAACATCTGCTTTCTGAAGGGACACGCAGAGCTCAGTATGACACAAGTGGCACGAGACACAGGGACCAGCAGCTTGCTGGGTGATGCACCAACATCTCTGGACTAGAATGTGCCAGAACACTGAACGTGTTTTTTTTTTTTTACTCATTTAACTGACATGTTTCTCCAAAGCAACTTACATTATTAAGCTACTTAAGATTATTTACCCATTTATACAGCTGGGTAATTTTACTGGAGAAATTTATGTAAGTACCTTACTCAAGGGTACTACAGCCGCCGGTGGGATTCGAAAGGCAGCAGCTCTAACCACTACGCTACAGACCTTCTTGGAAAATAACCTCAAACCAAAGCGTGCAGGAACGGCAGAGTTTCTCTGGTGCTGTTGCTAAAAGTGACTGATCTAAATGATTATTCATGTGAGACTTTCAGCTGAAACAAGAGGACGACATGAATCGTTTAAGACTTCCAGTGTTGCGCTAAATTACATGGGCCACTCCGCGCATTTTAATAAACACACACACACACACACACACACACACACAGGTGGAACGGCCTCTAGCTAGGCTCACCTAGCACGCGGCTAACGCTGCAGCTAACCCTCAGCTAGCGTGCGGCTAACGCTCCTCAGCAGAGCCACATTCCACACTCCACCTGGTCTAGGAGGCTGGCACTGGCGGTGTCATCACTTAAGAGCTATAAAAGGGTGGAAAGGGTGCCCAAGGCGAAGGCTTTGGCTGCACCAAACATTTACCGGTTCCACCTGCAGGGGATGAGAATTTCACAGCAGCTATGGAGAAATCCCTGTTTGTTGAGCACACACATCTGTCACCCCGTGACTTTTACAGCTTCTGCAGCCATCAAGGTGGAAATGCCAACCCGAGCCCTTGGAAGCTGGAGCCTCCGACACCGAACGTCGTACGACCTCCTGCGTGCGGGTGGATTTGTGCAAAATTCGATGGCCGTAGGAGAGGCGCATGGGTACATCTGTCCACCGTGCAGAGAGTGTCACCGAGGTGGAGGAGTTTTGGAAAGCTCTCTAAGAGTCACGCTCGGTGACACCGTGGATGTGTTCCTGTTAGTGAAAAGGCCCAGCTGTCCCAGGACTCAGGTTAATCTGCAGCTTGGAGGCATCGCTCATCATATGACCTTCCAGGGGCACGAGTCCACATCGCTTCTGCAATGGAGCAACTGTGTGTGTGTGTGTGTGTGTGTGTGTGTGTGTGTGTGTGTGTGTGTGTGTGTGTGTTGGTGATGCTCATATAAAGTAACCTGTATCACTGCTGCAAACTGTTGTGAGTCTTCCTGCCCCCCCCCCCCAGAAATCATCAAATATGCTAAACAAAGTATAGGCCACTTTCTAATAAATTACATCATCCCAAATAATTTCCCTGACAGCTCTGCAAATTATAACCGGGTATGAAAATGTCTGTGTTTCAAGCACCAGTGCAAATATTAATCGACTGCATCCCCCATCTGCGCGTTATCTTGAAACAAGATTTGGGAGCCATGAAACAGCGTTTACATAACCAGCGGATTACTTCTGTGGTACGTAACATATTAAGGGATATTAATGCCATATTTATTTTTTCCTTCCGGAGGGTGATAAGTGGTCAAGCGTTCAGCCACTTTGTCTGGTTTCATAGCACAAGTGTTGGGGGCGGGGCTTCCCTTAGGGCGGAGCCAGAGGCTGATAAATGCATAGATTTCAACCACAATCTTACATGAGCACTTGTTTGGTAACTAACAGGGGTCTGAGGGACTTGGTTTGGATACAATGTCATCAAGGTGCTGGGTGTGGACATTGGGGATATTATTTTCAGTACACTGACTTTTATTATTACTTCCTGAAGCAAGACCAAAAATGAAATTCATGCAACTGATCCACATAGAACTATAAGCTGAGGAGAATGATTTTCCAGTTGAAGTAATAAACGCTCGTCCCAGGACTGTCACCTAGGGGATGCTAGCCACCCCGGGGGGCCTCGAACGAGGACGTCCGTGTGCCTGATGGAGCCACCGCAATGCAGACCTAGGGGCGCCATGTCTCCCTGGGGCGGGACGGACAGGGAAGGACAGGATGTCGTCTCCTTGCTGTCCTCAGCAACCTGAACTTTCTGTCCCCAGAGGGACACAAAATGCGACAGAAACACAACCGTTCATATGTACGGCACTCTCCCCAAGTTAGTCTGGTGTTAATGTGGTTAACGTGCCCTGTTAATGGCAGTCTATGAAGGCCACACCTTCGTGAGAAAGGACCAGAGACCCTGTGAAGAGAAACGGTCTCCAGCTTCAGTGCACCTAGTGTAATGGTCATGAGATGTCAGCTGAGAGGTTCTTCTGCAAGAAAAGGAAATGAAAAAGACAACTCCAAAAAGTGTCAGTCCTTCAGCATTGGCTGAGGTCCTGTTTACTTCCCGTTTACTTCAAACCTGCAGTAAAACACCATTGAAAGCCAAGCCCTGGTCAAATCAGCCTGGTTATTAGTATTTACCTTCATGTCTGCATTCGTGCACAGTTGCATCAGCCTCTCTGAGGCCTTTCTGAGACACTTGGAGGCTTGGGGTGTCATGTGACAACAGGTAGTTGATGCCCAGCAATGCTTCACCAGCTCAGCAGCTAGTAATGTGTCTCCAAAAGTAGTTAGGGGACACCAGAGGCACCAGTACAATGGTGGGGTGTGGCCATGGCTATAGGATCGAGTGGAAGGGGCCTTGAACCATCACAACCACACAATATGACTCCAGGGGGACGATCCGTGGACGTAAAGAGGTCCCGGGATGGTGCAAGTGTAAACAGAGCTGAAAAGAATGACCCGTGTGCGGACGCAGCACTGTGCTTATTTCTCTTTATTACCTCCCTTAATTAAAACCTTGGACACAGTACTGTCAATCAAGAACTTTACCTCTCTAGCACCCCCGACTTGTGCCCTTCAGTACTTTCTTACACACTGCTACCCCAGGACAAAAAATAGGCGATACAGTGTGGCCTTCGTCTCATTTCCCCATATTGTCATACAGACATAGCATTTAGTCCACAGAACCGTGTTTCAAAATCACTTGTGTAATCGGATTATAAAAGATCTGTCAGACTGGAAATTAGGCCACTCTGTGTCCATGCATTCTGGGAGTGTCTTCTTAGACATGACTTCAGTGCTTGGCACCAAATAATTTGTTAGTAAATAGTACATTAAATGTAAATGCAAAACATTTACAAGAAAAAAAATCAGATCTTGCATTGGGTAGTCAGCTCAAACACACAGGTCTCGTTACCACGTGAATAGGCGGTGCCCCGAAACCACTCCTTCCAGATGGAAATGTCTCAAGGTCAACATCACTGAATAGGCCTCGCCAAGACTGCTCAAGCCATTGTCATGGCAACAAAATCAGACTAGTCGGTCTGCAGCCAGGCCAACCCATCCATGGAGCCTAGGAGCTTCGTAACAGGAAGTCCCCCTGTGTTGCCCTCCAGGAGAAGCACAGTTATGAAACGTGGTGCGACGACCGGAGAGGGGGGACTCGGTGCAAAGCTGCTTTTTCGCGAGACTCCCCTGCGCCAGACAGCGGAAGCGGCTTTCATCCAAACTCTGCCCACATTTTCAAAACCATAATCTCAGGCCGTTCAGAGCATATTCGGTTCCTCACCTACCAAGGAAACAAGTCTCAGAAAAACAGAGAACGTTAGAGAGAAAACCACTGACTTAATCAACATGTTGCTTCCCTTAGTAACATCTAGAAAAGGCTTCATCAGTTGCATTTCAGAAATGTAAAACTGACCTGCTACAGACTGTCAATCACCTGTCAGTTATGGCTCCAAGAAGTGGGTGTGGCCAGCTTGAGAAACTCTTGCATTATTATTCATCGCTGTTCATTGCTGATCTGCCAGGTCCCTCCAGCGTTCGCAGAACCAAATATCGAGCTTCAGGCTACTCACCCTGATCACTGTGGTCTCTGTGTGGTCACAGGCTTCCTGACTGTAGCTGTTAAATGGGAAGATGGATGGGATGTTGGTCACTGTAAACAGCAACAGTGGTGGGAAATGCTCACTTCCTGCTCTTGCTCTCTACTTGGTGCATGGAGGAAGTTTGATGACTTGTTCTCATGAGCTTAATGACCAAAGACAAAAAATCAACTGACCAGTTGCTGGGAGTGGAGTGCTGGGAGTTCCAGGCACTAGACTCATCATTAATCTTCGAAAACAATTAATGGGTTCATCTTCAATCTGTGACAACATCACCAATCCCTGAGTTCACGATTAATCTTGGAGAAACTCACTAATCCTCGAGTTCATCTTTAATCATTGAGAGCATCACCAATTCATCGGTTCATCATTGATCTCTGAGAACCTCACCGCTCCTTGAGTTCATCGTTAATCTTTGTGAATCTCCCAGGTCCATTTTGAACATACGGGACTCCATTCCAGGGTTAAGTGGAAGACAGACGAGGTGAGGAAGGACCTACTTATGGAGATACTGGGTGTAATTCTACCTGTAACCAGACAAGAGTGTGGGGTGAATCAAGGGCACTGTGAAACATCTCATGAAGGACACAGACTCCTGTAGTTGCAGCAGCAGTTCACAGCAGTTTACCAGCTCATCTCCTGCTCATCACCAGGTCATCATTTCAAGTCCTCGCACCTTTAGAGGACCCACGTATAAGTGCTGACCGATGTATATTCAGTTTAAGCCAAAGGCTCGTGCAGTCTGGCCGGAAGGGGGCTCATCACCCCTCCTGATCATCATTAACATCACAGCTTGTGGTGGAACAACCGGGGCCATCAGCGCTACCGGGCTGCACTTGTTACACATTTCCATTAACTCATATTTATCACCACGTATACGTGCAATATTAACTGTCATTGAAATGTGTCATTGCATAAAAAAGCGTCTGTTGAAGCAACGGAAAAACAATTGAATAGATGGCTTTTATAGGGCTGGGGTGGGGGTTACTGAACTCACAAACATGAGAACCCGTTGCCCTGTGATCTACTGCAATGGGCCTCCTGAGCTCCCCTGAGGCTCCACACTTGACTGATGTCACTTTCGGTGGCGACGGCCACCGCAAAAAGACAGAGGGGCGACTTGATTAATGTATTCAGTAAATTAGGCATATTAATGAGTTTCGTCTCCCTTGTCCTTGGGTGTGCAGATTCAATAATTCACCAGATAGTGTCATGAGAGACTCCAGAACACCTCGCAGATAATGAGGGAACTGACCCGTCTGTGGAGGAGATGCGTTGGGCTTTGGCTCAGCGAACGCTGAGGGGGAGATGTCGTCTCTGTAGCTGTTGCAGCAGCCTGTCTTACTGCGGGTCTCCATGGTGAACCTCTGTTACATTTATTTTCATTTCATTGACACTTTTCTCCTAAGTCATGTACAACTCTGAATAAACCGGTTGCATCAACCACAAATGATAAGCTCTAGACGCAGGATTATCGACACAGTTTGTCTGATACCACATGTTGCTGGTTCACATTCCACAAGTTGCTGTCTATGGAAGAGAGATTTTGACAGCAAATACATAAATAATCATAGCAGATGGTGTTGGACTCATTTCTATAGCTGTCAGGGGATCAGGAGAGAAATGGCTCTGAAAGTGATGGGTGTGAGATGGGTGATGGGGAGAGATTCAGTACCCCTGAGGGACAAAGGGAGCTCATTCCTCCACACTGGGAACAAAACCAAAAGCGCTGATCCATTTCTCAACCCTTTGTGAGTGTTCCAGTGGTGTCCTAGATCATCTGGAGACGTTTGATGGAGGAGGCCAGGAAACAAGACATATGTGGATGCTAAAGTAGTCAGGGTGGGACATTACTATAGTCTGGACCAGGAGCTGTGTAGAGTGTGTTGTGGGGTGCTGATGGGTTCTACAAAGCAGAAGGCTGCTTCAAAATAGAGTGCAGAAGACACACAAAATGCAGTAGCGAGTGAACACCGAGGACGCCGAGAGCACTGACAGTTCAGGGAACTTTATGGATTACAGGATCTGAAAGACATGTGGAAGACTGGGACAGAGACTTCTCAAGTGCCACTGGCTCCTGTTACTCTGATGGCTGCATCGGTGAACGGCGGTATGCTGTCCACGCACACTGTCCACGCGTTGTCCCTCCACTGACCGCACCCAGTGTTTCATCCCCAGGAATGCCAACATCTCCGTTGTGGCAAGAATGACGGGGGGGACTTACACAACCGCTCTGCGTCAGACTGAAGAAAAGGTGAGTCACAGCACGTTGGAGAAGAGCGCCTGCTGACGACACCAGAAAAATAGAAAATAAAACATTTTGACTCCGGTGGATGAGCACGAAAATGAGCTTACCGGGCGTAGGGCCACGCAGACAGGTCTAAACTTCAATCCGGCACAGCGGGAAGGAACGGCAGCCGGGTCCCAAGTGTCGGGGTGGCTGCCGCAACTGTCACCTCCTGCTCACACTGATGGAGACGGATGAATCCTTCAGCAAACATTCATTACTGCCTTCCACCTACAGGGGCAGCATGAAGCAAAGAGCATCTATCTATCTATCTATCTATCTATCTATCTATCTATCTATCTATCTATCTATCTACATCTGATGCCTTCATTATTGTTCCAGTGTTTTCATTATTACCCATTATTAAACCCGGAAAATTCTGTGCCAACTTTTGTTCCATTATTACAGAATTGCCACTTCATATGGGAATCATCAGGCTGCCCCAGGTTGTACAGGACAAATGTTAGTATAACAACTCCATTGTTACAGATCCTACAGCATTCAAGATGGATTTCTGTGTGCGTTTTTATTAATGGACCATAATGGACTTCACTCATAGCGCTTATAAAATATCAGCACAAATTTAAAAATGAAAATGATTTTTATTCTTCTTCCCTTCTTTGGTAAAGCAATGGCCCATTAGTAGGACACACTGTGTCCTCTTGGAACTGGGACACAATAGCTGCATCCATTCTGTTAGCAAAGATCTGTCCAATTGCTACTGAAAGGCAAAAGTATCTGACAGGCTGTTGGCAGCAGAGCTGCTGCTGGAGGCCATGAGGAAAGACAAGAACATCCACAATGAGACTTTGCTCAAGACACCCAACACAACATCACCAGAGAATGTCAAGTCTTGCCACTGTCTACCTTATCTCCACCACATCCTGTGAGGCACTGAGTGCTCCTTCAGCAATGCCTCAAGGTGCAGAGGAGCTGAACTTTGAGGAGAATAACATCTCAGATGTCATTAAAGAAAACCTTTCATCCTTCCTCCTTCACAGTCCCCATGTCCCACTAGCCATCTTATTTGCCTGTTAGCCTCCTTGGTCAAAATGAGCACTGAACTCATAACATATGATTCTTAGGCTTGGAAGCACCTTGCAGAAGTTCAGTTAAAGATCCTGCTATAACAACAAATGGTCAGACAGGTCACTTTGGAGAAAAGGCAAAATTGTTATTATGATTATTATGATCATTAACTAGGAAAGATCCCCACGGTGGTTTTAACTGGCCCTTAGAAGTGAACTTCAATCATAGAGAAACACCAAAACAAGAGCTTAACATTTGAAAGCAGAGTTAAATCAGAATTCCATCACACTTCTCTCCTCACATCACATCTGCATTTCCAAAGGGGTCAAAAAGAAGCAGTTTTCCAGAGCTGTTGGGTCATTGCTCAGTGACTCATTTTTCTGATTCAAAGATCCAGCGGGACCTGGCTGATCACGAAAAACATCCATAAGAGCTCTGTGCAGATGCCCAGGCCGTCAGTCCAAAGGACAGAGATGGCGTAAAAACCCTTACAGCTCTACAAAGTCCTTATGGGGCTATTACCTCCAGTGCTACTCAACCAGGATGGGGCTGTTACCTTCAAAGTTCATCAGCACAGTAGGGGGTGTTACCTTCTATGGTACCCAACCCAAACCGCACAATTAGCTAAAAGTCTACTCAACCCTAATGAGGCTGTTACCAACAGTGCAATTCAACCCAGATGGGACCAATATCTACGCCACTGCTCGGCCCAGAAGGTACAAGCGCTGTGTCCCACGTCTGTTGCCGGTGGGCTTTTTCAGTAGGCTTATTAATTCTGTGGAAGAACTCCTGAACTTGGAGAAGATTAAAGAAACTTTGCAAGGTCGTCTGAAAAAGCATCACTTCAAACGTGACACGCTGCCAGGGATTAGCAGTGTCTGGAAGTCCGAAGCAGGCGGCAGACGTAGACTGAGAGGAACAACTGAGATCACACCTGAGAAGAATCTAACCAAACTGTTTGTTGCCATGATAGAATAAACAGAGAAGAAACAGAAACATCCAGAGATGTATGTGGCCGTGGTGCATGCGGTCGGGTGTCTTTGAAGAGCATTGTGGAAATTTCTCTCAGTGACATCATAGCTCATTCAACTGTGACTGAACCACAGTTCCTGAGGCCACGATGTCCTCGTCTCACAGCTCCATACATGAAAAGATCTACAAAAACAGCTCAACTGGAGTTAACAAGTGATATGGGGGACTTCACACCTCCAGCATACATTTTCATACACAAAAGATAAAACATTACTGTTAATTAAAGATTTGCACCTGTTTAGTGAGTAGCAATCAGTTGGATGAAGCCGAGAGATAGATATGGGTTCACACCCCGCTTGGCAATGCAGTACAAAGACAGAGTGCTCGACCCTGTGCAACTTTGCCCTTTCTGGAGCAGTTTGGAGATCAGGAGAGATGTTGGATCCAAAAGAGTTGCATTCTTTTGACTTTTGGAAGGGATTCAGCAGCCCTGAGGGACACAGAGAAAACATTTCACCACATCAGACCTCAGAATATTGGACATACTGTGCTATGTTAAGCTGTAGTTTACACTAAGCTACATATGACAAGATCCACCTCTTGAACCATCTCATTTTCACCCCAAAATGATCTCACCATGTATAAACCTATAGCGGCGTAACTTTTTATCTTGGTGCGGGTGACCGAACAGCCTCCTCGGCAAGAAGCGGAAGAGCAATCTGGCGAAGGAGCAAGGCACCTGGATCGATGCGAGTCAGGAACCGCGGCAGAGATGAAAAAGCATCCGTAAAGACACACATCATTATGTTCTCCAATGAAGAGGAGTTGCCAGTTACACAATCACCCCCCCAAGTGATTACTCACTTCTCCAAATCCAACCTCATCTGACTCATAAGAAAACATCAGCAGGTCTGTGGACTCAGACATTGGTCCATGGTGGCGCAGGGTGGCCGCAAACCCGACTCCTAATGGAGTGGATTCACTTTTTAATTATTTGCCCTATTGTCGACTTTTATTATTGACCGTCTTATTTGAGGAACTATATAACCCTCAGTATTCATAGTTTATATAAATTTCTTTCCTTTTTTTGTGGCTATTATTTCACTCGTTGCGCTTACCGCTCTTCTACCTGACTGCGCGCCACACTGGAGAGAGTTCTAGAAATGTGAGCGCAAAGCATGCTGGTTGCGAAGAGAAGCAGTACACGTTAGCCTTCCATGGCTACCAGATGTTGTGTTTTTACATTTGTTTTTGCCAGAATGCAACAAGTTGCCGGTTCGTGTGCTTTCTGCTGGCTGCGGAGCTGCCGATCTGGCGGGCAGATGGCGGGAGGGTCCCACCGGGGGGGGACCCAGCTAACGCTAACGGCTGCGCTGCGTGGACCGGCTGCGCCGCGGTCCTCCGCAAACTCGGACGTCCAATTCGATCCACGCGAGAGCTCCCGTTCAGCTGAAGGTCCGAGGAGTCGGCGTGCTGCCGAGAGGCCGTTCGGTTCATCTCCCAGAATGCTCTGCTCTACGCGAGGCCGTTTCAGAAGCCAGAGATGGGGGACCCCACGGGGGATAGCGGCGGCGCACACGAGCGATGTTAACTAGAGCTGGCAGACGGGCGGCCGCTGTTTGAAGTGCTAATCCTGCGAGTGAGGGAGGCACGCTAACGATTACCGTTCATAGGCGCCATTGTCAAAGGGAGGCTAATGAGTTCCCGTCAGACGTGCGCAGACGCCCGAGGGTGCCTCCCTTCACACAACTTTTACACGGTGAGTACCGAGCTCACGGCAGCAGGAGGTGGGACTCGAATGCGGGGTCCCAAATGCAGAGTGATGGCTCTAACCGCTACGCCACCTGCTGCCCACACAGGTTCAGGATCTCCTCTAGTGTGACACGCAGTGACGTCTGCTGCCGCACTGTCACCATGGATACAGATGAGCAGAGGCTGCTGGTCGATAAGCCAAACGCGCAGCTCCGGGGGTCGGTCACCGCGGCGGTTCACAGGACCGCTTCCCGCCGCATTTACTCTTAATCACGCAACTCTTCAGACTGACCTGTGAGCTGCGATATTACTGCCTCTGGAACACCGGTGCCCTCAGCATCTCGAGCTCATAAGCAGCATATTAACACACCTGTTGAACACACCCGGAAACGCGCACACACACCTAAACCCAACATACTCCTGTTGCTGCCTTGATTTTGGACCAATAAGATTTACGTGCAGGATCCCCGCCCTTTTGGTCCTGATCACCTGACTCACTGGTCACTTATACATCTGAAGTTCCAGAAGGTGGCGCGATCATTAGAGCTCTCACCTTGCGATTGAAAAGAATGGGCCCAAATCCCACCTCATGCTGTTGTGCCCTTGATCAAGATACCTAGCCTGAATTGATTTAGGAAAAATGACCATGCTGTTTGAATGGATAAATCAGTATAAGTAGCTCAGTGTACAAACGTCACACTAGAAGTAACTTTGGAGAAAAGTGTCACATATATGAATTATTTATAATGCAGCTCTTTCAGGACTACAAGCACTTTCCAGTGATTGAATATAATGACAAATGAAAGTGTGTGTGTGCAAAGCGTATAAATTATATTATGCCTGTGTGCAGTGTATTTGTGCTTGTGTGTGTGTGTGTGTGTGTGTGTTCCCATTGTCTCTTGCACTCTGGAAAGCTGAAACATCACTGCGGGATTCAGTGGTTTGACTTCCGAATGACCAATGAAGGGTCACGTGTCTGTTATTTCAGGTTGTCCACGTTCAATAATGAATAAACAATAATCGATAACAGATTGCTCAGGGTTCCTCATGGGGGCTTGAACGGTGCAAAGAGGCTTCTGTTCGGTCACTGCAGTGTGGAGGAACCTGTTGGACAGCAGGCTCATCAAACGATGACGATGATCATCTGCCAGCTCGGAGAGAAAGTGCTGCCCCCTACAGGCCCGAGAGTGACGAGCACCTCTGAAGTCACGAGGATCAGAACCGTCCCCAAGGGCAAGGAAACACTGCTCCTCATACGTGGGACTTGATCCAAGAGGAACAATGACCCCATCGCTCTAACTCTCATTTGCTGCTGAATTCATCCCCGAGTCCAGCAGGCGTATCAACCGCCGTGCGACGACCCAGCGTGCGGTTCGGCTGGGCGCTCACGTTTATGTGTAATCTAATTAATGGAACCGGGCCGCGGGCCATGCCGCCGTGTGTTAATGCACCCTAGGAAAGAACCGTTGTTGACACACGGCCCTGTCGCAGGGAGCAGAGCTGCTACGGCCATTCAACACGGCAAATCTTTGTACCGGAGCTAATTAGGCAAGTGCGGGCAGCATGTAACACAGAACTGTAATGGTTTTAAACAACCCATTGTCTGCCGTCCACTTATCCGATGAGATAATGAAGTCATTGCGTCTGTGCTCTGAGATGCTTTAGAGACACAGTTTGTCCTCCTACAGTTTATTACACTGCTTTTTTAGGGACGGTCGCAAAGAAATGAGACAATGAGGTCTTGATTATGCCATGGCCTGCCGTCTATGGGCGTGTATGGATAGGCAGGGCGGTTCGAAGGTGGGCTAAACTCCCCTGCAGCTGGGCACCAGCAAGCAAAACATCTGAGCAGGTAGGTGGCAGTGAAGAATACAGAAACAGGACGGGAGCGCGGGACCGCCTTCGTTAAACTCACTTCCACGGTGTTTACACCTCCTGTCTGGTGATCCTGAGTGTCGGTGATCAACAACAGGACATGGTCACGGGATGAATGAGCCAATAATCGTAACCGAACAGGAGGCTGAATGAGACGACAGATTTTCATTTTTAGCCTGCGATGCGCTGGAGCCCTGGCACGAGCACCAGGTGCGGCCAATGGAACCACTTCAGCAGGGGATGGGAAACCAGAGAAAAGGGAGGCCTGTGATAATTGCGTGAGAGTAGAATAGTTCTGAGTTGTACAGAAGGTTTTTGAAGTTTGTTTGCGTCGATTATTCTGTTTAACTTTTAATTTCTTCGTAGTTTTGCTTGTTGTTTATTATGAGCCGAAAGGCTGCTTCCGTGTTGTTCGGGCATTTCGGATTTTGGGTACAATTTTGGTTGGTAAATATGGGGGAGAAGCTATAAAAAAAGGTGCTCGGACAGCTCCGCCGTGTTTGGTCACCACTCGAACCCGAAACACTGCAGCGTGCGAGAACTGGTGCCCGGTCAGTGCCGGAGTTCGTGGAGTCGATGTGTTTTTACTTTCAGTCATTTTAAATTTTAATTTTGATGCATGTCAAAGTTAATAAAATATTCTCCTCATTTTTTTAAATTTCAGAACATCTACACTCTATATAAATTGAGGAATCTCTGTATTGTTGTTCTCCTCTTGGGAATTTGGAGTTAGGAACAAAGTAGTGTTGTGTCCGTAAGTTGGGAGCCGCTGTTACACTCGCGACAAAGCGCGTCCACGGCGCGTGCGCGACCCCCTCAGGAGCGAAGGGCGACTTTCGGAGTGGATCTATAGCGCCCTCTGCTGGTGCCTCCGAATTCATAACGGGTGCGGGAAAGGAGTGGAACGTCCCGTTTCTAGACAGCATGAACAGGCACAGTTTCATCACAAAATTGTTGAATGAAAGAAGAAGCTGAATCCAGCTGTGCGGAAAAAACAAGGCCTGCAGATCGGCGCTGTCTGAGTCGGGGTGCCTTTAGAGCTCCTTAACACACCTGACTGCGGTGCTTACGATCACGCAACAGCCTGGATTCCCGGGACTCAAACCGAACACGCTGTGCCAAAGCGCCATATGTCACCAAACAGCAAAACCCTCAATGTGAAAATAATCCCACAGTGTGAAATAAAACACTTTAACTTCCCAGGATAGATTGTTCATAAAAAGCAAATAGGGGCCTGTCAATCAGTGGTTTCCATGGTTACCAGCTTTAGCTCATTAACTGGCAGGCTAAAGGGCTCCAGGAAGGGGCCTGAGCTCTTGGGAGGTTGCAGGTGTGAGTGAGGGGTCTGAGAGTGCTGTAGTGGAGCCATGGTCTGTGATATGGGGCTGTGTTTGGTGTAAGACCTTCGCTGTCCTTCATGCTGATCCAGTGAGTCCTCTGTCTGAAGAGCCTGATCCTAACTTGTCTGTCATCTGTCCTGCAGAGTTTCTTTGCTGTGTTTGCTATGGACTGCAGGTGTGACCTGTGCTCCTTATGGTAAGGGACTATACCTGTCTTTTTTTTTTTTTTAAAAAGAAAATGGGGGGAAAAACCCAAAACTGTGTGTCTTTATGCAGTTTTCCCCTGTTCTCAGCCCGCAGTTCCCATGGATTCCTGAGGCATGGTTCCTTCTGGGACCATGCCCTTAGTGGTTCTGGGATCAAGTCACCTGGTTTCAGTGGTTCTGTGCCACATGCAGTGGATCCTGCTCCTGGAAGTTGGAGGCCTTTGCCTGCTTTGCCTGTTGCCCTGCTGGGGAGCTGGCCTTTCCCTGTTGGCCCTGCTGTCAACATCAGGTATGACCCCTCACGGCTGAACTACTACCGTTACAGTAATTCAGACCCAGAGCTGTTCCGAGGTGCCACAGGCTCCAAGTGGCCTGTGGTGGGTGGGCCCAATGCTCAGCTCCACCCACAGAGAAATGCCTCCCGGGAGTTCGACTTTGAGTTTGAATTGCTGCGCTACGAGCCCACTCCCAGACCCTCCCAGCATGGATTGGCAGATTTGGATGCGCCTGGCCTGCTACCCCAGGATCCAAGTGTTCCTGTCCTCCGAGAGCTGGAGGTCTTCCGTTACAGCAGCTCCAAGCCTGCTGGTCTGGACCCTGCCCTCAGGAAACTGGTGCATGAAGGCATTCCTGGCCAGTTTGGGGGGGATAGTTGGTATGCTGGTCCTGGCCATGCCCCCTTTGGATGGTTGTGGGATCAGCCAGTGCAATTCCACAACAACATGCAGAGCAGCAGGGTCAAATGGTCCCAGCATGGTGGGATCCCCAGTGTGGCCCATACCATCCCCATGAGTGGCCCTGTCCACCAGCCCTGGTCTACCCCATCCTTACAGAGGCACCTGGTACCTCAGGAGGTGAGAGGCATTATGGGAATTGAAAGACGGTCCCCTCTCCTCTTGGATCACCTCAACTTCCTGAGACAAATGGTGGCTGATCATGCACAGTTTGACTGACCAACACAGACTTGGTATGTTGATTGTGAGATGGGGGTGTTGGGTTTTTTGGGTCTACCTGTGTCAACTGTAACTCTCTTCCAGATTATGCGGTGGAAGTTATGCCCTCTTCTGTACTGAATCTCAAATAAATGGCTGTATGTGATTTTGGTCAAATATTGTAGAACAATGGAACTTATGAAGAACCTTTCAGCAGTGCATGTTACTGAAAGGTGCATTTCAACCACTTAATCTTACTATACAGCAAGATGAATTTACTTGCTGTTGCAAGAGTGCAGCTCTTTCCTTCATTTTGAACCAATGACCAATATTTCCCCTTGTAAATTGTTTATGGTCTAATTACTTAGAGATGCTGCAGTGTGCAGACACTTAAACGGGGAGTTGGAATCATCTAAACCATAAAGAAGCTGCTCCACGCCAAGTCTAACTCGTGAAGGAGTTGGGTGTGGGAGATGACAGAAGGACTTGAGCTCAAGTGATTTCCCATGAACTTGTTCAGTCCACACACCCTCACCAGGATGACTTAGTGTTAGAGCCACTACCTCCAAACACTCACTCATCCATGCAGCAGTGGAACACAGGCACTGACCTGCTATGGGTGAAGATGAACAACCTCTCTTTGGACTGTGAGAGGAAACCCCCCCGGCAGGAAGAACATGCACACTGAGCAGGGATCAAACCCCTGTCCTCTCACAGCAGAGGCACTGTGCCACCCCCTTGTATTCACCACCCTGTGGTATTTTCAGTAAAGTGACTCTTCCACGAAAGGTACACTAAGGGACTAAAATATTTATTGAATTTCAGGTGACTGATACACAGCAAGGGTACTGGTCTCCATCCTCTGAGCTGAACACACCTGGAACAGATGAAACAGGCTTAACATACAGAAAACAAACCAACGCCCATACAGACATTCATACATGAGCTCAGTTCAAGTGTAGATACCATCATGAAATACTTCAGGTATAAGTAACTCATCACAGCTCAGAACATAAATCACATTACATGATACACACAAACACACACACACATTCTGTCCCTCATTCTCTCTCTCTCTCTCACACACACACACACAAAAGCTTCTCTACGACAATCACGAACACAGTGGACTGAGCGCCACTGAGGTTCAGATTTGGCTACATTTCATCACTGACCCAAGTGGATCTCAGAGGGGGTGAAAACGGTAAACTACC
Organism: Scleropages formosus; assembly: GCF_900964775.1. NCBI lineage: Eukaryota > Metazoa > Chordata > Actinopteri > Osteoglossiformes > Osteoglossidae > Scleropages > Scleropages formosus. Next base: position 12,052,787 of record NC_041830.1, on the reverse strand, counting down.
CTGCTCGCGCCGCGCAGTCACCACATATTCACTCATCATAGAAAGCGCTACTCGCCTGGCGCTGCACGTTGAGGCTCCGCTCCGTCCCTCCTGTTCGACACGCGCTTCCGGGCTCATCCAGCAGGGGGCGCCTCTTTCACCGCACGGTGTCCTGGGAACCCAAGCTGCTGTTTCAAATGAAAAAGAACACATTAAGACTACTTTTTTTTTTTTTTCGCAGAGGGCAACTTTCACCACTTATAGAACCGCACAATCACGTCGAGCTGTCCACCCGCCCGTGTTCACACACGCTGCTCTGTAAAAAGTAAAAAGTAACGACGAGCTCCAACGGCCCGTGCGCGTGCGTAGCACCCGGCGTTAGCTTAGCCTTA